>NC_040905.2:122158846-122473785 GCF_004126475.2 Phyllostomus discolor
AAAGATGTCCTGGAGGTTTCTAAGCCTTTCCTCATTTTTTTTTTTTTGAATTCTTGTTCTTCATTCTTTCCTGGTTGAATGTTTCTTTCTTTCTTCTGGTCCACACCATTGATTTGAGTCCCAGTTTCCTTCCCATCACTATTGGTTCCCTATACATTTTCCTGTATTTTGCTTAGCATAGCCTTCATTTTTTCCTCTAATTTGCAACGAAATTTAACCAATTCTACGAGCATCCTGATTACGAATGTTTTGAACTGTGCATCTAATAGGTTGGCTATGTCTTCATCACTTAGTTGTTTTTTCTGGAACTTTGATCTGTTCTTTCATTTGGGCCATTTTTTTTTTTTTTTTGGTCTCGGTACTCCTGTTATGTAGTAAGGGGTGAAGGCTTAGGTGTCACCAGGGTGGGGTAACCCACATTGCTCCGTTGTGGCACTGTATGGGAGAAAGGGGTCTGAAAGGAGGCAATGGTGCTTTCTCCTCTCTTTGCCAGATTTCTGTCACTTCCTCCATTACCCACAAGAGAAGTGGGCCCTTCTGGTGCTGATTCCCATGTGGGTGGGCTTGTGTACATTCTCACACCCTGTGGGTTTCTCCAACAAACTCTGCTGTGAGGCTGGGAGTTTTCTCCCACTGCCACCTCAACCCCCACAGGTGTTTTCAATCAGTGGTTTGAGGCTTTATTTCCCAGTGCCGGAGCCCTGGGTTGTGCAGGTCTGTTTCACTCCCCGTTGTTCCTCCTGGTTAATCTGCACACTAACTTGGACCACCCACTCCACCATCCCACTGACTTGCCGGGTACTGGGTGCCTGTCATCCAGCTGCTGCCTTGACAGCCAGCTTCTGCCTTGCCAAGAGTCTTCTTCCGCCTGGCTGCCTATCTTCTGCCCCTCCTATCAGTCTGGATGAATATGTCTTCTTTAACCTCCTTGGTTGCCAGACTCCATACAGTTCATTTTCTGTCAGTTCTGTTGTTTTGTTTTTTAAATTGTTATTGTCCTTCTTTAGTTGTGCAAGGAGGCACAGCGTATCTACCTACACCTCCATTCTGGCAGGAAGTCTCTATTGGACTTTTTGTCTTCCTGGAGTGGAGTCATGTGAGTTCTTTATATATTTTGGAGATCAAACCCTTGTCTGAGGTGTCATTTGCAAATATATTTTCCCATACAATTGGTTCTCTTTTCATTTTGCTGTTTTCTTTAGCTGTGCAGAAGCTTTTTATCTTGATGAAGTCCCATTTGTTTATTCTTTCTTCATGTTCCTTGCTCTAAGGAACATATTGCTGTGTGGAATATCTGAAATCTTCCTGCCTACATTCTTCTCTAAAACTTTTATGGTATAATGACTTATATTTAAGTCTTTTATCCATCTTGAGTTTATTTTTGTGTATGGTGTAAGTTGGTGGTCCAATTTCATTTTTTTTTGCATGTAACTGTCTGGGTCTCCCAATACCATTTGTTGAAGTGGCTATTTTTTACTCCATTTTATGCTTCTGCCCCCTTTGTTGGATATTAATGGACTATAGAGTTATGGGTTTATTTCTGGGCTCTAAATTCTGTTCCATTGATCTATGTGTCTGTTCTTATGCCAGTACCAGACTGTTTTGATTACTATGACCTTAAGTTTGATGTTAGGTGTGGTGATCCCTCTTTATTCCTCTTTCTCAAGATAGCTGTAGCTATCCGGGGTCACTTAAGATTCTATGTAAATTTTTGAAATGTTGGTTCTATATCTGTGAAATATGTCATTAATACTTTAATAGGGTTTGAGTTGGATCTCTAAATTGCTTAGGGTAATATGTCCATATTACCCATATTTTGATGATACTGATTTTCCAATCCATGAGCACAGTATATGCATCCATTTATTTGTGTCTTCCTTAATTTCTTTCTTCAGTGTTGTGTAGTTTTCTGAGTACAAGTCTTTTACTTCCTTGATTAGGTTTATTCCTAGGTACTTTATTTTTCTTATTGCTATAGCAAATGGAATTTTTTCCTGATTTTTGATTCTGATCTTTCATTGTTGGTGTGTAAAAATGCCTTTGATTTCCAAAATGGACTTTAAACCCTACTGTTTTGCCAAATTTGCTTATTAAGGTCAATTAACTTTTTGGTGGAGCCTATAGGGTTTTCTATGTACACTATCATATCATCTGCAAACAGTGATGGTTTTACTTTCTCCTTTCCAACTTGGATGCCTTTTATTTCTCTTTCCTGTCTGATTACTGTGGCTAGGACTTCTAATTCTATATTGAATAGAAGTGGTGAAAGTGGACATCCTTGTCTTGTTCCTGATCTTAGTGAGAAAGCTTTTAGTTCTTGCCTATTGAGTATGATGTTGGCTGTATGTCTCTCATATATGGCCTTTATTATGTTGAACTATGCTGCATCTACTACAACTTTGTGGAGTGCTTTTATCATAAATGGGTGATGTATCTTATCAAATGCTTTTTCCACATCTATTGCTATGATCATGTGATTTTTGTCTTTCTTTTTGTTTATGCTATGTATTATGTTTATCGATTTGTGAATGTTGTACCATCCTTGCATCCCTGGGATTAATCCCACTTGAGCACAGAGTGTGATCTTTTTAATGTATTGCTGGATGCAGTTTGCTAGTATGTTGTTAGGGATTTTAGCATCTATGTTCATCAGTGATATTGGCTTGTAGTTTTCTTTCTTTGTTGTGTCTTTGTGTGGGTTTGGGATTAGGATGGTGCTGGCCTCATAAAAAGAGTTTGGAAGTCTTCCTTCTTCTTGGATTTTTTTTAATAGTCTGAGAAGGATAGGGGTTAGCTCTTCCTTAAATGTTTTGTAAAATTCTCCTGTGAAACCACTGGGTCCAGGGCTTTTTTGAGTCAGGAGATTTTGGATTACTGCTTCAATTTCACCACCTGTTATTGATCCGTTCAGTCTTTCTGCTTCTTCTTCATTGAGTTTTGGAAGATTATATGTTTTTAGAAATTTGTCCATTTCACCCAGGTTTTCAAATTTCTTGGCATATAGTTATTTGTAGTAATTTCTTGCAATCCTTTATATTTCTGTGATATCAGCTATAATTTCTCCTCTTTCATATCTGATTTTATTTATATAGGTCCTCTTCCTTTTTTCTTCATAAATCTGGTTAAAAGCTTACTGATTGTGTTTATCTTTATAAGGACCCACCTCCTGGATTTATTGATTTTTTGAATTGTTCTTTCAATCTATATGTCAATCTATATGTCATTCTTTCAATCTATATTGTCGTATAATTCTGCTCTGATCTTGATTATTTCCTTCTTTCTCCTCACTCTGTGCTTGTTTGCTGTTGTTCCTCCAGTTCTTGTAGATGCAGGGTGAGCTTGTTTATTTGAAATATTTCTATCTTTTTAGCTATCACTATGTATCACCAGTATCACTATGAGGTTCCCTCTCAAGATGGCCTTTGCTGTGTCCCATAGGTTTTAGACTGTTGTATGCTCATTTTCATTTATTTTGAGAAACTTTTTGATTTCTTCCTTGATCTCATTATTAACCCATTCATTGTTTAATGGCATGCTAGTCAGTCCCCATGAGTTTGAATATTTTTTAATTTTTTTCTTGAGCTTGGTTTCTAGTTTCGTTCCTTTGTGGTCCAAGAAAATGCTGGATATGATTTCAATTTTCTTGAATTTGTTGAGGCTTGTTTTGTGTCCTATCATTGAGGTCTATCTTTGAAAATGTTCTATGTGCATTTGAAAAGAATGTGTATTTTGTGTCTATGGGAACAAATGTTCTACATATATCAGTTAAGTCCACATGATCTAGGACATTGTTCAATGCTGCAATATTTTTGTTGATATTTTGTTTGAAAATCTATCAGTGTTTGACAATGGGTCTTAAAATCACCTACTATAATTGTGTTGCTGTCTATATCTTTCTTGAAGTCTTCCAAGATTTTCCTTATATATTTGGGTGCATATAT
The DNA here is from genome assembly GCF_004126475.2 of Phyllostomus discolor. Lineage (NCBI taxonomy): Eukaryota > Metazoa > Chordata > Mammalia > Chiroptera > Phyllostomidae > Phyllostomus > Phyllostomus discolor. Next base: position 122,162,788 of record NC_040905.2, read on the forward strand.
GTTTACACTATTTATGTCTTCTTGATGGATTCTTTCCTTAAGTATTGTGAAGTGTCCTTCTGTGTCTGTTTATATGGCCTTTGTTTTGAAGTCTATTCTGTCTGGTATAAGTATTGCTACTCTGGTGTTTTTTCCTGTCCATTTGCTTGGGATATTTTTTCCAACCTTTCATTTTCACTCTGTATAGGTCTTTTGTTCTGAGGTGGGTCTCTTGTAGGCACCATATGTGCAGGTCAGGTTTTCTTATCAATTCAGCTACCCTATGTCTTTTGATTGGAGCATAAAATATATTACATTTAAGGTTTTTATTGATAGGTACTTATTCATTGCCATTTTACTTCCTTTGTACCTGTGTTCCTCTCTCTCTCACTCTTTTTCTTCTTCTTCTTAAAGCAGTACTTTTAGCATATCTTTCAGTGCTGTATTCTTTCAGCTTTCTTTTGTCCAGGAAGCTCCTTATTTCACCTTCCATTTTAATTGAGAGCCTTGGTGGGTAAAGTAGTCTTGGTTGCAGTCCTTTGCTTTTCATTACTTGGAATATTTCTTGCCTTTCCCTTCTGGCTTGCAATATTTCTTCTAAGAAATCAGTTGCTATCCTTATTGGGAATCCCTTTTATGTTTTTTCCTGTTTCTCACTTGTTGCCTTTAAGATTCTCTCTTTGAATTTTGCCACTTTAATTTGATGTGTCTTAGAGTGAACCTCTTTGGGTTCCTCTTGATTGGGACCCTCAGTGTTTCCTGGGCTTGTGTGATTTTTGTCTCATCAGATTACAGAAGTTTTCAGTCATTACTTTCCGAACAGGTTTTCTATACTTTGATCCTCTTCTTCTCCTTCTGGTATCCCTATTATACTCATATCATTACCTTCATATTGTCCTACAGTTCCCTTAGCCCATCTTCATTCTTTTTAAATCTTTTTTCCTTTTCTTGCTCTTTCTGGTAGTATTTTTCTACCTTGTCCTCCAGCTCACTGATTTGATCCTCTGCTTCATGGACCCTGCATTTGATTCTTTCTAATGTGTTCTTCAATTCAGAAATTGTATTCTTCATTTGTTTTGGCCCTTGTTGATTGCTTCTATGTCCTTTTTTATGCTGATATAGATTGCAGTAAGTTCCTTGTAGTTTCCCTGTAGTTTTTGGTAATTTGCACTGAGCTCATTGAGCTTCCTCATAACCATTGTTTTGAACTCAGTATCTGATCATTTACTTGCCTCTACTCATTGAGCACTCTTTTTGAGGATCCCTCCTTTCCTTTTGACTGGGTGTTTTTTTCTTTTTCTTCCCATTATTTCTGAGACTGTTCTTGTTTGCTTCTGCTTATTAAATTGATCTTTTTTGACTTCCTGACTTTGTTGTATGAATTTCTATGGTAGGAGACCTATGAGATTCAGTGGTGCAGTCTCCTTGGTCCTGAACTTGATACTCTTGGGATGCTCTTTGTGGCATTTATGTTGGTCCTCTGGATGTGATTGGTTTTTTGGTTGTTGTTGGGTTTTTCTTTGGGGTGTCCTTCCCTCCAGCTGGTTGACCTGAAGGTCACTCTGACCACCACATCTTGTGTGCTGTCATGCAAGTGCTGCTAGAAGAAAACCACAAAGCCCAGGAACAAACACAAGCCCACAAGAATAACTCAACCCCACCCACATCCCACTATTGCCAGCATATGAACCAGTATTAATAAAGGTATAATGAGATTAAGACTAATATAAGAAATGAGAGAGAATATGAGATGACCTACTGAAAGAAAAATGATTTTGAGCGCAGCACTAATAAGAGTTAGGAGTCATAGAAATGCGAAGAAAGCAATATTTACATCATGAATAAAAAAAGGGAATGAAGAATGTGGAATGGAGCATGAGAAGGGAAGCATACAGTGTTTGTTTTAATCAGAAGTTAATATAAATAAAATAAAGTGAGAGAGAGAAAGAAAAAGGAAGGAAAAGGTAAATAAATAATAAAAATATAGGAGCCAAATTGGTGAGCAAGGTCCACCACAGCACTATCAACAGCAAATGAGCTAAAATTAATTCAGGTAGTATGAGAATAAGAGGAAAAAAAAGAAACAAAGAAAAGCTTAAGAGATGTTTAGAGGAAGGGCAAGTGATTTTGCTACAATAAAGAGAGAGGGTATACTAAGGGTGAGGAACAAAAACCAGGCTGAGACAGGGAAAACTTAAAATTTGAGATGAAAAAGAAAAGAGAAAAGAAAAAGAAGTAAAAAGAAAAATAAAAGGGGAGGATAAAATAAAAGAAGAAAAAAGGATAAAACAGGCTAAGAATGCAAAATTAACAGTCTGAGATAAAGAAAAGATTAGGAGAAGAAACCAGTGAAGTTTGATATTTGAAATGCAAAATTAGTGAAGGTCTAGCAATAAAATTGAAAAAAAAATGCAACAACATCTACCCTATCCACAACCACCCAGCAAAGATTGCTGAAGTTGGAGAGAGAACACAGGTATTGTAAGAGCAGGGGAAAAGGATGTGAGATGATCATTGAGAAGAAAATTGGTTTTAAGTGTATGGTATGGGAAGAAATAGTAAGAGTTCAGAATGGAAACAAATTGTAGCAAAAGAGAAAACAAAATTTGAAATGAAAATAATGCAAGTAAAGAGGAAGGTAAAATGGGATAAGAGAAGGCAAGGGCAAAAACATGTGAATTTAAATAAACTATAGTATAAAATCTAGTGACTTAATATGTTCAAACTTCCTGGACAAGAAATGAATGTTAAAGAGCTATGCAGGAAAGAAAATATCACTAATCATGGAGAAGACCACAGTGGATTTCATCTGGGTAGCATCTAGTATTACTACTGTTTTTTTCTTTCTGGACCTGCCTCTGGTGATATCAAATGTTTGACCTCATCTAGCCTTAGGCAGCCAGTCCTGAGACCCAGGGATCTACTGTCTGTGGCTGTCTCCTCTAGTTGGTAATCTAGTCACTCTCCACTTAAGAGTCAGGTTTAAGCACCACAGCACAGGGCTGAATCCCTCCTGGTGCCATGGCTATTGTTTCCCCTCAGGCTGTTGCTGCTTAGAGAGGAGTTGTCTGCTTGAGCAGAATGTCTGCTGCCATCTGGGGGATGACTCAACACCAGGATACCAGTGTCCTACTCTTTCAGTTCTCTCCCCAAAGCCTCCATCCCCAGTCTCTCCTCAAGCATCTGGAGTCCACTCTGCCCCCACACTTTGCCAGGGACTTATATAGTCTGTGGCTATCTTCTTTGGTTGTGAATCTAGTCAATCTGCACTCAGCAATCAGACTTAAGTACCACAGGGTCTAGGCAAGACGCTCCTGGGGTTGGTGCTATTGTTTCCCCTCAAGCTGCTGCCACTCAGGGGAGTGGTCTGCCTGAGACCACATTGGCTGTTACTGTATGGGGGATGATTCAGCACCAGGATCCCAGCATCTACTCTCTCAGTTCTCTCCCAAAAGCTTCCACCCCCAATCTCTCCTCAGGTGTCTCCAGCCCACTCTGCACCTCGCCTTTGCCAGAGCCCAGGGTAAGTGGCTGCAAAAGAAAATTTGTGTGTTGGTCCCTTAAATGGCTCCTTGCATCTCCTACCATTTCTCTGGCAGAGAGCAAACCTGCTGTTTTTCATTGTTGTTGTTATCTGTGTACTTTTGGTGCTCTGGTGCTCTAGGCTGGGAATCCTAGCTTAGGGTTTATACTCCACACTTCTCAGGGTGATCCAACTGACTGCTTAATTATCCCTCCAGTGCTGCCACCTGTGGGTGCTCAGCCAGTCCTCTCAAGTCTCTCCTGTACTCCTTACCAGATAGGTTGTGCTGAAGCTGATTCTTCTGTCTGTCCAAGGTTATAAGGCTTCTCTCTCACTACTGTTCAGTTGTTTGTTCTGGGTGATTTATCCACAATTTAGCTCTAATTCCAGATTTGTCCTGGAAGGAGATTATTGTGACTTCCATTCACTCCTCCACCATCTTCCTAAAATACCTCTACCAGCACTTCTGTCTGGGAGAAGCTGCCCTCCAGCTCTCGCCCTGATGCCAGACACTTCAGTTTCTCCCTTTATGTCTATTATGCATTTCAATCTTCTGGCTCCATGCTGGAGCTCAGAGGGAGTCAGTCCAAGGAAGTCTATGTGTGGGCCCTGTGAGAGGAACTGCCTGGGATTCCAGCAGTTTCTGTTTTCCACAGCCTCAATTCCTGCTGATTTTCACAGCCAGAAGTTATGGAGACTTATTTATCTTCCTGGTACTGGAACCTTGGTTTGGGAGGCTTATTATGAGGAGAGAACTCCTCATTCCTGAGATATCTGTCCTGATTTTTAGCTGCCACATGTGGGTGTGGGATCAGGCTTTTCCACCCCTTCTACCAGTCACAATGTGGTTTCTTCTTTAATTGCATGGTTGTAGTACTTACATTCAGTTCAATTTATGATGGTTCTGAATGATGGTTGTTCTATAATTTAGTTGTAAATTTGATGTGGTTGTGGAAGGAAGGCGGCCATGTTTATCTAGAGCACCATCTTGGCTGGAAGTCTTAAACGATAATTTTAGTTTCTTTTATTCTTAATGGTGCCTTGTCTCTCTCCCTTTAGTTGATAAGATTAACTAAAGATTTATTTCTTTTCTACCTGCCCCCAATGCCACCAAAGACCTGCTTTTAAATTTTGTCTCATCCATATCGTATTGAGTATGAACATTTTAAAGCTTCAAATTACACAAGTGGCAATGCTCTATTGTTGCCAATACAAATACCACTTTACTTCTAGTTTTTAAAATATTTATGTACGTATATGTGTGTGTATATACATTGTGTATGTGTGCATATATATGTGCATACATATACAGGGATGGGCAAAAATAGGTTTACAGTTGTTTGTATGAAAAAAACATGCAAGTATGGTTATTACTATAGCATTATTAACTCAAAAGAATGTCACAGTGCAACTGTAAACCTACTTTTTCCCATCCCTGTGTATATTTTTACAGTGGAACAAGGGAGGAAGGAGGACAAGACATATTAGATGCCTATGACCAAGTGATCAAGTTGCCTTCTTCCCAGAACTTTGTTTAGATTATTTATTAGTTTTAATTAACTTTTAAATTACTTTACAATCTTTAATCAATCTGGAATTTACATTGATGTACAGAGTAAGATGAGGATCTAATTTTGCTTTATTTATCCCCCCAAAAGTTTAATCAATTGTCCCAGTGTCACTTATTGAATATTTCTTTGCCACTTTTATTATCTAATAAAGTCAGGCCATATGAAAAACTGTCTCAGACCTGTCTTCTCTATTGATCTATGTTTCAATACTTTGTACTGTGCTATTTTAATCTTTGAAACTTTATTGCCCATTTCAAAATCTGTATTCAGCATGTCCTATAATTATTCTTCACTTTCAAGCTGTTCTTGGCTATTTTGCCTATTCACACTTCCATAGAATTTTAGAGTCACTGTCAATTCTTCCCCTTTCCACCAAAAGAAAGCAAATAAAACAAATTAAAGAAAGTAAATAAATTAATTAATTGTAAGGAGATATTCACTAGAATTGTATCAAACACATATTTTTTAGGAAGAAATGACATTATTAAATAGTCATTCTTTAATTCTACCCATCTGATTTTGTCTTAAAACTCCATTAATGAAATTTTTTCATTTCTTCATATATATTCTGTACTATCTGTGGTTTGAAAGTGAAGAAATTGAGTGTTGCCCATAGCTAGTAAGCAGTGGAGAGACTGCATTTGAATCCATACCAACGTGACAGTGAAGTTGACTTTTGATCATTATGGTACTTTATTTAAGATTATGTTATACTTCAAAAGAATTTTAGTAATTATTTTCCAGAAGAGCATAAATTTCATCAAGATTAGCCTGTTTGCAAGCATAGAACTGTACTTTGGACTTTCATTTCCTTTTCTAATTTCTTAAATCGATGCTTACTTCATTTCATTCCTTCTTCCTTTTTTTAAACTAATGGAAACCATTATGGCAGCCTCTCCTTTCCATGCCCCCTGCCCATTCTCTTTTCCTGAATTCAAAACCTTGTCACCTGGGATCCTTTGTGCATTGTCTTGTCATCCTCCTGCTGCTAGAGTAGAGAGATTGTCACTCTGGATAGATGTGCTCAGGCTAGGTCAAGTGGTTCAAATTCTGGATCCCAGCAGTCTGAGGTTCAACTCAGTCCAGGGTTCTATAGTTCAGCTCACATGCCCCAGTCAGCACTGTGGAGCCACCCAGTTCACTGCCTCCTTGTGGTTGGGTCCGTGAACAGCCAGAAATCACAACATTTTAAAAGCTGACCAGATCACGTCACTACCCTATATTTTAAAAAAACTTTCAAATTTTCCATTTTCTTAAATAGACCCATACTCTCTCTACTTTGGCCAGTAAGGCCTGTGTGGTCTGACCTCATCTCCCTCTTTGCCCTCATTTCATACCTTGTTTTTTCTTGTTCACTTCAGGGTTGGTCTCCTTTTTTCCTTATTTCTTGAACATGCCAAGTTTTTCCTTTAATAACCCTGACCTTCCTCTCAGTGTTTCCACAGCCTGATGCTCTCTCTCCAAGGGTCACGCGTCATATATGTCACATCATATTCCTCAAAGACTACTGCCTTGGAGGGGATTGAAGTCAGCTCCCTAATTACTACCAGCTTCATTACTATTTTCCTCACAGCAATGATCACAATCAGCAAGGCTGTTATTTATTTACCTGTGGGCTTGTTTTCCTATCACCTGGTGGCCATACTGGAGTCTGGTGCAAGAACCTCAACTGTCTTTTTATCCAGGGCCTCACATAGTACGTGCTACACCATAGGAACTCAATAAACAGATGTGGAATCAGCCCTGGTCAGGAACCTCAGTTTGATTAGAGAGTCATCCCAATACGCCAAGGTTTTGGGTTCAGTCCCTGGTCAGGGTACATACAAGAAGCAACCAATGATTGCATAAATAAGTAGAAGAACAAATTGATGTTTCTCTCTCTCTACCTCAAATCAATAAATTAAAAATTTTAAAAGTAGTGACTCAGTGAAAACCCAGTCATACTGCAGGTTAGCTGTGTGCCTCTGTACAATTGAACTCCTTGAGTTCAATTCCAAACCTGAAAAAAAATGACAACACCATGGGGGTATTTTCAGCAAAACAAAGGTAGGTAAACTCCTTATCTCTACATGGTAACTATACAGCTCTCAGGAAGCACTACCATGAATTTAAAAGTACTCTTACAGAGGCAGGTGTCGAGTTGCCAAGATAAAATTTTGTAGGGTTGAAGTCTATTCAATTTGGAGTCAAATCAGACAAATCAAGCAGCTGATTTTAATTTTTTAATTTAATTATTTTTTGCCAGTACCCAGGACTGTTTTTCTGGTTTGTTTGTTTATTTGTTGTTTGTTTGTTTTTAACAGGACCTAATTCACCCTAACTATTCCTAAGAGCATCATTTGTTACTATCTCTCATAGTCCTGGGGATTGACTCGAATTTGTTATGCGGTTTTTGTCCAGGGTGCATCCTGGTTGCAGTTGGATAGTGGCTGGGGTGGGAGTCATCTCAAAGGCTTCTTCACTTACACATCATTTGTGTTTGATACTGGCTGTGGGCTGGGACCTCCACAGAGCCATTCAGAGGGGGCACCTACATATGACCTCTATGTGGCCTGGGATTGCTCACAGCATGGCAGCTGGCCCCACAAGTGACCAAGTATCAGGACATGGGGCCAGGAGAAAGCCCTCTGGATTTTTCTAACTTAGCATGGGAATCACAAGGCCTTACTTCCACCACAATCTGTTCATTAGAAGCTAGCCCATATTCAAGTGGAGGTGAATTCATTTCTGCCTCTTGATGGTGTAACTGAGCAAAGCAGGGCTTGTGTATGTGGAGCCTTGATGCATGACACAACAATTAGTGTTGGAGGAAACAGGTTTTTATTTACAAGGGTGAAACCTTAAGGGCACTGAGAGCACTTCTGCTCATACTCCTGTTCTCCCATGAGACCCAGCACTTCCATTGCTCCCCACCAGGCTATAAACCCAAACCAAGCCCAATAGTTCCTCATATCCTTATCTGTTCTTGATCCAGCTGCAAAAACAGTTCTCCATCACCTCTGGAAAGTACATTCGTGGGTTTCAAAGTCACCATCCTCTTACAGCAGCTCTCTCCTTCAGGGGTCTGGGTACGTCATTCTCAGCTTCCATGTAGTAGTCCAGGAAAACCTGTGCTGTATTGCACTGGATCACAGTGAAGTCTGGGAAAGCACAAGTCCCAGGAGAGTGGCCTCTCCATATATTCCTTACAGAAGTAGAAGTCTACAGTCTCTGGTCACAGCTCAGCATTCCGGGAACCTCCCGGCAAGCCATGCTTGGTTAGGCAGATTCCTGAACAGTTTTCATCAGCTTTGCTGGATCCCCACACAGTTCCATCCTCTCTCCCTTACACCCTTTTTCTCCTGCAGGGCTGCTATTCCATTACAGATTGCATGACTGTTTCCTTCCTACACCAGGCTACATGGTCCAATCCTCAGAGAAGCAAATGTAGCTCCTCCCTCACTACAGGCAGCATGGCAGAATCTCTCCTGGCTCACAGCTCCTTCCTCATGGCTATATCCCCCTTCTCTCTCCTCACAGCTGAACTTTGTGTTTGTCTCCTGCTACTGCCCACATGGTTCCTATCTCACTACAGACCTCATGGCTGGCCAAATCCCCTTCTTTTTCAGACCACCCTAATTTTAAATGCTGGCCCAGAACTTTCTATGTGACCTCATATCTGGCCCCTCTTACAATGGGCTACTATTGCCAGTTGCTTCATATCCTTGCCTTCATTCATCTGCCATCTTTAGTCAGGACAAGAGTGACTAAGTGATGCAGGATCCTCCACCTCCCCTGCCTATGTCATGAGTCAGGACACATTCTGAAAGTCACACGTACACCTTTTGCCCAGGGTGGTAGCACAGCTTATTATCTCACCTTTTGTTATGCAATATACATTAAACACTGTATCATCTCCTTTCTTCATCCTTCAACCATGGGCTGAGAAGACTTTGGGGACTCCTTGCTCTGTATCATGTTTGTTATAATGGGATAGACGTTTAAACATTTGTGGACATATTTAAGACCACCGAACTAATCACATTGAGAGAAGATTAATGATTCTTTAATAATTAGCAAAAATGATACAGTTGTCCAATGGTTCAGAACATTCATGTCAGCTCATTAATGCTTTTTCTCTCTTGCTAGGCATTATAGTATGGTGATTAAATTAAAGTGCTGGGTTTATAGACATCAGGCTCAAATTCATGCTCTGTCTCCTATTAGCATTGTGAATCTAGGCAAATTTGCTAACCTTTCTTGGTCCCTTCTCTGTAAAGTGGGTGTGGTGAAAGTATAATCCCTGGCGAATGGGACATGGGAGGAGTCACTATATGGTAATGACTACTGTAAGCTTCAGGTGCTCCTCACAAATCCTTTACTGTTACAGACACTCCAACAAGACATGAGAAATGCTCCTTTCCTAAGAGAGCAAGTGTGGGGGACACCTTGCCCTCACCTGAGTCACCTTCAGAATTTGAGTTCCACTCTCCTCATAGTTCATACTTCTCTGAAGCAAGTCCCTCTAAAGGCTGAATTTCAGGCTGTTGGGGTGGGTGGGTATGGCAACAACTCCATTGCAGCTGGCAAGTGACCAGGGAGTAGGATCTGTCAGTGTGGGTGCAAACATTCTCCCCAGAAAAGCTGCTTGAAGGCATAAACTCGGGAGGGGGAAGGTTAAAAATAAAGAGTGGTCATGTGTGGCTTAAAAATGATGGAACGCCTGGATTCAAAGGCCTTTTGATTCTCTTGCTTTGGAAGGGGCAATGTGTTGAGGCTGAGGTATCAGGGAGCTTGCTGGCCCTGGAACCCTAATTCATGGGAGCACCCAGAATTGGGCAACTGCATCTCCTTCCTTACAGCTGTAATCTCATCATCTGAAGCATTTATGTTTCGTTTGCCAGAGTTTGTGAACCAGCAGGCCTTGTCCTTGTTTTCTTTGCCCCACCCCCCCCCCACAGAGATTTTAAATTTTAAACTTTGAATGTTTTTGAATTGGGCACTTGCTTTTCAGTTATCCCCAAGGTGCCCTATTATGTGTGACCAGCCAGCTCATTTACATAAAATATTTTCTTACGGCTCCAACAGACATTCTAGGTTGGTTTTCATCCACTGACTTTGGCTTTTCCTGCTCTCCCAATGTCAGTAAAACCTACATGTATGATGCACCACATGGTGTTCCTAGAACTGTGCTCAGTATTAATCAACTAAAACCTCAATTACTATCCTGGAAAGCTGGCAAAGGAGATAATTCCACTCCACAGAGAAAGCAACTAAGGATCAGAGAGGTTAGCCAATTTACCCAAAATGACATGGTTTATTAAAATGACAGAGCTGATATTTGAATTCAGGCAGTAGCAGTTAGGTGGTTTTTAGTTGCAAGTGACAGGAATTCCACTTTAAATTGTTTTAACCCAAGAAAACAAAAGGATGGTGATTGAATGGCTCCAATAGGGTATGTCTGGGTCCTGGAGCTCAAACTCTATCTCTCAACCCCTGGTTTCCTCTGTATTTTCAGACCAGCTCTATCCTTGTGGTGACAAGATGGCTTCTAGCACCTCCTAGCCAACAACATACCCTCTCACCAATCCCAGCGAAAAAGAGAGAGCTTTTATTTTCCAATAGTTTTTTTAATGCCCAGGACATGATGACTTTGGTGAGAATGAAATCACATGACTGTCTCAGAACCAATCATATGACTAGAGATATTAGCTGATGGCTCATGCTGGGGCAGTTCCACCAGAAGGGGAAATGTCCACTGTACATGCTAGCAGAGAAATTTACTGGCTTTCTCATTGGTTTTAGCAGTCTTGAGCTCCTTCATTAAGAGTGAATAGAGAAACAGATTAAGGTCTAGATGAATCTGTCCTTGTAATATTAGCATCTAGAAGAAAGTGACTCTACAGTCTGACCTTTTAGAAAACATTGGTTGTTATTGTCCCAGAATACATTCCTTTTTCATCTTTTTAAAATCACACCTTTGTTTTCCTTTCATCCATCACAATGTTGTTCAAGGGGACTGTCTCTTATCTCCACACTACTCCAGGGGTGACCATATAACCCAGGCTTGGTAAATCTGATATTGATTTTCATGGCTAATTTAGAGATAGATATTTAGGCCAAACCAGTAAACCTTAGTTCCATAACTTTTATTGGAACTACTGGAAAAAATACATTCTCCTTTCACTGGTATTACTGAGCTCTGGAGATAGTGGTTTGTGCTTCTGAGGCCACCAAGACAATGAAGCCATAGAGAAGATTAGATGGAGGTAGAGAGGGACAGCTTTCTGATATTGTACCAATTTCTGGATATACTTATACCTGAAGCCAGATAACCCAAGACCCTTTTAGTTACTGAAACAACTAGATAATTCTTCTTTTTCTCTTAATTACTCCAGCTTTAGGTGGGTTTTGCCACTTGTAAACTTGAGAGGGTCCAACATCCACCTTTAGTAGTACCCAAGCAGGTGTTGAGTTTCAGAAGGGAACACAGCAGAAGGCTACTCTTCACACTTATCCAAAGGGAAGAGGAGGGCACATGTCCTCGTGTTTCAGGGAGCAGGGTGCCTGAGGTGGGGCCTGTGGAGTGTCAGAGGGACAGCACTAGCGAGGCTTCATCCTAAACCTTGACCTTTCAGGCACTGCCAGGGCATGTGGACTTCTCTTTGAAGCTCCCTGACAGTTATTCCACAGCCAATTAGCAATTAGTCCCTGTTCCCACTTATTCCACCTCCCTAGCAGAAGCCATTGTGTAAGAAACAAGCTCCTAAACATTTTAATATGGGTCTTAAACATGCAGGCTATAAGGTCCAATTAGATCTGCATTCAAGCCCTTACTTGACTGCTTACCAGCTGTGTGACCTTATTCAAGTTACTTGACATCTCTGAAACTCAGTTTTCTCATCTGTAAAATGGGTTTAATAATAATACCCAGCTCCTACAGCTTATATGAGACTAGCATGAACTTAAAACTGATGGGAACCTATTCTTAACTCAGTAAAAACTACCTATTGTCATTATAAAGCAGACTACATTTTCTCCAAAATGTTCAGTTTTATCTGCAATTGAATGTGCAGTCTCTCCCTTTGCCATGTTCTTTCTTGCTCATGAGCATTTTACAATGCTATTTGACATTATCAGTTAGTTTATAAGTGAAGTGTAGTAGTTAGGAGCATAGACTTGGAAACCGGACTGTCTGGGTTAAAATCCTTTCTCAGTTCATGCCTACGTAGACTTGAACCAATGGCTCCATCTTCCTATGACTCAGTTTCCACATAAAAATGGAGACAATAAAATAGTATCTATGTCATTAAGATTAAGTAAGTTAATATTTATAGAGTGTTTAGAATAGTGATTGGCACACAGTAAGTGCTCTGTAAGGGTTTGCTATCATCTATGTGTTTAAGGCATGCCAATTACAAATATGTACCAGTGGCCAAGGACTGACCTCTGATGGATACAAGCAACTCTGTGTATGTGACAAGGCTTTGCTAAGTTCTTAGTGCTTGGATCTTCTCGTGGTCCTGCTAATCCCCACATCACTCAGCAATGCACACCCTTATAAATATGCATTTTGGTGACAGCTCTGACCATGCCAACATTTTATGTGGGTTTTTAAAAAATTTTATATGACTCATAAAAAAATTTGTAAAGGCAGTCTACATTAAAACCTGGCTCCAACACCTGCTGTTTTGTCTTGGGCAAGTTATTTAACCTCTAAGCTTCACTTTCCTCCACTATAAAAAGGCATACGTAATAGTGCCTATCTTATAGGGTTATTGTGAGGATTGAGTTATTGTTGTAAAGCCCTAGAATAGGGCTTAATGAATTGTAAGTACTAATTTAATATATTAGAAATAGTAATGTCCAGTTAATAAGTTCTAAAAATGGAAAGCTTCCTAAATACCCTTAGAATTCTCTTGAAAGAGCTGAAAATGTGTGCACATTGATCATGTACATTAGTGTTTTCAGCTTGTGGCCTGCCTAACATACATATCAAATGGATATATTTTATTTGCATGCCTAGAGTTTCAAAAAAATTAGAATTAGTGACCCATATTTTTAAATCAGGACATTTCATATAAAAGTTTAGATTTCCAGCCTTTCTTGGGTAATGGAAAATATGGCATTGCTGGGCTGCATTCTTGCAGGTTGTCTCTTGGAGAGGATGTCACAGTGGCTACTCCATTTTAGCAAGGTACTCTCTGGGTCAAGAACTCTTGACTTATAACACTTTGTTTTTTCACTCCTAGAATGCTTTATGCATTTGCCTTACCTGCCTGGCTCTGCTAATAATGAAAATAGCAGCCAATACATATATAAAACATACTATATTCCAGATACTGTCTCATTCAATCTCCATAACACTCCTAAGGGAGAAGTGTTATTATTGCCCCCTTCTATCTTAAAGATGGGAAGACATAGCTAAGTAACTTTCCAAAGTTGTGCAGCTGGTATGAGGGAGAGCTGGGATGTGAAAACTCTGGATCCAGAATCTGTGTTCTCACCAATCTGCCATACTCTTGAGTAACCCCTTTATTTTAACATAGGTAAAGTTTCCTGCAACTGTATCAATGAAATGGGAACATGTTCCAGGGTGTCAGTACTCAGTTCTCTTGGTCATGTTGGCCAAGAGATCTTAGTTATACATACCTATGCTCATGATTTAAGTAATTAGGTGCCTTATTTCCCCATCACCCTCAGCATCACTAGACTAATCTCTGATACTCAAGGACAGTCCTACTTAGGATATAAGCTCCTGTTGGGAGGCATTGAACTTGGAGTGAGAGGTTCCTCCTACCCTCATGCCTCCCAACTCAGCCCCCTGAGTTGCCGGGCATGGAGGGTAAAACCTATCCCCAGAAGTTGGTACATTCTGCTTACCCTGTGCAACCACAAACACAGCCCTCCCTAAATAGCTGTATTCACTTTCCAAACATGCTGAGAATGAAATCAAGATGTCATATCCCTATACTGGTGTGGTGCACCTTTTTTACTTTTTTAATTTGTGTCTCTTTTTGATAAACACAAAAATCTCGAGATGTCCAGGAAGTTTCAATAAGCCTCCATCTCAGAGCCTGTGATTAATGATTTGAAATTCCTCTGTTTTCTACACAGCCCTTCTAGCAAGATTTGGTCCAGCTTTCCTTCTTGAAGTCTGTCATAAAAACAAAACATTATATTTCCCTTTTTAAATAAAGTTTTCTGATAATATTTAAGATGTTGTTTCAAAATACAAGTTGCCTTTTACTCTAAATCTGGAAGAATCACTAATCTGTAAATGATGCTTATGGAATTTTAAGAGAATGTCTGTACCCAAATGGTGGCTTTTGAGATAATGCCTGACAACTGTTACCAAATGATTAACATTTGAAAATAAATTCACAAAACACAGATGAACAGATGTCTCTGGGTTTTGTCCATTCTCTGTAGATTTCCACCACTCTGCAGCATCAGACAGGCGTTCAAGCCAACCCTAGGTGGGTGTATTGTGAGGCGGAGGCTATCTGTCCCCAAGCTTGAACCACACAAAGCAACAGCTGTCCTCAGGGACCCCACAGGAAGGCTGCACTCACAAAGGGGGTCTTTTCTCCTAATTCCAGCTGGGGGGAACAACACCACTAGATGAAGGGCTTAAAGGCTCCAGAATTCCTAGCTGTCAGAGTGGCCTTAATTTCTTCTTATCTTGTTTTCTGGGATGATTGGGAGACAGACTCCATCCCTGACTACACTTGCTTGATGGAACCCCTTCAACAAGAGTTTTGCTTCCAGAATTAAACTTTGGTCAATATGCATAGTTGGGTCAGGCTCTAAGCTATGATCTGGTCCACACCAGGTTTGTCAGTTTCTTGGTGATGCTATAACAAATGACCACAAACTATATGGCTTAAATGACAGAAGTTTATTCCCTCAGTTCTCAAGGCCAGATGGCAAAAATCAAGGTGTCAGCAGGGCCAGGATTCCTTTGGAAGCCCTAGTGGAGAGTTCATTGTTTACCTCTTCTAGTTCCTGGCAGCTGTCAGTATTCCTTTGCTTGTGGCCACATCCCCCAGTGCTTACCATTCTCTTCACACCACCTTCTCCTCTGTGTGTGTGTTACTTCTCTCTGTCTCTCTTATAAGGATACTTGTGATAGCATTTAGGCCCCACCCTGGTACTCCAGGGTCATTTCTTTATCTCAAGATCCTTAATTTAATTACATATGCAAAGATACTTTCCCCAAATGAGGTGACTTTTACAAATTCCAGGGTTAGGACTTGATGTCTGGGGTGGCCATTCTTCCACTCACCCCACCAAGTTTTCCTTACCACTGCTGAAGCCCTCATCCTGTCCTACCTCTACTCACTTTTAGTCCAGGTCTCTTCCCTTCAGAAAAGGCACACAGACACAGGTCTCTAAAAAAACTGATGCTGGGACAGTTTTTCAAACCAGTCATCTTCCTTTTCTACAACCTTCCTCCCATCTCTACGAAGATGAAGGTGGTCGAGGCCAATTGCACCCATTTTCCTTTTGCACTGTTGCAATGGCCTCCATTAATCTTTGTGTTCTTTCCCTTCCTCTTACAAACTGTATTGTCTAAGGTTAACCAGAGCCTATCAACCCTTAATGTCTAAAGTCTCTATAGAGAGACACACTAAAGGCTCTCCAAAGATGTCCACATCCTAATCACTGAAACCCATGGATATGAGTTACCTTTCATGGCAAAGTGGGACTCTGCAATATGTTAAGGATAATGAGCTAGGGAGACTTTCCTGGATTATCTAGGTGGACCCAGTATAATCACAAGGGAGGCAGGAGAGTCATAGATAGAAAAGATGTTACTACATAAGCAGAGGTCAGAGTGATATGCTTTGAAGATGATGTGGTGAGCAGGCTATAAGCCAAGGAATGTAGCCCCTGTAGAAGCTGGAAAAGGCAAGGAGGCTCCCCTAGAGCCTCCAGGAGCAACTAGTTCTGCAGACTCTAGTTTGATGAAACTGATTTTGGATTTCTGGCCACCAGAACTATAAGAGAATAAATTTGTGTGCTTTTTGTTTAAGCCACACAGCTTGTGGTCATTTGTTACAGCAGCAATAGGAAACTAATAGTATCCAATGGATTTTTATTGAATTTAAGACAGAGTCAAACTTTGTACCAAGGTCTAGAAGTGCTTTCAAGATTTAGTTTTGACTTACTCCCTAGTCTCTCATTCACCACTTTGCCCAGTGCTTAACATTCTCTGGTGACATGGGCTCTCTTCTGACCTGCAGGCCAGGCCTCATGCTCTGGCTGTTGATGTCCCATCTGGAACACTTTACTCTGGCTCCTTGTCACTGAATTTAAACTATCACCTTCTCAAAGAGGCCTTCCTTGAACATTTGGGATAGATATCAGACAACCGAACCATCTTTAGGCCTGCCAGTTTCTATCCCACTACCTGCTTTGTTTTCTTCATGGCACAATTGCCATTTATTATACAATCATGTTATTTACTATATTTAATATGGTTCCCTCTAGAATATCAGCTGCATGAGAACAGTGACCAGGTTTTATTCCCCACCTGGAACCATTATTGGTTCTAAAGAGAGATCTGTTGAATGAACTAATGAAATATATTCATGTCTAACGATTTCCTTCTGCAGTCATGAGCTGCCAGACATAGTTTCTGCCTTTGTAATGCAATAACAAGAAAATCACCCTCAAGTCCAGGTTTGAGCTAGGAAATGATAGAGGATGGGTTCTGCTTGCAGCTTTCTCCTTCTCCCTGGACTCTGTCCACTTACAACTACTAGAATTTCGTGAGGATGATCTTGGAGCCAAGTACTCTCAGGGGCTCCTCAGCTAAAGTTGCTGCAGGTCCTTTGGGCTTTTTTTCTATTTCACTAGAGAAGAGATGGGAATCTGATGCTGCTCACATTTTAGAAGCTCAGGGAAACTCCTCTGTTTTGAGACTATGGACTCTTAAATCTTATGGGCTTAATAAGTGATGATTTTTGTTCTGTTCATGAAGCACCTGAGTCTTTTGATCCAAGAAAAAAGTCACTTTTCATTTGAATAAATGGCATCGGTCTGACCACCCACACTAGCTCAGAAACTCTGGGTCATAGAAGGAGTGATAGTAGTGTCTCCTCCCCACCCCACTTCACTTGATCTGGTAGGTCAACATTGGCCACATTCATTGGACACAGTGGTAAGACCCACCTTCCTCTCCCATACCCTATCCCATATCATGTCTTGGAGAATGCCCCCTACACCTGTGTGGTAGACAGCTTCCAACAGGGCTCCCAATAGTCTCTGACTTGCTCACTTATGTTCTTGTGTAATTGCTTCTCTTTAAGTGTGGGATAGATCTAACGACTTGTTTGTAGTAGACAGAATACAGTGAAAATGATATAATGTCACTTTTGTGTTTTGTTTACAAAAGAATGGAACTTCTACCTTACTGGTATTCTCACTGTTTTGCTGTCCTAGCAATGTGCACTTTGACGAAGTGAGCCACCATTTTGGAAAGGTCCACATGGCAAGGCACTGAGGGCAGCCTCCAGCCATTGCTGGTGAGGAACTGAGTGAGGCTCTGAGTGGCATGGTTCACAAGGGATGGAGTCCTGCCAACAACCACACGAGTGAACTTAGGAGTGACGTATTCCCTAGGTGCACCTTCTGATAGGACCACAACCCTAGCCAACACATCAACTGCAGTTTATGAGGGACCCTGGAGCAGAGGACCCAGCTAAACTACACCTGGATTCCCAACCTAAAGAAACTGTGAGCTAGTAAATGTGTCTTCTTTGGGGGTAATTTGTTAAGAAATCAATAACCAATACAACTCACACAATATCTAAGAATTCTGCATGCGATCCAACCCACCTTAGGGAGATGCAGTCAAATATTCAAATAGTGACCAACTCTTCATTTGCTAGGCACTGTCCTCTATGCATTTATTTCTCTCTTGGATCTTGTGAGAAAGGGTGACTGGTTGAAAACAGAATTGAATGTTCTTGCATCTCTTGTCCAAATATCATTTTAATCTCACCCTGAATCTGGCCTAATTTGGGCAGGCCACACATCAGGGAGAATAGCATTTATGGGACAAAATCCATAGTGGAGAGTGTGGTTCAGTCACTGAGCCAGGACTCTAGTGTTCAAACTTCTAACGTTTTGGGAAATTAGAATTCACTTTGGTAGCTAGCATCACTTATCTAGGAAGTGACGAGCACTAGAATCCCACGTGGGTCAAAGCAATTTAACCTCCAAACCAGTAAAGGATCTGAGATATTTGACTTTAAGCTTTTAGATTTGGTTCCCATTTATCTTGCTTTACAATCCTCCTTGATTTCTCCAGCATCTCAATTATGTGAGATTAGAAAAAGAAACAGGGTAGGAACAACACCTGAAGATTCAAGAATCTTGTTTTCATTGGTTTGAAAAGGTTTCAAGTTGACTCTGGTTATCCAACTGACAAGCCTGAACTCAGGCACTGAGTCTTTGTGTGTTGCAATTGAAGAGACAAGGAAGAAGCCTAACTTCTGGTGATTCATGTGGCCTGACCATGGGGAAGCTCAGGAAGTTCCTGGCAATTTCTTTACCACCTGTCTTATTTCTTTGATGTCCCCTAAGTTCATGAACAGTTCCATTGATGGACTGTGCTGTAGACACAAAATTGGCCACACATTGTTTTGTGGCCAATTTTGTGGCCTGTGCCCTTTCGCCTTTACAATGTGTATCTACAGTGCTTCCCATCCCAAAGTGAAATCTATCCACCCCCTGAATTTGGCTTATGGGAAAGCAGCAAACATGGCATAAGCAGAAGCTTGAAAAGTGCTTGTGCACTGGGGTTTTGCTTCCCATTACTACTCTCTGGACTCCTTAAAACCACCATATGGAGAAGTCTATGTTCTAGCTGGAACACACAAGAGTATTTTGGGCAAAAACAAGTCCTCCTAACTGAACTTTCCCTAGACCACTCAGTATGTCAAATGCCACACATGTGAACAAGGCCATCATAGACCATTGAGTCACCAGCTGACCTTCTAGCTGACAGAGAATACATAGCAAGTCCATCAGAGAGAAGCTGGGATGTCCAGACCAGCAAAATCACCATGGTGACTTAAATAAATGATTATTTTATTTTATTTTTAAATAAATCATTATTTTTAAAAGATGCTAAGTGTTGGGGTGTTTTGTCACTCAGTATTAGATAATGTGATGTAGACTTGTATCATGTGTATGTTTCTACCAACTCATCTTGGTGAATTTTAGGTCCCTGAAGTCAGGGGACTGTAACTCATCAGTTCAAATTTAGGCCCTTGCTATTTGGTGGTGAGCTTGGCAATGAAACAATGGGGACCTCTGTGGACCAAGTGCAATGCCAAGTGAGTCAGTTGTTTAAGTGATTCTCAGCATTGGTCTGTCTCTCTACATCACTAAGGAATCTTTGGGGCAGCCCAAAATTCCCATATGCAGAGTCCACCATTGTGTTTTGCTTCCTAAGCGTATGTCCCCCTTGTTCCAAGAACAGTTTCCAATTTTTATTCGGAGAGCTCTCTGTTGCCCATTCTCCATTCATGTGGTTTAGGCGGCACTCTATCCAGTTGTCCAGAGGTGCAGCTCAAGCTATACGTGGAAGACAGTCTCTAAACTAATAACCAGAGCTCTGTTCTTCTCTCCTGCTGGAATCCTCACCTTGTGGAATACCCTCCCCTTCAGTATCAGCTGGATTGCTTAACTTGCTTCTAAAGAACAGAAAACAGCAACAGGATGGGGTATCACTTCTAAGGTTGGGTTACTTCTGAGATTATTGGCCTCTGGATTAGGTCCTCTCTCCTGAACTGTTCACACCCAGGAGAGCCAGTGGCCATGGCCAGAAGCATCCTATGGAGATGCCTATTTATCAAGGAACTGAGGCTGTGAAAGACTGTGGAAGTAAACTTTGATGTAAATCCTACCTCCCCTGCATTGACCATTCATTTGTGACTGCAACCCTGGCCAACAGCTTGACTGCACCCTCATAACAGGCTTTAAACCAGCTAAACCACATCCAGTTTCCTGCCCATCCACTGAGAGGTGTTAAATATGTTTCAAAATGTTGGAGCAATTTGTAACACTGCACTAGATATCTAACACAACTTAGGTCTGGCCAGTCAAGGCCCCTCCCCAACCAGGCTGAGCCAATCAGAGTAAAGTGCAGAACTTTTATAGGATGTAATCCTAGGAAGATGAGAGGCTGGGAATCCTGTAGTCTTTTGTCCCAGTGAATGTAAAGCCTGGTACTGTCTTGTTGTCTCTATCTCCCCAGCACCCACAGCTATGTCTGGCTCAGAGCAGGTGCTCAATATTTATGAAATGAAACACAGGTTTATACTCAGGGAGGAAGAAAATATGAGGGACTGGCATGAAATGGGGAGCAATCAGAAGCAGCTCAGCAACCTCTTCTGTAATATTATCTCAAATGGAACATGTCAGCAAACATCGATAGAAATCCATGTATTTTTCTTTTCTAAATGTGATGCATACAACACAGTTTCTTCTTTAAGTTGCTTTATTCAATTTTAATTGGCAGAGTTTCTAAAATTCTGTAAAATACACAAGGATCAATAGATCCATTGTCTCACCAATGCCCATTTACAGGGCGTCTTCCAAGGAGATAAATAAACTATGTGGAGTCATAACATACTTGGCATGTCAGGTTTGTTCTTTTCTGCTACCCACCAGCATTGGCAGCTCCAAAAGCATGTGCCATAAGTTGGATTACTATAAGCATGATTTCATTCAGAGAAGAAGATACCAGGCTGATACCCAGTGATGCAGTAACATGCCACTCTGATCTCGGATCCTTATCATGTCAATAGCATTTAGAAGAGACCTCCCTTATTTTTTGCCCTTCTCTTCTGGCCTTCTTGGACAAAAAGAAGAGGACATATGCCCCCCCCACCTTTTTGCAGATACTGAATTAGGAGAAAATAGTAAATGGTAAGTAGTTTTACAAACAATGACATCCTAATAGACCACAGAAAAGTGATGTTTCTGTACTGACATCAGCCTCCTTGCTGAGTTTTGTCATGGCTGCAATGAAATTTTTGATATCTACTTTGTGTTTGAGGGTTTAATACCCACAAACCATACTGACTGGATGACTGAGCAGATATTTTGATTATGGGCACAGGAAAAGGTCGTGAAGCTTGTTACTCGCAAATTGCTCAACCTCAGATGGCTACAGCATCCAAATAAGTGGAATAAAAGTGTGTACAATAAGGCATGGTGGAGACTGTGGTAAAATGAGAGCACACATTGCTCTTTTTTTAAAATTCTCACTGGAGGATATGTTTATTGATTTTAGAGAGAAAGGGTTGGTGTGTGTGTGTGTGTGTGTGGAGAGAGAGAGAGAGAGAGAGAGAGAGAGAGAGAGAGAGAGAGAGAGAGAGAAACATCGATGTGAAAGAGAAACATTGGTTTCCTCTCGTATGAGCCCCAACCAGGGGTCCACTTGGGATCGATCAGGGATTGAACCACAACCTAGGTATGTTCCCTGACCAGGGATTGAACCTGCAACCTTTTTATTATATGTTCCAACCAATAGTGCCACCCAGCCAGGGCAAGCACACGTGCCCTGAAAGGAGATAGCCATGACTCAATTCTGTCAAGTCACCTTCTGATTTTTTTCAAGTGAATCTAAGAGCCCAGAATGTTGACAATGACTTCAATTAAATAAAATTTTGTGCATGTGAAACCAAGCTCATCTTCTGACCGCATCTGCCTATGGCTCTCCAGTTTGTAACTTCTGTAGCAGAGTCTATTAAAAGCAGACATGTTAACAAAAGAGTTTGCATATATTTACTCAGTTTAATCATATCAATTCTTAAGCAAAAAATTTCTTCTGAGAGACAACAGGTCACAGTAACTGCAAAGCTTACTCACAATGTTTAAAAATACCAGTCATGCTTAGCATTCAAAGATATTGTAGAATAACTGTAAAAACTTTTACTAGGAACATCAGCTTCTGACTTTAAAAATTACAAATACTGAAGCATTTTGGGATCAGACAGTAGTTTTGATAGCGTCTGTTCATTCAATGAGTTTCTGGAAGTTCAGGAAATTGTTCGTCTATACTTGGATAAAGCGCTTACTCTAAACTAAACATTTTTCAAATGTAGAAAACAAACTAGCAAGCTACACATACAAAGAAAGGTCCTCTAGGACAAGCTCTTTACATGTGGAATGCCAGCATGTGCACCATGAATCCTGGAAGACTAGAATCGATACATACACTTGGCCTGAAGTCTTACCCTCCAGGCTCAGCAAAGGAGTGTGCATTTACCTACACGTTAATGACAAACTCTGGGTTAGTATAGGAGAAGCCAGCAAATTCATTTTGGTCCAAGTTCATGATGAAGAGTTTGTCAGTAGGCGTGAGTTCCACAGGCTGTCTGGTGAACTCTTTGTCGAAGTTGGAGGTGTCTCGCTTGTCTCTCTGCCAAATGGAAAGCAAACATTAATACAGCGTAAGAAGAAGGAAGCAGGACTGAGACATACCAGTCATCGGGAAGCTGACGAACTCTCACAGGCAGAGTCAGCAGTAGCTTCACGCTGACAGTTAGAGCAGCTGCATTGCACATGCTACCCACCCCCGCAGCTTTCACTTCATATCCTATGTTGGCTTCGGGAGAGAAAACTTGGTGGAAGTTTCCTAAGAATAGAAATCGGACATTGAACTTCTCTAAGGACTATCATAAAGAGGGGTGTGTGTTTTGTTTTCTTTGGCTTTGAGATGAAATGAGTTGGACACTACTTCTCACAATGTGTAATGTCATAGAGTTAGTCATTGGGTAGAGTATCCCAGAGAAAAACCACCCAAAAGTGATCCGTGTGACTAGGACAATTCTTTCTTTAACAAGGGGAATAGGGTAAGCTACTCAGCTCCCCTCAAACCAGGGTGGCATGTGGGGATATAGGATTACTGCTTAATGAAAGGAGCTGACCACTGTCCCCCTACATTCCCTGGTGCAATCTAGGCTTTCATGGGGTGCTCAGAAATGCACCCACAGACTAGATGGTGGGTCTTCATCAGCCCAAGGGTCTCTCCAAAGGATGTCTATAGTACATATCTAATCAACAAACTATAAGGAATAAAACCCAAAGCTTAAAGTCAGATCTGTAAGGGCAGCCTTACAAACAAACAAACAAACAAAAATTCTATTCTCCTAGTTATTCTGGCATTCCCCCAGGTCTCCTCTGGTAACATGGACCCCATGTGCTCTTCCCCGCCTTTGGACTTCCAGCAGAGGGTCCTTTCCCACCAGCACCAGTTTGGAAAGCCCTTCCCATTTGTCATGCTGATGATGACTCATGTTTCAAAGAGCCACATGGTCTAAATAGGACTTGTCATTGTGAACTTTGTTCTGTGGGTAGATCCTCATAGAAAATACCCCTGAATTTCACCCTAGAAATTGGGGAAGAATGGGCCTCTCTGTGGGGACAATTCCTTTCTGAGTTGATAGTATCTGGAGCCACACGAGAACAATGGCACTCATCCAAAGAGAGTTATTAGTTCTACTGACCTCCTATTAATTTTCCAAGGAGGTCATTGTGATCAGGGTGCTATTGTTAGAAGAGGAGCAGATTGATAACAAGTCTAAGAAATGAAAAGAGGTCTTGCATTCCGGTAGACAATTGGCCATGGCTAACATGAACTATGTTTAGGGATTTTTACTTTTCTTACTTAAGTTTTTTATTCTCCCCTAGTTTTAATTCTTTTGGAAAAATCACAGGCTGTCTCATCTAGAAGCACCAGATGGTGTCGAGCCAGGGACAGTGTGCTGGAAGGAAAGTATTTCCCTGAGGGCCAGAAAGGGATCTGAGTGATACCCCCAAGAGATGAGACTCAGGACTTGGAACTAAACTGTAAAACCAGGCCCCTCTCTTCATACCCGTATCTGTCTCTGCTCAAGCCTTGGTGATTCTGTGTTCTGTTTGGGCATGGGGACAGTGCCTTTGGTTTTCTGGAAGGAAACCCACCCCAGCAACCGTCCTGCCGCTCCTTCCCAGAAATCAGTGTCAACGGGACACTGCTATGCCTTCTCCTTCAGCTCACACTGTGACGTACAGAGAAAGTGGAACCCTGAACATCTTGCAGGACTTTTCTTTCTTACAAGAAGCCTTCCCTGACTAACCCAGAGACTAACTATCTCTAAATCACACCAGACTCTCAATGACTTGTTTAATACCTGCCCTCCTGGACTGTATCTTTACAGCTCCTCATATGCCCCTGGCTCCCAGCATAGGTCTGGCACATAGTTGGTATTCAATAAGTGATGGCTGGGTAAATGAATGGAGGGTAGAATACATGCATAATGGCAAAAATAAATTAAAATCTTTCTTCCTGAGCAAATTTGCAAAGTATTCTACCCTGCCTGGTGTGACTCAGTGGATTGAGTGCCAGACTGCAAACCAAAGGGTTGTGGGTTCTATTCCAAGTCAGGGCACATGCCTGGGTTGCAGGCCAGGTCCCTAGTAGGGAGTGTGTGAGAGGCAACCACACATTGATATTACTCTTCCTCTGCTTCTCCTTCCCTTCCCGTCTCTCTAAAAATAAATAAATAAAATCTTTTAAAAAGCCCACAAATTTGCAAAGCATTCTGCAGAAATTATTTATGTTGAAAGCTCTATTTCTCCATTTCCTCTGCATTTGAAACATTGATAGAAAAAGAAACTGCAGGAATTCTGACTAATGACCCCTTACTCGAAGGCTTCCCTGCCCAACCTCAGTAAGGTGTGTTAGGGCAACAGCAACTTTGGCTTCAGTTCTCTTTCTGAAAAGTATCAAACTTTTGGAAAATAATGGCAACAATCTGGAAAATGCAGAGCACAGTGTGTATGAGGTCTGTCCAGAAAAAGTCCAGCCATTATTACTATAACAAGAACGGTTTGTGCGACATTGATGTAACCTGGCAGCTGTGAGTGGACTGGACTGCACATGCGTAAACAATGACAACTTCACTATACTAGTCAGTGGGGGTGGTAGATGCTGTTGAGTGACAATGTGTACTATGTGGTCATCCCATTCAAAATGACTGAGCAAGTAGAGCAATAAATCTATATCAAATTTTGCATTAAGCTTGCACATTCCTCTGTGAAAACAATTTAGATAATCAGAAGGCTGCAGCTACAGGCAACTGGTGATTGGCAGCTTCATCACAACAACACACCCACTCATGCATCACACCTTGTGCAGAGTTTTTTGGCAAAACAACAAATCACTCAGGTGACTCAGCCTGCTACAGCCTTTTTTGGCGCCCTGAAACTTCTGGCCTTTCCTAAAACTGAAATCACCTTTGAAAGGGAAGAGATTTCAGAGCATAGGTGAGATTCAGGAAAATATGATGGAGCAGCTGACGGTGACTGGGAGAACTGTGTGAGGCCCCAAGGTGTCTATTCTGAAGGGGACTGAGGCATCATTGTCCTATGTACAATATTTCTTGTCTCTTGTATCTTCTTCAGTAAATGTCTCTATTTTTCATAGTACATGGCTGAATACCTTCTGGACAGACCTCATATAAACAGTATATTCTTCCTATCTATCATCTATCTTTCTACCTACCTACCTACCTAACTACATTGGTCTCTAAAGTCATCTCAGGTCATTTGTCAATTACCCAATATTTCTTCATAGTGTTTACCTTCCTGAGAGAATATCTGAGGAAAGGCCTGGTAACCTAACAGCCAGTTGAAGGACCTCAACTAACATGCCTGTTGGTGGGCATGGCCCAGAGATGCCAGTGATAGAGCAGAGAGAGTCTTGCACTAAGTGTCAGGAAACCTGGGTTTGCATCCCAGTTGCTAACCTTGGGCAAGTCACTTCCTCTCTCCAGGTGCCAGTTTCTCCAGCAGTTAAGTGAGGAGGTTCTGCCCCAATGCCCCTCCTTCTCTAACTGCCTAAGCTTGTCATCTGGGAATTCAAGTTTGCTTTACCTAAGGTCTGGATGGCTACCACAAGGGCTATTCTAGGTGGTCCCAAAGCCTGCAGTAGGAAGAAGCAAGAGGGCAGAAAGGATTGAGTGACAAGAAATCCAAATTGTGGTTTTCTTAAAGATGAGAAGTTTTACTTCAAGGACACTTGTCAAGTTTTTAAAGTTCCCTTAATAATCCCTTAGAAACCTTGGAGCTTCTAGAAATCACTCAACTTGTGATAAGAATTCTCTTTAGGCCTGTGAATAGCAGGAGGCTACAGACAAGGATGGGGAACCACTTGCTGTCTTTATCTGTTTAGATAGCTCATAAAGATGCTTGCTAGAAAGAATATTTAGTCCAAGCTGGGAGGAGTAGTGATTTTGATAAGAAAATCAAGAGCCCTGGCCATGCTCCTACCTAGATGTGGGCTGTGGGCTCTGATATCATTGGTGGCTCCTGGTTAGCCCCCCCCCCTCCCCATTACAGGCCACCAGGAGTCCTTGAATGGTCCACAGCCTCTGCCTCTCTGACTGGCTGAACACTGGGGCTAAGATTAAGCTCTGGGTATAGTCCTTTCTGTCTCAAAGCCTCAAGAGGCCCCATTTTGTAGTCTGGGTTGACATTTTTCAAAGAGAGCCATTTTTCTTGAAGTAGCATTTCTTCTTCTTCTGTTTTTAATATGGTATCTTGATGCTAAAAGAAAAATGGCACATAACACATATCCAGATACAAATGAACATTTCCACAAACATCTTGCAAAACCACATCAAAGAGTATAACTGTTTCCAGAAATGGTGTCTTTCTCATAGCACTTAATTAGCTTTCCAAAGCCAACAACAAACTTAGACTAGCCCCATCCACTCAGGCATGGGACCGCTAGGCTCCAGAGCACTCTTCTTTGTAAATCAGTTGGTCAATTGTGATTAGTAACATTTGGACATTTATTTCAGAGCATGTGTTAACAAAGTGAATATTTTCTTTTGCATATGAACAACAGAAATAAAACCCCAAAGCAAATAAACTTTGAAATGTAATGTAAAATTATAGTCCTTTGGGACCTTGCTAGAGTGACCATGTCCTTTCAGGAAGTGGTGCCAAATGCCTTCCCAAGTAGTTTGGGGATGAAGGTGATCAGGGACATACAGGATCAGAAATGAAAGCATTGAGGCAGCACCCAAGCTGGTTGCCTTCTGACCTTTTGAGGTGCTTTAATTTGAAACTATCTAAAAGCATAGTTTTGGAATTTTAAAAGGGCTTAGATAATCTTTTGAACTTTGAGTTAAAAGGATAACAAATAAAATTTTATTTTTAGCACATTCTTTTCAAAGCTTATGGTGCCTCCAAACCAGGCAGAATGGAGGAATTCCCTCTAAGTCAAAGCAACCATATGCTTGGAGAGCAGCCAAGCTCCAGGTCTAAGTGGAAGAACACTGCTAGCATCTGATGATCCACTAATTGGGTGGGAAGAATCTAGATTGGATGGTTGGAGTTGGAGAATGTATAAAAATGGCTGTGCAGAAACAAAGGAAAAGAAAGCAGGCATTTTCCATCCCTGCTGGCTCTACTTAGCTGACATGCCACAGAAACTAATTGTAAGAGGACTTGGATAATGTGTTAATTATGCAGCAGCATTTTCAGCATGACATCTGCATAATTCCATCTCATAGAGATGCTCCAAACTACCTGAGGACATTTGGGTTCTGGAAGTTCTGGAACATGGTCACTCTAGTCTCATCAGCAAATAAACATGGATGCAACTTCGCAATGAAAAAAAAAATGTCACCACAGTAACCGTTGAGCTTGAATGACAGAAATGAAGGACGGAGATCTACACATCTACTTAGCTCTTGACTTCAGGTTTTAAAAATTCAGAGTTAACAAAGGAAAATCCTTCGAATTCTGATTGGTCAATATTCCTGATGACTTCCTGGTCAGGAGGTGTTAGGACTGGTGGATGACGGGTGAAAAATCGGTCGAAGTTTTCAGCATTTCGCCCACACTATGAGAGGGGAAGAAAAGAACTTGTGGTGGGTGGAAACAAAACACAACAGAACCAAACAAAATTGGGTGTGGCTTTCTCCATCCCTTCCCTTTCACTACCTCAGAGAGGTTGTTTCAATGACCAGACATGAGAGCAACATAAAATGCAAAATTTTTGTGACCTTTGGTACATGACCTTGGGCTCCTGACCTTCAGTTTCTGTAGCTCCTGAGCTGCCCTGGTGTCCACTGGGCAGTCAGGAGCTGTATGGCAAAAGCATGAGATGGTGGGGCTGGTGGTGTATGCCAGGTTTCCCTCCTAGCCCCACCCCCAGGAGTCAGCCAAGCTTGTCTGTTGAAAGAGATGGAATTAAGGTGCCTTAAGATGTTTTATGTGGCAAAGATGCAAAGTAATGACCTTTATACATAACCTGGGAGATCTCAATATATAGGAGGAGGCCTTGCAAAGTGCTGTCTGCTGGCTCTCAATCAGGAACAACTGACATTTTCTAGCTCAGCAGATACAGGAGTTCACAAACTCCAGTCAACAAAGAAAGATCCCTGGACCTGGATTTGGTACCTGCGATGCCTGTGCACCAATGGGGCCCTGGGCAGCTAGATAAGTTACTGGTCTTTAATTATAAGGTGCCAGAAGGTGAGTGGCCATTCTCTCTGCAAACAGGAAGGAGGGGAATGTGATGAAATACAAAGCAGAGCTTGTTCACCCAGTCAGGCTCCAGAAGGAAAACCACTGCCATTTCTCATCCATCCTGTGGTCCTGCTATAGGAAAGGTCCTGCTCTAAGGCAGAGTTATAACATATGTGTGTGCATGTGTACACACATGCACTTGCTAGTTCCCACCTAATTAGAAGGGACAAAATCACAAATTTGATGTTCTTTGTTCTTCAGCAAAAAAGCCCATTTGCTTTCTAAGTGTTTCAAACAGTGCCTACAGGAAGCAACCACAACCTAGTAATACAGTAGTAGGAGTGTAATTATAACAGCTAACATTTATTATGCATTTGCTAAATACCAGGGACCCTAGAATTCTCTTTACATGAAGTATCTTATTTAATCTTCCCAGTGGCCCTAAGAAGTGGGTTTTACTATCATCCTATGGGATAGATGAAGAAACTGAGGCCAGGAAGATTGCATCATCTGTTCAAGGTCACACAGCTAATGAGCAGCAGAGCTGCACTGTGGGCCGGGTCAGATTACCATCAAAGCCCAAATGTCTGGCTCCATTGTACAAGAATGATTGACAGGTTGGTAAGTTATTGAATAATGGGGTGGACACATCTGGGAGGGGAGGGAGGAGAAATCAGGGATGAGGATGATGAGGTCTGTGGTTTGAGTGAGACAAAGAAAGTGGGAGAATTCAGAAAGATGACTATTTCCGTTTGGACATGATGACTCTGAGGGGCCACTGAGATTCTAGGAGATAACTTGAAGGAGTTAGAAGTACAGGTTCTGGACCTCAGGAGAGAGGTCTTAAAAATTTTTGAAAGACAGAATATGAAAGGTGCAAAAGAGATAATAATAATAGGGTATTGTTACTGCCAAAAAATCTCCAAGAGGTCAAGCAGGGAAGTCACTGAAAATTCACCATTGCATTTGGCAACTGGGAGGAGATGGATGAGGAAATGCCAGGCTGTGCTCACTTCATGGGGAATGGGAAGGTAAGTTCAGAAAGTCAAGGAATACAAGCTCCTCTTTCAAGCCCTCCAGTCACAGGGAGCAGAGAGGTATTGGGTGTATGTGCGCAGGGGACTTAGCTCTCAGATAGCCTCAGTCTCTGGCTCCATCTGGGTTTGGAAAGAAGGAAGCTCTGCAGACATGGGTTCAAATCCAGACATCAGTGCCCACTAGCTGTGCAACTCTAGGCACTTTCTTTAAAGTCTCTTTTGTGAACCAGGAGAGTTCTCATTGTTCTCACTGAGAGTTGTGATGACAAAACACAAGACAATGCGTGTGACTAGTACAGTGCCTAATCCCTAATAAGTAAGTGCTCAACACACCCATGCCATAAGCATCACCTAGTTCTTGTTTCCTTGTATCCACTAAAAATCTCTCCAGACAGCATATGCTTCCTACAATGGTTCTTCAGGGTGTTTAAGTTGTAAATACTGAGGAAACAGTCTTGTATCTTTTCTATTCTTTTTGTTTTCAGTTTAATTTTTTCCCTTTCTGTTGAATTTATTGGGGTGACACTGGTTAACAAAATTTTACAGGTTTCAGGGGCCCAATTCGATAATACATCATTTGTATTGTGTGTTCAACATCCCAAGTCAAGTCTCCATCCATTGGTTTTCAGGATATTTAAGTTGTAAATACTGAGGAAACAGTCTTGCATTTTTAAAAGGGTTGTGTCAGACTTAGAGATATACATTTGTTATTCCAAACGAAATTGTTTCTGCTTTTTGATATCTTGGCTTTCAGGTCTCAGAAAATGAGAAGTGACCCCTACCCCCAGCCATACAATCTAAGACTTGGAGTCTAACAGATGGTCTGCTGGCCCGTGGCGGAAAACATGCACAAAACAATGGACCCTTGGTGTCAATGCAATATAGTTGGGACTACTGTCCAGGTTTTTTCTTTATTTATTCATTTTCTCAGCAAAGACATATTCATTGAGTATGTACTGTGTGCTGATCATAAATTATACAAATCCATGCCTTGTGGATCTTACATTCTATTGGGGAAAAAGGGAACAAACAATGAATAAAAATATAACTATAAATGTAAAGATATATTTTAATGCTGGAGATAGGTAAATGATATCAAGAAAAATAAAATCAGGTCAGAGATAAAGAGTGAAGAGAATGCTATTTCTGATAAGGCGGTAAGCTCTGTGGAAATGACCTGTGCACATGGTGTGGTCAGCAGACAGCCATGAGGCCAGTGTGGCCCGAGCAGTGACCCAGGGAGGGAGGGTCAGAGAGGGCACCAGGAGCCAGGTCATGGGCCTCACCAGTCATGTGAGGAGGGAGGTTTTTCATGCCACTGGGGAATTCTTTCTTTCTTTTTTTACGATTAAAAGAAATAAATATATGTATGTGTGTATGTATGTATGTAGGCATGTATTTATATTGATGACACTATTAATAGATGTCTCCACTGAGCTCCGCATGGTCTGCACTGAGTTGTGGTTCAGCATGATCATGGGTGCTGCTCACAGGATAGACAGATGGGCCAGGGGCAATGGTGGAAACAGTGAAGCCAGTTAGGAGGCTGCTGCAAGATGCAGGCAAGAGATGAGGGTGGCTGGGAGGAAGGTGACATTGAGGGACATGGGAAGATGCACTTGGTTTGGGGATGTACTTTAAATTTGAAGTTCATGAGACATGCTGATGGGTAGGATGTGGGTTATGTGAGAGAGGACTGGCCAATGACTCCAAGACTTCTGGCCTGAGCTACATGGTGAGTGGAGCACACGAGGGGTAGAGCATATTTGTAGGGGAAACTGAGCAACAGTTTCATTTATGGTAAGTTTGAGTGTCCAGTGGAAATGTGACAGATCAAGTAGGAGCTTCCCAGCTGCTGTGTGGGGACTGCAGAGGAGCAGCAGCTGACTGATGGCAGAGACACTGGGGTGGGCAGAAGATAGCTGCAATCACCCCCAGGAGAGAGATGGTGGGGAGAGTGGTGGAGAAGAGGGTGAGCAGAGGAGACAGAGATGCTTATGGCAGGAATGCAGGGGCCAGATGGCAAGTTACAAGGCAGACTTGCAGGCATTTTTCTTTGGCCTGGGTGTTGGGACCCAAACCAGCCAGTCTAGAAAGCATGTAAACTGAGATACAGAGAGACTTCAGGGGCCATTTTTCTTTAAAACCCATCAATTCCCCATCCATGGCAAAAGGCTGTTGCTTTACTGAGGCCTCCCCAGAGGCTGTTATGGGAAGCAGAAAAAGAGTTTCTTTGAGCTGGGCAGCCTCCTCTCCATCATGCCCCTCACTGCCTTGGTGAACAGTCAAATCTTTTAAGTGAGATGGCAAGGAAGAGATGCAAGGACAAGGGTTAAGCAAAGGGGCACAATACAGGGGCAGTTTGATGTTCCTGCTAATATGCAACTTACGGGGCTGGCAGATCACAGCCTCCCTAAGTGTTGCCTTATTTTTCAAATGGAGCTGTCACCACCTGTTAGCTTCAGGAGAGCTCACCTAATGGAGACGTCAGCCCTTGGGAGGCACAGCCCATCAGCTCTGTGCCTGCTGCATCCTTGGAGAATGGGCAGCTCAGTGGCTGGTATCTAATGGCAAGTGCAGTGCGGACCACACCTGCTTCTCTGGCAGTCTTGGGCAGACACTCCATCCTCACTTAGCTTGGGATCCCTTAGCTACTCAAAGAAAACCAAGCCTCCTTGTCATCCGGATACACCACTGGGGCTCCTGGATCAGGGACAGGGGGCCAAGCCAACTAGGTTATTTAAAGAGGATGGTACCTCCTCCAGGGCTGGAGAGGGAAGTAAGGATTGTGGAAGGATTGCACCATTCCACGGTACCCCTGAATTTAAAAACCCGGAGAATTTGAAACATTTGTGAGCTGTTGTTATGTGTAAGCTATTTTTTCCTTCTTCTTCTCTTCTTTCTAATTTCTGTTTCATTGTCAATAACAGCTCTGAGTCTAGTTGTCAAATGTAGAGTTGGCCCAGACACAGCAGCCACAGGAATCTTTCAGAGACTCCAATTTAGATATGCCACTTCTCTGCTCTTATCAGCAATGGTTCTCCACTGCCCCAAGTCCATGCTCTTTAGTGTGGCTGACAGGACTGTTTAGGACTTAGCCCTGGACATCTGCTAACTAGCCCTCCCCACGCCTACAACTCCCAGCCCAACTTTCCCCACCCCAGCACACCCTTCAGGTATAATGGCCTCCCAGGTCCTAGGACACTGTCTGTCCTCCGAGCCTTTCTTTGCGTAGGCTCTCCTCTGCCAGAAACACTTGCCTCCCACCCCTTCTCCTCCACCTGGGTATCTGCTATGAAGCTTCCCAGTCTCCAACAGAAGTCATTTCCTCCAGGAGGCTTCTCCTGGACCCCTCTTCTCTACCCCTGGGTTTATCCCATCAGGACACAGAATGTTCAAAGAATTGTTAGAAGAGAAAAAAATGAAATCAACTATCAACCAATAGGGAAACATTAAATAAATAATATGTCTATTTGATGTATTCCCATGCAAAACACTTTTAAACATTAAAAGAAGATAAGGGAGAATATTAAATTATATCATTCCATATAATTACTAACAGTGTATACAATATGTTCTAATTCTATAAATTATGTACACAAATGTGTATGTGATATCTGTACATATATACAAGCTCAGAGACTGGGAGACTTCAGATTGTTTCACTTTCTTCTTTATCTTTTATGCTAGATTGTGTTTTTATAATTTAAGTAACAATCAATTGGGAGTTTTTTTGTGATAAGAAAATAGCTATTTTAAATGAAGGAGCTACTGCCCTGGAAGACAGAGGAAAAATAGAAATTAAAAAGAATGGGGATATTTAGCCAAATTGTGAAGGTCTGCCTGATGCTGTTTAATGGGCTTTGTCTTAGTTAAAAACACTAAGAACTCCCAAGTGGCTGTCCTGTTGTGTATTTTGGGGCCAAGGGGATGATGTTGAAGGCTAATATTGGGGCCCTGGACATATTATGCCCAGCAGTGTGCCAGACACTAGAAATGCAATGATGCATAAGAGGGTCCCTGTCCTTGTCATCCTGGAGCTTACAGGCTAGCAGCCAAGGCAAATGCACACTGAGGCCACTGCATGGTACCATGTGACAGTGTTGCCATTAAGCAATGAGGAAGGAACCTAAGGAGGGAGGGCCTGGGAGTCTTGCTGGAGGTGACATCTAAGCTGAGTGGGACCAGGAAGAAGGACACTGCTTCTTTGAAGGAGAGAAGGAAAGAGCCCAGGGAAGAAATGGAGGTGAAAACAGGGCAAGATCGGGCCAAGACGTTGAGGAGGAGAATAAAGGCCCATCCCATGCTGTTCACTGCTCACCTGGGGTTGGTAACGTGGCTATGGCCTAGGAGAGCTTCCTGCCTGGCCTCCCTCAAGACTGAACTGAACTAGTTTCAGGAACTGAAACTAGAAGGTTTCATGAAAAGACAACCACGCCATAGGGCCTGGGTAAAAATACAAGCCACTCTTTTTCAAATGTGCACATTCAGTGAAATCCAGGGTCCTCCACATGCTATGAAACAGTTCTCCACAGCAGGAAAATGAAGGAGGAGCTCACCCAGGGAGGAGCAGCCAGCAGAGCACAGTGCCACACTCACACTTTATTATTATCAAGTCATTTATGGGCCAAGGTTTTTCAACTGAGCACAGTCAGACAACATTTAGCATGGTCTGGCCTTTGGCAAAGAAAAGAAAAATGAAAGCTCCCTTGTCTGTAAATAATGAAGGTCCCTTACAATTGTGGGTATTTGACCTCTTATGTCTAGAGGAAGTGGTGAGACAAGGGGTCTTTTGTGCTTGATAGCACATTTCATTTATTTTTTAAATTTTTCATTTAAAAACAACATACAATGTTTTGTTTGCCTCCAGCCCTCAGTTTAAATGCCACCTTCTCAGAGAGGCTGTTCTAATCAGGACCCAAGTGCAGTAGGTCCCTCTGTCTCTCCTTCTGTTATTCTCCATCAGAGCATCCTGTCCATTTCTTTTACATGAAATTAAATATTCAAATACACCAACCTATAATTACATGTTGATTTATTTGCTTATCTATTTCTTGTCTATAACCCCATATAAACTGTAAACTCCATGAGAGCTGCTTTGCCCACCACTGCATTCCTGGGACCTAGGACAGGCTTTGGCACTCAGTAGGCACTCAGTATTGTCAAACGGATGAAGAGCAGTGTACATTAAGTGCTGATTATTAGCCAGACACTGTGTAACTGCTTTACAAGCTTATCTCACTCTACCACCCAGGAGTCCTAGGATGACTCTGCTACATGAGGAGTAACAGGATTTATAAAGCTTAAGTACCTGACTACGATTCGACCCCAGATCTGACGACCGATCCAGGCTCTTCCATCAGTCTTCTGCATTTATTGCCAGAACTTAAAGCACCAAGAAAAATAAACAGCGCACCCCTTTGTAATTCCATTAGCCCCATATCTTCATCACATTAACATTTTGGTCTGTGTCCAGGATGGCTAGATGGATAGGTGGATGGATGTTGTTCACTCTTAGAACCCATGTAGACTCATCACTTTATTATTTAGCCTGCTTTTAAAAATCCAGATGAAATACATACTAACCATTTCTCATGTCAACCAAGTATCATATTTTTCTTATCTATTCTTCACCATTCACCTGAAACCCGAAATGCTGGCTTCAAATAAACTAGCTCACAAATAGTAATTATCCTTTTATTTGCCTATGTTTTTATAGCTTTGATTCTAACAGGTCTGTGAGATAGGAAGTACAAAAATTATCTGCACCTAACAGATAATCTGAAAACTTAATAATTTGGTCAGGGTCATACAGGGGAAGAACCATGATTCAGAGTCTCAGCTGCTTGATTCCAAAGGCCATATCTTGCTGCCTTATAAATTACACCACTCATGTGGCATGGACTTACAGTTATGTTAACCTGGGCACCAATCTTGGTGCCATCGCTCCCCAACTATACCACCTTTAATCAAGTTAGCTAAGTTACCTAAGCCAAGTTTTTTGTTATGGCAAATGTAGCTACTTTGTAGTGTGCAGTGAGGATAACTTGATAACATATGCATAAAATATTTCACAAGATAGCTGTTAGCTACTGTTGAGTACTGACTGACTGATGAGCTGTTGAGTACTGAGTCCTGCCCAGTGAGCTGGCTATGGTCTGGTAACAGAGGGGCCCTGCCATACCCTAACCTATCCTAGGATATGACTGCTATAGTTACAGGCACTTAAGACACAAAACAAAATCTTTCTTACCAAGGCTGGTGGGACATGTGAGGGACCTGCAAGGTGAAGCCAGGGCCTGAAGCTCCCCCTTAGAGGAAGTGATGGAAAGATGTGTGTCCAGGGACAAAAGGGACACATTGCCACTCCTACCCAAGCCTTGCTCCTA
The DNA here is from genome assembly GCF_004126475.2 of Phyllostomus discolor. NCBI lineage: Eukaryota > Metazoa > Chordata > Mammalia > Chiroptera > Phyllostomidae > Phyllostomus > Phyllostomus discolor. The sequence goes on from NC_040905.2 coordinate 122,198,816, forward strand.
GAAATGACATTTCAAGCAGACTCACATACCACTTGTGAATTGCCGTTTTTCATACCCTAGTTGGGATGTCTTATGATTGTTTTCAAAAAACTGCACTTGTAAATAAACAAGAACTAAACTCATTTTCTCTCCTTTTCTAGGTCATGGGCATATTTGTCCCTCCTGACAATTAGAATTAAATTCTCCTGACATTAGAAGTCTCCATGGAGTACTATTTCTACTGGGAGTGGTTGTGGAGGCAGAAGGAAACTCAGTGAGCCCAGTGCCATTAAAAACAAAGGAGAAGAGTGAAGGAGCCTGAATTTATGTCCTACAGATACACTTACACATACAGGAAACCAGGAAACTATTAAAAGGATGAAGAACATTTTGATGTGCTAATAAAAGCAATCTCCAAGGCATAGGTAGATACACTGTGCATCCTTGCACAACCAAAAGAAGGACAATAACAAATTTAAAAACAAAAAGCAACCAGAACTGCCAGAAAATTGAACTGTATGGAAGTCCAACAACCAAGGAGTTAAAGAAGAAACATTCATCCAGACCAGTAGGAGGGGTAGAGATGGGAAGCTGGGGTGGAGAGGACTGGCAGAAGGCAGCAGCTGGAGGACTGGGGCAGGCAACATGGTAGCTTGTGGACCAGCCAAGGTGGTGGCTGGTGGACTTGGCAGTCTCACATTTGCATGCAGATAAACTGGGAGGAACAACTGGGGAATGAGACAGACCATGCAACCCAGGTTTCCAGTGCAGGGAAATAAGGCCTCAAAACCTCTCACTGAAAAAACCTGTGGGGGTTGTAGCAGCAGAAAAAAACTCCCAGCCTCACAGGAGAGTTTGTTGGAGAGGCCCACAGGGTCCTAAATTGTATGCATAGCCACCCACCTGGGAATCAGCACCAGAAGGGCCCAATTTGCTTGTGGGTAGCAGGGGAAGTGACTGAAAGCACCCTGAGAGCTGAGCAAACAGCATTGTTCCCTCTGTGACCCCTCCCCAACATACAGTGCTACAACAGCAGCAATGGAGGTTGCTCTGCCCTGGTGAATACTTGAGGCCCTGCCCCTTGCAATGTAACAGCTGTGAGGAGACAAAGAAATATGGCCCAAATGAAAGAACAGATCAAAGCTCCAGAAAAAAAACAACTAAGCAACAAAGAGATAGCTGACCTATCAGATCCACAGTTCAAAATACTGGTAATCAGGATGCTCATAGCAATGATTGAATATGGTCACAAAAGAGGAAAAAGTGAAGGCTATGAAAAGTGAATTAAAGGAAAATGCACAGGGACAACAGTGATGGGAAGGAAACTGGGACTCAAATCAATGGTTTGGAGCAAAAGGAAGAAATAAACATCCAACTGAAACAGAATGAAGAAACAAGAATTCAAAAAAGTGAGGCGAGACTTAGTAACCTCTGGGACAACTTTAAATATTCCAACATCCAAATCATAGGAGTGTTGGAAGGGCAAGAGGAAGAGCAAGAAATTAAAAATTTATTTGAGAAAATAATGAAGAAGAACTTCCCCAATCTGGCAAAGAAAATAGACTTCCAGGAAGTTCAGGAAGCTCAGAGAGTCCCAAAGAAGTTGGACCCAAGGAAGCACACACCAACTCACATCATAATTACATTAGCCAAGACTAAAATGAAGGAAAGAATCCTAGAAGCAAAAAGAGAAAAGGAGACAATTACCGACAAAGGAGTACCCGTAAGACTGTCAGCTGATTTCTCAAAAGAAACCTTATAGGCAAGAAAGGGCTGGAAAGAAGTATTCCAAGTATGAAAGGCAAGGATCCACATCCAAGGTTACTCTATCCAGCAAAGCTATAATTTAGAATGGAAGGGCAGATAAAGTGCTTCCCAGATAAGGTCAAATTAAAGGAGTTCATCATCACCAAGCCCTTATTGTATGAAATATTAAAGGGACTTATCTAAGGAAAAGAAGAAGATAAAAAACTATGAACAGTAAAATGACAACAAAGTCACAACTATCAACAACCGAACCTAAAAAAAACAAAAAACAAGCTAAGCAAACAACTAGAACAGGAACAGAATCACCGAAATTGAGATCACATGGAGAGTTATCAGTGGGAAGGTGGAGTGGGGAGAATGGGGAAAAAGATACAGGGAATAAGAAGCATAAATGGCAGGTACAAAATAGACATAGGGAGGTTAAGAATAGTATAGGAAATGTAGAAGCCAAAGAATTTATATACACAACCCATGCACATGAACTAAGGGCAGGGGAAGGCAGGTGGGAGGGGGGTGATGGGTGGAGGGGAATAAAGGGGGAAAAATGGGACAACTGTAAAGAGCATAATCAATAAAATATATTTTAAAAAAACAATCATCAAGATGGATGGGAGTGGAGCAAAGCATGGAATCAAACATGACATTCTAACAGTAAGGTGTGTGATGTGGAGTCTCTGTGCTGAACCTGTGCTGAAACTTGACCTCCAGAAGTCACACCAGAGCCTGGCCACAGTGGGCAGCTCTGGGAAAGTGAACCAAGGTGCCTAGCTAGGGGTTGGGTGGGAGGTACTTAATTATACTGCATAGCTTTTGATGCTGTTTGAATATTTTACTTTTTTCAGATTTTTTAATGGGAGGAAGATCAAAGTATCAAATAAAATAGTGAGATCAAGAAACATAAGACAAGCCTATGAGAGAAGGCCACTTTGAGGTCATTGCTGACTGAGTAGGAGAAATTTCAATAGAGTAGTGGGGGAAGAAGCTAGATTGCACCAAATTGAGGAAAGAATGGATTATAATTAAGTGGAGAGAGAAAGAACTGGCAACTCTTTCAAAAGTGTATATGACAAGATAGGGCAGTAGCCCTAATAGTAGAAAGGAGGAACCCCACACCTGAGGGAAGGGGTGTTTAAGATGAGAATGATGTAGCATGTGTGTGTGATGAGGAAGAAGAGCCTGGAAAGAATCAGAGTGGACATCTGCTGGTTTGGCCCACTCAGCAGGCATTCCTTCTTTTTCCAGCAAGAGGACCCACTCTTTCTCCTCTCTCAACATGTCTGGTCTAGATAGGGGTAGAGCCAGTCCCTTGGCAGGTGACCCAGACCTGACCAATCAGTCCATTCTACCCCCTACCTCCCAGCTCAGTGAGTGCTTTCAAGATGGCCAACTGTCCCAATATCTTCCAGTAAGATTGAGTTCCAGGATGCTGGGAATTTTAGGAAAAGAAAGCTTTTTTTTTTTTTTCCCAGAAGTTGCTCAGATAATGGGATGTAAGTTTGGAGCAGCTACGTATCCTAGAAAGCCTTCTGAGAACGAAGAATAAAGTCCACACAGAGGAAGGCAACCCAAGGGATATGAGAAATGGATTCCTTTTGACATTATTGAATCTGGCCATAACTGAATACTTAAAAAAATTATTGTTTAAATGTCAGTTTAAACCAGGTTCCTATTTGCAACCACAGGAGCTTTGAGTATTATAGAGAGAAGCTGTAGGCACAGACTAGACAGAGGATATGTGCAAAGCAGATGGAAGGAGGGGGGTTGAGAGCAGGAGAGGCAGGAAAGTCTTACATGAGTGCGTTCACCAGAGGGAAGGAGGTTAAAGAGGGCAAGATGACTATGCAGGTGCAGGAAACTGGGAGCCACCACCCACAGGTACACACTGGCCTTAATTTCTCCCCTGACTTAGAAGGTGTGGCTACCAGCTGAGGCCAAGGGGACTGAACCTGTGTCTGGAGAGCCCGCATTTGTGGAGGCTCAGAGGGGTTGAGTTACCTGCCCATCTTTTTACTCAGCTGCTGAACAGCAAAGGTGATATTTGAATCCTGGGTTCATTTGACTCTCAATCCATATTCTGCTTGACCTAGTCTCTCTGGATCCATCTGCTTATTTCCTCAAGTTCTCTCACCATTTGGCCAATAACTTTCTTGGACATTGTGATAAGAATTGCAACCAGGGCAGGCCAGAGAACAGAATCCAAGAAGCTGACTCCATGAATATTCACTGAACAGAGCCCATCACCCAATAAAGTACTTAAACTCAGAGTTGGACCAAGAACAGTTCGAATCCCATATCTGTGCAGGTGAGTTTGGCAGATGTGAGAAGAAACATTGTAGAGGCCAATCAGGGCTTTGGAAGTAAAGAAACAGGAGTTTAAATTACATTGGCACTCAGTCTTACTAGCTGTGTAACTAACCATGGTCGGGTTACTTCACCTCTCCAAGCCTGTTTCCTTAAGAGTACAGAGGAGATAATAATAACATCTATTTTATGGGGTTGTAATGAGATTCATAAAATAGAGTGCTCTGCTCTCTAGTAAAATTTAATAGAACATGCATGATCCACTTTATTATTACTATAAATGGTGTTACTAATAAAGCCCTGTATCTATTAAATGGAATGTCAGTTTTCTTGCTCTGATTCTGCTTTATTCCCTGTGAAGGCAGGTAAGCAAATCTCTGGGATTCCACTTCTCATCCATAGAATGGAGGAATTGAATTCCAGTTAGCAGGTATCTTTTAATTTTTGACTTCTACGATACTCCAGTAGTTATTGCCAGACATATCCTAAGATATGTTTCATGCTCCCCCTAGCAATGTGACCTTCCTGTCTACCGGTTCAATTCAAACTGTTGGCTTCTTTGCCAGGGGACAGCTCAAAGTCATGCCCCTGGCAAGTGATTTAGGAACTTCAGTGGCCCAGAATCTGCCATTTCCAACCATCCCAAGGGATCCTAGTTTGATCTGCAGTTTCTATAGGGGCTCCATGGTTGAGTGGGTGGGCGGGTGGGGAGGAGAGATAAGCAGGTAGACACATGGCTTTGTGTCCTAAATGACTGTTGGCTATTTGTTAGTCAGTATGCTAAAGTAGCCTAATGCTTTAATTAAGGTCTCTGCCAACCCCACACTCTGGATCACCAAAGGAACAAATAGCACCAAGTGCCGAAATCTCCCCCTCAATGAGCCTGTCTTCAGTGCCTCATTTTGGATGCTGCCATGCCCTGCTTCCAGAGGTTAGTCAAAGTCTGCTATCTTTTGTCAGCCTCAAAATCAAAGCCTTAAGGAACTAGTGAGATCTGCATCTTTTAAAAGCTTACCAGTGAATTATAAAAGGTGTGAATATGCTACTTATTTGTGGCAATACTTTAAAACAAATTTAAAATCATTTGAATTGTACGAATACTTAGTCCTTTTTCTATTATGTAACAGAAACCATTAGATGGTGTTATTCTAACTTTCTTGCATTAGTGCAATCAAAACCTTAAAAGGAGCTCCTAGTGCTCCTAATAATCTTCCCAAGGATGTTCAGCAGAGTGGAGTCCATGGTGCAAGTCCTGGCTCTACCACCTGCTGCCCCTGAACCTTGAGCAAAAGACCTAGCCTTTCTAAGCTGTACGCCCTTACCCGTTACCCGCAGTGTGGTGAGAACGACACCTATCTCATAGAGTTGTTTGAGAATTGGATGAGGTAATGACTGGAAGGCACTTAAAGAGAGTGCCTGGCACAGACAAGAACTCAGGATTGCTTCTAATGTATTTGAATAGCACAAATTTTATGAGAATTATTTTAAATTCCTGTTTCCCAAAAGGTATTGTACTTTTGAGCACTTGGTACTTTGAGGGAGCTTTAACTCTTTTCTTATATCAGATGAAGTAAAAGTGATATTCCTTTCTGAGGTCTTGAATTTGGAGTATTAGTAGCAAACATACAAAGGTGTACATGCTGTAGTTTCAATTCAGAAATGTCAGTGCCTCAAACACACATTCAGACACACACACACAGACACTCATACAGTGAGAAGGGCAATTGGGTTTGGAGGAGAATGTCAATGGACAGAAGTGCAGCTCAGAAAAGCAGTACTCAATGCTTTTGACCTCAGCAGCATAAACAATGTTTTTGGATGACAGAATAACCCAGAAGTCAAGTCTGGTGAGCACACTTTAGTTTCTGAAGCAGTGCAGCATTTATACTCCCAGAGTGTGGGGGTGCTGAGCAACCACAGAGCATATGCAGTGTGTTGGAAAGATATTAGGTGAAAGGCTGGAATACAGTAGGGTGGGGACAGAGGCTCTGCTTTCTTGCTTTGTAAGATTCTGAGGCTTTTCTGATGTGCAAATGCCTCAAAATTCTCCAGGGCTTTACGTGAAGTGAAGATGAGAATGACCTACAAGAGCAGGGATGATGGAATCAGTCTGTAGTACTGCAGTTTGCAGGGTGTGAGGCCTGACAGCTAGGCTGGAATGGAAGGAAAGTGGGAGGGAGTGTGCTGATCATGTTAAGATGGTACTGACGCTGCCCATGGTGACAAGGTAGAGGGACAAGGGATCTTCTTAATGCCTGCTTCTCCTCTGGCTGTACTCCTCAGGCCCTGCTCAGAGTGAATGGATGATCACACTGATCATTCTTCAGAACAATATTGAGCCATGTTTCCATGGGGGGAGGTGGCTGACACGCTCTAGTGTCTAAGGCTCCATGGACTGTAATGGTGCAGGGTGTTCTTGTCGCCTACTTACTTCTCTCTCATTTTCAAACTTGCTGAATCTCTGCCACCCACTGGGAGTCAGCTAGAACCTTGAGCCCAAGGTATGTGGTCCTACCTCATTTTCCCAGTGAGCCCTGCAATAGGTGTTATGGACACTACTGGACTTCACTAAGGCAAATAATAACAATATATGAATGCCATCAAAATCGCAGTCAGGCTTTCAATTTAAACATACTATGTATGATAACATATGTTATACTGTGAGATCACACAATGCCACATACTGCACATTCTCCAATAAAACATGCTCACCCACAGTGTGGCCTCAATGCATCCTGGATTATGGCACAGACAAAGTCCAGGAATGCCTCGGTTACAGCCCTCAGCACCCAGAGCCTTCCATACTGCCATGTCATTTACACTGACAGGAGGAAGTATTACCCATTGCCCAGCCATGCCCTGCCCTACACCCTCCCTGCAAGCCAGCACTCCCATTCCAAAGCTTTCCCAATAACTGATTTCATTAGTTCATTCTGCTTTCCACCAGTGCCCAGACTTAGAGAGACCACACATTACACTCGAAGCGCATTTATGCAGACATCCTTTGTGCCCCATGGAGGAGGTATTGGGCACCTAAAAGGTGTCAGGGACAGGAACTGGGCGGGGCTACGGATGCCAAGATGAACATACCCAGAGGCTCTAAAATAGCTCTGGGTTATTGCAAGAGCCTCATAGCCCATCTCCTGTTTCACCCTTGCATCTGCGGAAGTCAGAGTGCTCCTTTAAAACCCAAAGTTAGATCAAGCTCTTTCTCTGCTCATAGACCCCAAAGGCCACTCATTTCATCTGGTGTAGAAGTCAAAGATCCTACAGTGGCCACTCTGATCTCATCTCCTTTGTCTCTTTGTCAGCCACTCAGCTCTGCCACCTTGCCTTTGCTGTTCCTGAATGTGCCAGGTAAGCTTCTGCCTCCAGGTCTTTGCATTTGTTGCTACCACCTGAGCCACGCCCCCACCCCCAGATATATATTTGATCCACCCATCCTCTCCCCTTCTCCCCATTTTTGATGAAATGTCCCTTTCTCACTGACGCCTTCCATCACCCTGTTTAAAACTGACTTCTCCCTGACCCAGCTCTCCCAGGCCCCATCCCTCCACAATGCTTAGTGACTTCTAACATACTCACTGATTTCTGTGTCATTTGCCTGCTCCCTCTAAAATATAAGTTCCATGAGGGCAGAGATTTTTACTGTCTTTATTGCTATGAATAGTAAAAGTCCCTGCCTTTACCTAAAACAGTACCTATCCTCAATAAACACCTTCTGAATGAATGACTCAGAGCACATGACAATGTCACCACAGAGGACAGAACCAGGACATATACCTCTCAGCCCATTGCTTCAGAATGTACTCGGCCACATACTCTGCCCTTCAGCACACAGACTAGCACCTCGTACCTATCACACTGACCCAAGACAGCCTGCTACACATCTGATCCACATTCACCAGCACTAATGTCTGTACTAAAGCTTATTACCCCTTCAGTACAGCCCTCACCATGCAACATGGTGCGCCAGTGGCAACAGGATCTGCCAACCAACTCACCAGCTGGCACCACCTCATAGAACCATGTTCCAGCCCCTGTCACACAAAACATAGCCCATGGCCAGCAGCATTTTGTCACCTGGGAGTATATGGGCAATTCTCAATCTCAGGTTGGACCCCAGACCCACTGAATCAGAATCCACATTTTAATCAGATACTCAGGTGACATGTGTGTGTACATTATGTTTAAGAGGCTCTGCTAGGCTACATCATGGTACCTGTGGCACTTGCCTGGGTGATGACAGATGGCAGGAGTCACAGCCCTCTCCACGCAGAGTGCAAGCAGCCATACATCAGACCCTTCACCAGCACCCAATGGGTGCACACTGCACAGTGATGTGGCGCCATGGCAGATACAAGTCAGCAGCCATGTGACAGCCCTGCATGAAAAGGTCCCCACAGAATCCCTTACATTCCTTAGCTGAATACATTGTAGTATCTTATTATAGAGCCATGCATTTATTCATTTGTTTACTCAATAAAAATTATTAAGTATCTGTAATATGCTAAGCCTTTTTGATGAGACTAAAGGGCAACTGTCATGATCATTTAGTCTCATCAGAAAGACATACAAGATATTGAACAAGAAATTACAACAGAGCATGTGATGAGTTTGTTGATAGGACACTAGCACAGGATTACCACTCAGGACCAACAAGAGCCTCCCTGGGAGGGTGACATTCTGCTTTTTAATGAGGGAAAGGAGCAAGGTGCCAGGAGGGAAGGGTAGTGGGAAGGGCTGGGTGGCAGGAAAGGCTTGGGGAATCCAGGAGAAGGTTCCACATGGACAAAGCCAGAAAGGGAAGACAGGTGCTGCAAGAAGTTCAGAAATGCTGGTTCTCACCGTCAGCTCAGGCTGGGGAGGAGCAGAGGATGGACCTGGGAAGTTGCCAAAAGCCATACATGTTAAGGAACAAAAGACAGTATTTGGGGACCAGCAGAGAGCCATTGGTGGGGGTAGGGCTTGAAGCAAGAGAGTGATACAATTGGATGCACATTTAAAAGATTACTCTGTGTCCTGAAACAAAACACAAAGCTAGTATGTTCTAGTAGTTTTGAACAACACTCTGTGAACAACCCCTTGCCACTATAAAAGATGGCAATGAGAACAACTTTAAAAACCCATTTAAAATTATTTTAATGACCTACAATAATAAAGACCTCTACTGATGTTTGGATATACTCCTTTGTTATTGCCCATGTTTTTTTTCTTGCCTCATTCTATTTAATGGCATGTGTCAATCAGGAACACCAACAGATTCACACATGCATTTTAATATCTCACAAGGCACATGGGACTCCACAAGCACTGGCCCTGAGCCCTGCAGAAGGTGTGGGGAGGGGAAATGTGAAATACTTAGATGGGGGTGTGTGTGACATGAAAGGTATATGCTCAATTTGCCTCAAATGAGTGGGTGGTATATTCATTATCATTATTTCTAATTCAGTCTGAGGACATCAAGGGCAGTGCCTGCTTCCCCTTCGAGTCAGGGTAGACCATCTTGAACTATATAAGCCCCATCCAGTCACTGCTTTGAAAGTCATTGTTTAAACATATGCCACAGAATTCAAGACACTGACCAGTTGAAAGCCATATCAAAAGCACAACAGCTGAAGGATCCTGTTGACCATTACTAATTACTGTAATCTTTTTTATTCTTCATAAGAACAGCTACCTTTCCCAAGGACCTTTGGTGAGCCAGACACTGGGCTGGACCTTTTATAGCCATTATTGCTTAGCAGGAATAGTCAAAATATTTGACCAGTCAGAACAGACTCTGGTTGTAAATAACCAGAACTAATGGGAATTGGCTGAACATCAACCTGAAGTTGAATAATCACCACCCCAGAGGTTACAAACTGACAGCCCACGGCCACACACGGCTCACATATGTGTTTTATTTGCCCTGAATTGTGTCTAATTTTTAAAGATTTGTCACCAATATATCAAAAAATAGATTTCACATAAAAGTCTTGATAAGAATGGAGGGCGGAGTGCCTGCCTCCCTGCCCAGCAAAGCCGGCCAGCCCAGGTGCTGGCTTCCAGAGGGTGCTCAGGAAAAAACAGCCGTTATTCTCCTGGATGATATAGAAAGATTACAATGGTCATAATGGGCAAGAGAGTCTTCCAGCTGTCCAGCTGGAAATAAAGACCCTCTGGACCTTTTAGACAGCCTGTCAGTTCTCCAGGTGGCCTCTGTCCTCACCACTCCCCCCTCCCTCATTTTCATTACCTGTCTTGCCTTTTAGACACCTGAGTCTGTGACCTATTCCTGGAAGCCACAACCCCTCACCCAGACTGGTGAGAAACAGGGTCTTCCTCTTAAAGAGATTTTCCTCAGGTCCATACTCCTCTGGCCTCTGCTCACCTCTCCTGCCTCAGATTTCACACTGAACTCCACAGTGGTAACAGCCTGGAACGTGTGCCAGACTCCATGGAGGGCCTCACCCTCAGAGCTTCTGGTGTCTCCAGGGATGCTGACATTGCTGGGCAGGAGACCAAACTATGAAAACCACTGCCTATCACTAAAGCTGGACCCCAGTATCACAAGGTTCAAAGCTGGTGGCGATGAGAGCATTTGCATCTTTCCTCTGGCCAAATGAAGGGCCCACCTCTGAGTTTCCTGAATGGACAACCCATTCTTCTCTCCAGATTGCCTTTTGCTCTTTTTCCAAATGGGTTAATAAAAGTGATAATATTGCTCTTGACTCGCAGGCCCCTCTCCAACCCCGAAGTGCACAAAGAAACATTCTCTTAAGGAAAAGCATCAGCAGGACCGACGCTGTGCCCTTGAAGACACTGCACATGAGACCTTCATAAATGTGTGACACTAACAAATCATTGCCAATTCTCTTGTACCAGGCACATGCTGAGTGTTTTATGTGAAGATGGTCCTCTCATAGAGAAACTATTACTATCACCATATTACAGATGATGAAATAGGAGCAGAGAGGGAAACTGACTCATCCAAGTTCACCATCTCTAGAATAACCAACAGACTGTTGGACCCACTGTATTCACTAAAAGTCAGACACTATTGGGAATATTGAGCTCAATCCTATGCCTGTATTTTACATGGGTGTTGATTAGCTGGAGGGCAATAGAGACATGGAGGTGAAGTCATATGGGACATGCTTGCAGGTATGTGCGTGTGGGAGGTGGGGAGGTATTGAGTCTGGAAATCACAAGAATCAGGAGCATAAGACCAGCATTTGCAAGCTCCTGTCTACAGAGAAAGAGGCTCTGGGTGACCAAACAGGACCCAAAGATGGCAGTTCTGGGAGGCTGATATGATATCAGTGTACAAGTATGCAACAATTGGAAGAACCACACATTGGAACTGGCTGCCTAAGAGACCTGTTTCCTAACACCAGGAAGTGTCCAGAGAGAAACAGGACTCACAGAGCAGCTGTCTCCTAATCATTTGAGATGTGCAGGACTAGGGAGATGAGAGAATCACCTGGGAGGCTTTCTTAAACTACCTGTCCTTTTCCCTGGGCATTCCTGCATGCCTCTGATGGGGTCCAACTGCCTGAATCCTGGCTCCCTTACACACTAGCTAAGTGAATTGGGACTGAACACTCAAGTTCTCCAAGCCTCCCTTTCCTCTTCCATTATAAACAAGTTGTGGTGAGGACTTAATTAGATGCTACATGCGAATTGCTTAATACGATGTGTGGCCCATAGAGAGTGGCCAAGGAATTAATAATAGTAATAACTAATAATAAAAATTTGTACGGTTATCATGATCATTTTCTTCACATCCGAGACTCTTACAACTTCAGGTTTCTACGATAATATTTATGTTTACTTTTCAGCCTCAGTGGGCAGTTTTACAACCCATAATAAAGTCACCAGGTTTCTGTTCTGCTTATCTAACAAAGAAATATCCTCCCAGCAGATTCACTGATCTGATGAATTCAGATGCTGACAAGTACTCTCTCCCGAGTTTTGGGGGACAGAACACCTTCATGTGTGGGCAGCGGTGGGAATATGAGATATCCCTTCTTATGTTATAACAGTTACCTCAGCATCATAGCTACATGCAGAGCCTCCAGCAGGCCCGTGAGCAGTTTGGCTTCTGCTTCATCTTCTTTCCCTTTAGTAGGGAGCCACCTATTTACTGACTAAGATACAGTGTGTATTTCAGAATTAAATTTAAATACTGTTGAAATTAAAAAAATGACTTTTTCAATGTTAGTATGAAGAGAAAATGACACCATTGAACCAAGGGAAAACTAACACAAAATTAGATTCTTTACCATACATAGTCTGAATGTGGATCTGAGTGCTGCTCACCAAAGAACCACTCCTGGAAAGCCACCAGCAAAGACAGTTACAGTAACTGAATTGATGAGATAAACTCAATATTCATCATCTTTCCCACATGAGTAGAGGCTAGACTGCATAAATGGAAATCTCCATTTTTACCAGTGACTTTGCACAGATATGTGGGCAATGCAAGTGGCCACGTCCACACCTGCCCCTCCAAGAGCAGGGTGTGCACTCACTGGGACAGGGAACCGGCATGTGTGTGTGGGCGGTGGGGGCGGGTGCGGTGTGCCCAGCAGTCAGGGCACGGCCTACTTACAGATTTTGGCTTATACGGAGGCTGGATCTCTTTGCGTTCAAGTTTCTCCCAATCGATGTACCTGAAGAATGCATGCTCTTTGATGTCACGTTCACCTTCAGGTCCACAACCCAGACGTTTGCCTGGGTGTTTGGTCATCAGCTTTGAGAGAAAGAAACATTCAATTTCATGAACTTCAGAAGGGGACACTTGAGAGACTGAAGTGATTCCTCTAATGAATTAGGGAAGAAAGCATATTAAAAAGTCCCCAGTAAAACTAACACAGAATAATATTAAATGTAAGCTACAATTGAAAAAAAACTCTGAAAAAAAAAGAACCCCAACTAATTTTATTTTTTGCTTTTCATCCCAGCAATAATTTCCCAGCCAGGGCTTTCTAATAGGCAGACCCAACAATAGCACCAATAGCTACTCATCCCAGAGCAAGATCCCTGCAGTTAATCAAGCTCTGAACTTCAAGTTAGAAATGTCACATGATGAATTTTGGTTCAAGAATTTGTTTCATGCAATTACTGCTACATTTCATGAGAACAGTTTCAATATCTTCAAATTCCCCTCCCACCACAAGAAAACGAGTTGAACCAAGGCAAAAGACACATTCATTCAGATAATATTTGTACTTCTCAGTAAAGCCCTTGTGAAAATGACAAAACAGAAAAAAACTATTAGTCAAATGGACTGACCCAAGTTTCAAGTAATTACAAAATGAAAACTCATTAAGTTGTCAAAACCTAGTCCAGCTCATTCCCCTTGCATCACACATTATACTAGATTCTGTTGAGGTTTCTTTGGTGTTTCATTTAAATTACTTAATTATCAAAACCTTCCATCTTTGGGTCTTGGAGCCAATGCTAAATAACAAAATGAATAGATGCTCCAAGATGAAACCAGACAGGCTTCCTATTGTAAATGAATCCAAAGCAGCTTACAACTTCAGCCAATGTACAACGTGAAAATGGAAGAGGGATGATTTGAAAAAAGTACCAACGAAAGGGCATCAAAAGTCAAAACAAAAATTATTAGAACATGTAAGTCCAAAAAGTTTCCCAGAATTGAGCAGATGCCCAGCAGCCCGTGATGTCAGAACCCGCAGATTTTGCCCAGGATTTGCTGGTTACAGGGAAAGGAGGAACCCAGCAAGTCACACCTGCTCTGTTGGACAATCAGCTTCGCTGAGTCCTGCATACAAAACAATTTTCCATCAGAAACTACCTCCTCCTGACCCCCATATGCACATACTTGCCATATGTGCTTTATCTTTCAAGGGAAAAATAACTGGGCACTTAACGTTTTAAGCTAACTGTTTATTTTCACGCACAATCTTACCCGATTCTGACAATAACCCTGTGAGTTGTATATATCATTTTTCCATTTAAATGACAAGGCAGTTGACACAGAGGTTGAGCAACTAGCAAGGACTCAGAGATAGTAAATGGCAGGGATTGGATCCCACCATTGCCTAACTCCAAAACTTGAGCTTTTAAAGAAAAATGGAAGAATTCATGTGTGGTTTCCCCTGAGATATTTGTGGCTTGGCTTAGTCAGGAAGGAAGGGCCTATGGAGGGTGAGCAAATTGAGCCAAGCTTTGATATTTGTTAGGATTAGGATGGAGGAAAGAAAGGGCTTTGAAATCGTGGCTACTAGTACTATTACTAACAATAGTATCAGTAAGGGTTCCATGCACTGAGAAGGCTCCGTGCCAAAGGCTTCCCAGCCCCACCCATTATACTTTCGCCTTTGTAACAACACTTTGAGCTCTTAGCAGCTATTATCCTCATCTTCCAGACAAAAAAAATGAAATGGGTCCAGTTAAGTAGTAATTTGTCTACATCACACAGATAAGTCACACAGCCGTGACCTGAACAGATCTGCCTGATCCAATGCTTTGCAGCTCTGTCCTACACAGTCTCTGCTTGTTTTCATGTAGATGTGTAGCCAATTTGGGCTTCTGTCTTCTCAAAGTTTGTTCAAAGTGGGAGTGGCAATCTGAGCAAATATATACTGATTTTTTTCTTTGATAGAAAATAGAGTGGGTACAGAAAGAGCATATTCATTTGAATTGAGACTGCATCCAAAAGCCTTGCTTAATTTTCATCTAAGTAGGAGGATGTCAAGCACAGAAAAGCCACTGCAGAAATGACCCACGCTAACAGGAGGCTCTGTCCAGTTCCTGCACTCCGGCCATGTGCCTGAAGCTATGCAGACGGCTGGATTTAATCAGTGGTTCCTGTCTCTGATAGCCTCCCAGACAAATCCCCTGGGACCTACTGATCAGCAGGAAGCATTTGGCTGTTCACTTGAGCATCACCTCTTCTTTGGCAGCTCAGCCTTGAAGGAAGAACTCATACTGGACTCAGCCCATTCAACTCAGAAAGGTCCCCAAACCCAGTAGTTGGAAAGTCACCCCAGTTAACCCTGAAGGTTATGGGTCCTGAGTTAATAGAAATCTGCTCTACTAGGGAAACTGCTAATTGGAGCTGAAGCTGAATGCAGCTGACCTGGAAAAGTCTCTCTCCTTCCATGACCCACTTAGAATCCTCAGCTGTCCAGGCCAGGCAGAGTTGTGATGGGGAAAGGTCCTGAGTGTGTATTGAGCACCTACTATATGCCAACACCACTCAAGAAGCTTTCTCTTATGTTACGTCATTTAACACTCTCAAAAACTCTGTTCAATGAATACCAAGAAATAAAATCCCAGCGATACAAAGTTAACTTGATCAAGACCATGCACCTAGAAAGCTGAAGGTTGAGATTTGTAAAGGGGCTTTTGATCTCCAAAATCCCCCACTTAAAAAATTCCTATCATTGGAGAACAAACTCAAGTGCCAAGAGGAGTCTGGCATGTAACACAGTAGTGCCAGAATTAGTAACAGTAACAATAAAGCTCAAGGGTTTGGAGGCAGAGCACCTGGCTCTATTCTAAGTGATTCACACACACTAACTCCTTTAATCACTGAGAACCCTATGTGTAGTCCTATCACTGGCCTTGATCTACAGATGAGGTCAAACCATTTCCTTGTGTCAAAGGGCTTATAATGCTGGGATCAGGATTTGAAGCCAGATGAAACTGGGTCACCTGGGGAATTTTACAAATTGGAGAGAACACGTTCCATCTAAAGGGGGCACTGGCTCCCAATCCAGCTGATGTGCTTTGCAGGAATGCCAGGCTCACCATGGCAACATTGCATTTTTTAAGATACTGGAAAGCTGAATGTTTACAGGACATCCCTGATTTTTAAATGTTGGCAATCACTAAACAAACTAAAATTTCAGTGGGCGGCGTCCTCCCTGTCCCTCCCTACCATAAAATCTATAGGGGTCTGCACTGGCCTCATTCTGTGCCCTCTTTTTTCTATAAGCCTAACTTAAGCTTCTAACGAACCTATAGGTCTCAATTCTCTGTCCCCGTCTCATAACTTCACAGAAAATATTTTTAACCAATTCACTTTAAGATGTTAGAAATTGAGACTGATCCCCAGGGATAACCTAGGCAGCTTAAACACCAAGCTTAGGTGATTCACTAAGAGTGGGAATTGCGCAGGTGTGACAAGGTGCACCTAGACTTATCAAGGTGGTGAGAGGCTGGCCCAAACCACCGAAGTGTTCCAGCATTCCATCACCCAGGGCAGCTCACATGGCACCTGGCCACTCAGGAAGAGCAGGGCTGGAGCGGGCAATGGAGAATCTGCAAACACTCCAGGATCTAGGACTGGCAGGTCTGCTTTATTCAGACACACAAGTGGGAACCCACTAGAAGGCACAGCCACGCTCTAACCTTGAGATCATGCCTTGAAAACGGCGGCATTTCTGGGTTTTATTCTCCAAGGCCTCGTAGTGTTGCTTTCACACTTGTCACAGGTGGAAAGTTACCACATTTGGATAATGTGTTTAAAGGCATATAGTTTTCAAGCCACACAGAGCCCTTTGCAAAATACAAAAGCATGTCAGGTCAGTCCAATGGCACTGAAGGTGGGGCCCATTCATGTCCAGGGACTCAACCTGGGTCACTGTGAGCACGTGCTGGCCTAGCACCAGATGCACAACAAGCAATCTCTTCCTGAAAACAGGTGTCCTGCCTCTTTCACAAGTGTGATTTACATAAGCTGAATGTGTACAAATGTGCATGCTCTCTGCTGTTTGGGTGTTGAGTAGGGGGCAGGTGGAGAGTTAGGGTGACTGAATTTGGGTCAGCTTATTTAGAGAATCCTTCAAAAGTATATTTTCTTCAAACAAAACCCACATGCTCTTAGAATTAACCACACACACACAGCAGTCCCAGGCATGGCTGTGGATTCATGCTGCAGACCATTCTCATCTTCCCACGTGATCCAACTCTTCCGCTGGATCTCTGCTTCCTGGCTCATTTATTCCAGTCAGGGTTCCTTGTGCTGGGCCAGAGGCTGGAGCCCAGCCAGCATCAAGATGCAGTTACAGGTGGGCCTCTACAGCACTGTTATGCAAATGAGAAAAAGTGCTGTTTCCTCTGGGAGGCAGAAGGTCTGAGCCTGGACTTGGGGTTGCCAAGTGGGGTGGGAGGTGGAGCTCGGTCTCCGTCCCTCCTCCCAGGTGGGGCATCCTGGTGCAGGGAACAACCTGCACCCTGGATGTGGAGGTCCTGGCCCAAAGCTCTCAGGAGCTCACTCACCCCTTTGCAGATGGCCACCGCTTCCTTGGACATGGACTTAGGATAAGCCACATTGTGTTCCATGATGGACTGGAAGAGTTCATCCTCATCCTCCCCTTCAAAGGGTGCCTGTGGGACAGAAGACGGGGTGTGAAGAGGATTCCTACCTGAACCTCCCCAACTGTCTCAAACCAGCAGGCTCTCCTCCCTGCGGCCCCCAGGGAGGCTGCACTCCAGGGCTGTCAGCAAGAAGATAAGGAAAAACAGCCAACAGGCTAGGGTCGACGCAAGGCCATGGAAGTCAGAGAGGTTCAGATTTATGGGTGGGTATCAAGTTGACACTTTCTTCTAAAGAAAACACACAGATGGGGTGGAGGGAGGACTTTTCCTACAAATCAGTTAAAATTCAATTACCTGACCAGCCAGCATTTCATACAGCAGGACTCCAAATGCCCACCAGTCCACTGACTTCCCGTATGGCTGATAAGCAATTATCTGGAAGACAGAAGGCAGTCCATCAGGGAAGCGTGCAGGTTTCCTTCACAGCTGGAGACTGAACATGCCCCTCCACAGTGAGAGTGATCATTGCTGGGGGCGGGGTGGAGGGAGAGGTCTTCCTCTGCCTGTCACCTGCCTATTGTGAAAAATTAAATTCACTGTCACTGACCCAGATGCAGGCCACTGTCTAAAACAGAGGACAAGGAACCCGGCATCCACCCAAGCTGTTTCTTCACCCTTGGAAAGATGGATATTCCTTTCAGAGGCACCTGCAGGTGGGGAAAACATCTGTGTCTTTTGGAGTCACTTAGTATAGTGTGTTATTTTAAATTTTAATACAGTGAGTGTGACCTTTTAAGAAGAAAAACTGTCTTTGTTTCTCATTATAAAAGTAATAACATTTATAAAACAACGTGAATATACTTATTACTACAGAACTGTATATTTAGAAATGGTTAAGATGGTAAATTGTATGTTTTTATTCACCCAAATTTTAAAAATTAAGTTAAAAATGTAATAGCATTTATTAATATTTTACTATTTATTTAAAAATATAGATAAGAGAATACAATTAAAATCACCCATAATCCTTAATCAAGAGAAAAGTTATGATTGATATTTAATCTATTTTCTTCCAGGTTCTTTACTATTAACACATATTAAGCTCTGTGTGTATGTATATGTTTTACATAAACATAAACACTTTAATGTATGGAATAAATTTATTTACTTAAAATTTCCATGTTAATACTTGTATGTCAACACAATCAGGTTTACCTTAATATAGCATTCCACTGAATGACTACCCAAAATCTATCTTATCAAATCCCAATTGATTAGGTTTCTCTGATGCTACATATAGATGCTTGTATAGACGTTTTGACATTTGACTAGTTATTTTCTGAAGATCAATTCCTAACCTGGAAGACAGTGTGGAAGGCAACACCCTTCCTTTTCCCTGACAGTCCTTCCTGTTCCACGGTACTGTATTATAAGTTTCTATGTGCAACTTTTTAAGTATACAAATAAAGTGACATTTTTTTCCTAAAAAAATAAACAAATAAATAAATACCTAGAAGTAGAATTGGGGGATCAACTGATATATACAGTTTTCAAGTTTTCTCTTTTTTTCGCATTTCTTTTTTTTCAGTATATTTTATCGATTATGCAATTACATTTGTCCCATTTCCCCCCCTTTAGTCCCCTCTGCCCTGCCCACCCCTTCCCAACCAGCATTCCCCATCCTTCGTTCATGTCCATGGGTCATACATATAAGTTCTTTGGCTTCTCCATTTCCTATACTATTCTTAACCTTCCTTTGTCCATTTTGTACCTACCATTTATGCTACTTATTCCCTGTACCTTTTCCTCCATTCTCCCCCTCCCCTTCCCCAATGACAACCTTCCATGAGATCTCCATTGTTGTGATTCTGTTCCTGTTCTAGTTGTTTGCTTAGCTTGTTTTTTGTTTTTGTTTTTTAGGTTCAGTTGTTGATAGTCGTGCATTTGTTGTCATTTCACTATTCATACATAATGTTGATCATCTTATTTTTCTTAGATAAGTCCCTTTAACATTTCATATAATAAGGGCTTGGTGATGATGAGCTCCTTTAACTTGACTTTATCTGGGAAGCACTTTATCTGCCCTCCATTCTAAATTATAACTTTGCTGAATACAGCAATCTGGGATGTAGGTCCCTGTCTTTCATGACTTGGAATACTTCTTTCCAGCCCCTTCTTGCCTGCAAGGTTTCTTTTGAGAAATCAGCTGATAGTCTTGTGGGCACTCCTTTGTAGGTAACTGTCTCCTTTTCTCTTGCTGCTTTTAAGATTCTCTCCTTATCTTTAATCTTGGCTAATGTAATTATGATGTGTCTTGGTGTATGCTTCCTTGGGTCCAACTTTGGGACTCTCTGAGCTTCCTGGACTTCCTGGGAGTCTATTTCCTTTGTCAGGTTAGGGAAGTCCTCTTTCATTATTTTCTCAAATAAGTTCCCAATTTCTTGCTCTTCCTCTTCTTCTTCTGGCACCTCTATGATTTGGATATCGGAATGTTTAATGTTATCCTGGAGGTTTCTAAGCCTCTCCTTATTTTTTTGAATTCTTGTTTCTTCATTCTGTTTCAGTTGAATGTTCATGTCTTCCTTGTGATACAAATCGTTGATTTGAGTCCTGGTTTCCTTTCTATCACTGTTGTTCCCTGTATTTTCCTTTTTTTCACTTGCACAGTCTTCACTTTTTCCTCTCTTTTGTGACCATATTCAACCATTTCTGTGGGCATCCTGATTACCAGTGTGTTAAACAGTGCATCTGATGGGTCAGCTATCTCTTTGTTGCTTAGTTGTTTTTTTTCTGGAGCTTTGATGTGTTCTTTCATTTGGGCCATATTTCTTTGTCTCCTCACAGCTGTTACATTGCAAGGGGAAGGGCCTCAAGTATTCACCAGGGCAGAGCAACCTCCATTGCTGCTGTTGTAGCACTGTATGTTGGGGAGGGGTCACAGAGGGAACAATGCTGTTTGCTCAGCTCTCAGGGTGCTTTCAGTCACTTCCCCTGCTACCCACAAGCAAATTGGGCCCTTCTGGTGCTGATTCCCAGGTGGGTGGCTATGCATACAATTTAGGACCCTGTGGGCCTCTCCAACAAACTCTCCTGTGAGGCTGGGAGTTTTTTCTGCTGCTGCAACCCCCACAGGTTTTTTCAGTGAGAGGTTTTGAGGCCTTATTTCCCTGCACTGGAAACCTGGGTTGCGTGGTCTGTCTCACTCCCCAGTTGTTCCTCCCAGTTAATGTGGGACTGACTGGTCTGCCAGCCACAGCTTTGTCCACCCTAGTCTGTCAGCTGCCAATTCACTCATCAGGTGCTCCAGCTGCTGCCTTGATGAGCACCCTGGCTGCCCATCTCTACCCCTTCTACTAGTCTGAATGAATGTTTCTTCTTTAACTCCTTAGTTGTTGGTCCATACAGTTCGATTTTCTGGCAGTTATGGTTGTTTTTTGTTTTTAAATTTGGTGTTTTCCTTCTTTTGGTTGTGGGAGGAGGCAAAATGTATCTACCTACACCTCCATCTTGGCTGGAAGTCAATTTTCAGATTTTTTATACTTATTACCAAATTGCTAGGGCATGTCAAAATCTAGAATAGTTGTGACCATCCATATTTCAGTATGTAGGGTATAAAACTATGTATCAAAGGGGTTCAGAGGTGATAGAGCAAAGGTGAAAGGTCAAAGTCCCAACTTCGGATCCTGACTGCTACTGCACAGCTGTGCAACCTTGGAAGAAGAAACATAACTTCTTTAAATTTCAGTTTCTTCATCTACCAAAGTTCACAATGATATCTATGATGTCATAGGGGTTGTGAGGATGGAAGAAAAATATATGCCTCTTATATATTACATCCTCAAAATGTTTGCTATTACTGGAAAGTTCTCTAATTCAGTGATTGCTTATTTTATTAAGTAAATGTGTCTCCACAAATTTGGTCCATTTATAAAATGGCACGTCCCACCTGAGGTTCTGCTCAGATCAGAAACGTCCTCCAAGGAGAATGAACCACCACGGGGAAGGCTTTCTGTGAGGACACTTCTCACTGTATCAGTATCTTCACTTCACTTCATATTGATCTTCCTGAGGACCTAACAACTTAATCTTGTTACAAAGGAGAAGAGAGACTGAGGATGTGAAAGAAGGTGCTGGAGGTGATGGTTAGCTGATGGTGAAGCTGGGAGAAGCCAAACCTGCCCCTTACTCCATCAGTGGGCTGGAGAGGGGGCCCCTTGGGCATACTGGCATCACAACCCCCAGGCAACTGTTGAAAACCACGGACATTGGGCCCCACCCTGCAGAGAGTCTGATTCCATCCATCCAGGAGGATGCCTACATTTTAAAAGCTCCTCAGGCGACTGTCAAATGCAGCAAGAGAGCCAGAGATTATGGAACTCAAGGCAGTTCAGGAAGAACAAGAACATGTCTGACAATAAACCACGGTAGGCCACATAAGGAAAACTCCATGGGGTCCTAAAAAGGATTAATTCTTTTAAAGGGTGTTTTTCAAATGATTCCAGTATTATAATAAAAAATACATTTGCATTGTGAAAATTTTAAACTATACAGATTGAGCTAGATTTCTCTCTACCATGCCTTTAACCCCAAAGGTAGCCAATGTTATAAAACCTGTAATCTTCTAGATTTTCCATGCTCTTACACACTCATGTACATACTCAGAAGAAACATATAGCAGTGTTCTGCGTATTGTTTAATTTTCCACAATGGGTATCATGTTGCATTCATCAGTCTGACCTTGATTTTTTTCTCTTAACAATAGTCTTAAAGATCTTTCCATATCTACATCTATATCTAACTCACACTTTTGAATCAATGTCAGCAGTATTTTATACTATAAATAGTTCAGTCTACTGCCCATTCCCTGACTGATAGCTATTGTTTAAGTTAGTATATACAGATGTACTCTGCACTTCATAAAGGCTGCATATTATTTCCTAATACAAATGTTGAATAGTGGAGCTAACCATTCCTTTACTGATAGTCATTGAGGTTGTCTGCCAAAAATAGTGCTTTGGTGAAGAAAGGGTTTTGAATACATATCCTTCTACCTGTGTGTGTTTCCAGGAACTAGATTCCTGGAAGAGGACCTGCTTTGGTACAAGAGAATGCAGGTTTTAAATTTTGTGCTGAGTTATTTAATTGCATGGGGTCTCCTGTCACCATTGTTACATATGAAGTGATAGACAGTCAAGGAAAGAGGAATTCCAGAATGTCCATTTCTGAGAGTCTGTGCCACACCCTCGGTTCCATTTCTTAAAAAAGCCTAGTAACAGACTGCACAGAAAGAAACCTATCTGGGCATCAATTCAGAGAAAAAGGAAAACTATCCTCTGGCACAAATTTTTGACCCATGATGTGTTGGGGAAACTCATTCAGCAACTGACCATTTCCTTTAGGAAGGGAGGGGGTACTAGAATTAAATCTTCACCCTTTCATTTGTATCTTCATCACCAGAAGAAAAATTCCGAGTCCACCAGGGTTCAGTAGAATTACTGCATACCTGTTAAGACACACCCTATATCATCGGTCAGCCCAGGGGACCTCTCTCTCTCATTTCCCTCCTCTTAACAAACACTGCAATGTCACAATTAGGAGGTATCATCAGTGGCTATGAGCCACAGCAGCTTGACGAAAAATTTTATGGCTATGTGATGGATGGTTCTTTTGAGTTTCATTTAAATTTCTCTCAAACCTTGATGTATTTTGGTCCTGAGCTTTTGGATGTGTGCTGAGTTAATCTGCATGCACAATCTCAAAGGGATGACCTGGTGTATGGGAGGAGGATAGTCTGAGGTTTGCTCTACTGCAGCCACGTAGGGAACAGGGGTCATCGGTGCAATGGGCACTGGGGTCCCATTGGCTCTCACCTCAGGGGCAATGTAGTCTGGAGTGCCGCAGAACGTCTTGGTGGTCACCCCATCCCAGATGTTCTCCTTACACATGCCAAAATCAGCGATCTTGATATGGCCCTCAGAATCCAGCATCACGTTGTCAAGTTTTAGGTCACTGTTGCAAACACAAGAATTTAGGGACTTAATAAATGTTATATATTTTACATTAACCACTCATTTTGTGCAAAACATTGTGCTGGTGTTGTGGAGGAACAGAAGTGAAAATAAGGCAGCCCTTCCCCTCCAATAGCTTACAACTTGGCAGGAAGATCAAGAAGGGTGCACAAACCTTTGTGTTTTTCTTTTTCTACAAAGCAATTGTGCCAAATTTCTCACGAGGACACAGTGAGACATCAGATCTGGGAGGAGAGGCCCACAGAATACTAAATGAAGGGCAGAGTGTCTGCAGAGGCTTCCTGTATCCAGTAGCACTTCACAAACTGATGTGTGTAATCCCCCTTATCTTTTGTAAGAAGAGATATTTTTCACAGAATTATTTTTTTTATATTAAGGAGAATAATGGAGGGGAAAAACTAGTTGAGAGAACCCGAGTGCTCCAAGCTCTCCCAGGCCAGTTTCTAGGACATGTGCCAGGTAAAACCACTCCTCCTTCTGACATTTACCCTCCATTATCAGAAGTAAAGGGTGAGTGGGGCCTCTGCGTTCAGGATGAGAGATCATCTCACCCCAACCAGACTTTCTATTACCACTCCAAGGAGTAAAAAAAGCCCCAGGACTCTGCAGGCTTCTGGCAAGAACCCCATCTTCCATCCCTCTATCCCACCAACACCCACAGACTTATATTTTACCTGCCTTGAGACCACCAGGGCTGGTCCCTTTATGCCTTGTAGTCCCACATCCTTTAGTTGCTTTAAAAGGTCCAGGACTCTGAGGCCACCCACCCTAACTCTTCAGACCCTAATCCCATGTTGCCTGCAGAATGATGGGCAACCCAGCACCACCCAGCACACATCGGCCTTCCCCACTGCTTGATGTTTCTCCATAGCTCTTAT
The DNA here is from genome assembly GCF_004126475.2 of Phyllostomus discolor. Lineage (NCBI taxonomy): Eukaryota > Metazoa > Chordata > Mammalia > Chiroptera > Phyllostomidae > Phyllostomus > Phyllostomus discolor. The sequence continues at coordinate 122,223,051 of NC_040905.2, forward strand.
CACTACTTGACAGGTTACATCTTAATTTATGTATGTCTCCCACCACTACAAGCTCTACAAAGGCAGGTAGCTTTGCCTATTTTTCTCACAGGTACCCCCACCACCTGAAACAGTGCTTACTTAGTACATAGTAGGCTTTCGATAAATGTTTGTCAAATGAATGAATGAAATGAACTTCTGTGGTTCATCAGGGTCTCTTAAACAAATCCTCGCCTGTACCAAGTGCCCTTTGGAAGCCCCGTGCCCTTTCCCGTTTCTCTCATACAGCAAAGCAGCCCAGGCTGGCACTGTCTATGCTATTTGCATCCATGTGGTATAAGGAGAATTGCACACCCTGGACTTGCTGACAAATAGCAGCCTCAGCCTCAATAGTCTGCTTTGCATGAAACATAAAATGGTATGACTCATACAGCTATGATCATATACTTGCTCCTCCAAAAATGGGCAAATGCCAAGTCCCAAACTTAATCCTGTCTTTCAGGGCAAGCTACTAGGAAATCCATTTCTAATTGTGGTTACACAGTAAAACAACACAATTTGTTTCATAATACTGTGATCTATCATATTCTGACAGCCAAGATTCTTTGCTTGCTCCCAAAATGGGGGGTCCATGGGCAAGAGAAAGAAGTACTGGGCCCTACTGGTGAGCCTCCTCCTATTACAGCAAATGGTCTCCAGTTTGAGGCTCCAAACATCCCTGATGGCAGAGTCCACGGGGATCATTATCACCACACAGAGCAGCTGAACTCTGCCAGGGCAGTGGGCGATGCTGCCTGGTAGAACACATGCCCAAGTTAGCACTGGAGGATTCCTCCCCCACCACAGAGTCTAATTTTAAAAGCAGTTGAAGAAAGAGGCAGGGAAGGGAGGAGCAAAGGCAGATGAGGAGATAGAAAGTGCTCACGTACCGGTAAATGATGCCCTTGCTCTGTAAGAAGAACAAACCGATGGCAATTTCTGCAGCATAAAATCTGAAATTAAAAAAAAAAAGCCATGGAGAAATGCAAGGACATCATATGCTTGGCAACCCTTGGAATTCAATATAATATTGAACTGGGCATAGGGCATCAATATCCCACCATGGATGGTCAGCCACCCACCTCATAAAACAAACTATGGGAGTGTGGATAGATAAGCAGAGTTTAGAGAGCTATGAGGCTGCCTTAAGAACAAATTGGGGTCATCAGACATTCAGCAATTACTTAGTGGAAAGGAGGCCATGGGATATGATGGACTAGACAGAGAATGATTGTTTCAGATTATACAAGGTTAAAATATCTTAATAAAAACAGCTACCATCTGTTGAAGGCTGGCCAAGTATCTAACATCATTTTAAGTTATTATCTGATTTAATTCTAATAACAATCCTATGAGGTGGGTTCTACTATTACTTCTCTGCTCCTTAAATGAGGAAACTGAGGCTTAGTGACATGAAATAACTTAGCCAAGTTATACAACTAATAAATGACCCAGCCAGGATGTGAAATCTCTTACTGAAGGCCCAGGAGGGAAGAGGCTTGGAGAGAACCAGAAAGCCACAAGGGCTGGGCAGGGATTTAGGCACTGTGTTATGTGCCCTGATAATATACATCATGTGTGCATGTGTGTCCACGTGTGTGAGCATACATGCATGTGTATGCCTGTGTGTGCATGCAGGAAAATGCAAACCCTATCAGAATTCAGGGACAGGTGGGAGGATGGGGCAAGGCTGCACTGAATGGAAACTTCTGGAATGACAGGATAGGGCTCTAGGTGAGTCCTAGGGACTTGCTGATGGATGATAAGATCTTAGCAACTGCCCTAGGTGAGGCTATCAACACTCACCCTAGGAGTTGAAATATTGCTGTTCACCAACAGTGGGGGAGAAACATGATGACATTGTGTTCTGCTGCTGGGAATATACCCTAAGAATCCTGAATCACCAATTCAAAAGAACCTATGCACACCTTTGTTCATAGCAGCGCTATTTACAATAGCCAAGTGCTAGAAACAGCCTAAATGCCCATCAGTAAATGAGTGGATCAAAAAACTGGAACATTTACACAAAGGAATACTACTCAGCAGAATGAAAGAAGGAACTCCTATCTTTTGTGACAGTGTGGATGGAACTGGAGAATATTATGCTCAGTGAAATAAGCCAGTCAGTGAAAGGCAAATACCATATGATCTCACCTATAACAGGAATCTAATGAACCAATAAACTAATAAACAAAATAGAACCACAGTCATGGAAACATGGAACAGACTGAAAGTGACCAGAAGGGAGGGAGGAGGGGGATAATGGTGGAAAGAAGAGTAAGGAGATAAGGACTATACAAAGAGCATGTACGAATGGCCCACAGACATGGACGAGAGTATGGAATTGACTAGGGGAGTGGCGGGGGATGGGGAGAGGAGGGTAAACAGAAGAAAAATGGGACAACTGTAACAGAATAACAATGAAAATGATTTACTTAAAAAAACAGAAGAGATGGGTCTTTGTAGACTGAAGGGGACAGAATGGACTCCGATCAGTCTCCCCACTCAGAAGCAACAAGCACAGCCATGATGTAACTTGGTCCTCATCCCCTAATGTGGGGGCATGTAAAGGGACCATGGTGTAGGACAGAGAACATGAGCAAAGATTTGGGTCAGAATTCTGGATCTGCCTCACACTAGCTCTGTGATCTTGAGCAAGTTTCAGAAAAACTGTTTGGGCTGAGCGCATAGTGATCTCTCAATAAATACTGACAAATGAATGAACAAAACTCACAATGACATTCTCCAAGGAAGCTAAAGGCCTTTCCTTGGGGGTCAGGAGCAAGAATTAGAGATGAAGAAACAGCTATGGTTTTCAAATGTCAAGTTCTTAGCTGTTGTCAGGAAGAAAGAAGCATGCTACATCAAGCAGAGTGCCTTTCTCCCCTAGCCACACCTCTCTTATGAAGAAGAATCTTCAAATATTTCAACTCCCTATTCAGCTACAAATCCAAAGAAACTAACAACCTGCCCACATATCCCAAGGGAAATAAATGCACAGCAAAGTTCTCACTTACACAGCGTGAGGCTCCTTAAACCGGCCAACCTGCTGGATGTGGTACATGAGGTCACCACCATTCACGTATTCCATCACAAAGTACAGGCGGTCCTGGAGTAACACAACATAACAACATCAACACCTGTCATTTCTCAGGTTCCAAACATAGAGCAGAGAATAGCTGGGACTTATGGCCTAAAACTACCAGTACTCTACAACAGGCCTCTAGCTACTGGGCCCATTGTTACCCCATATGCAGCCTTTGTGCCACTGGAAGTATGCAGGTGAGCACAGTGGTACATGAATCTTCTTCTTAATTAATAAACTCTAAGTTTATATTCATTTGTACTGAAAATATAATTAGCACATGAGTCTTGGGACTTATTTAGTGTAAAGCTAATTTTAGCAAAAAGTGAAAAATATTAAGTAAATCCTATTATGGTTCCATAGGTGGCCTACTGATACCTCATGATGCCCCCTCATATTTTTCACCTCTTGGTATTCACATCCTTGTGCAGTCCCTTCCCATAAGGAACAGAACTGACTTAGTAACCAATAGGATATAGTAAAAATGATAATACATGACTTCCAAGATGGGGTCATAAAAGACATGGCAGTTTCCATCTTGCTGTCTTAAATAACTTGCTCTGGAGGAAGGTGGGGCCATGCTGTGGGGACACTTGGGCAGCACTGTGGAATGGTACATGTGGCAGAGAACAAAGGCCTCCTGCCAAACAGCCAGCACTAACACCCAGCCACGTGAGTGACCCAACTTGGAAACATCCTCCAGCCCCAGCCACACCTTCAGATGACTGACACCCCAGCTGGCAACTGGACTACAATGTTTTAATTAAATTTACTGAAGTGACATTGGTTAACAACATTACGTAAGTTGCAGTGAGTAAGTTTACAGATGACTCTATGTCATCTGTACATCGCATTGTGTGCTCACCACCCACAGTCTAATCTCCTTCCATCATCATGTATTGACCCCCTTACATTCTTTATTCTCCCTCCACCCTCTTCCCCTCTGGTAACACCATACTGTGTCTGTGAGTTTGTTTTGTTTTTTGCATTTGTTGCTTCCTTTTTTATAACCTATATGACTGAAATCATGCAGTTTTTGTCTGTTCTTGTCTACTTACCATATTTTTTGGGTTATAAGATGTGCCCTGCCCCCACCCCCGCCCCAAATTTGGGAGGAATAATGGTTTGTTAATGCTGCTGCTGAGATATGTTTACATTTACATTGGTGAAATATTATGTTATTTATGTTATTAAATATTTTATCACATTTTTTGCTTCAAAACTTTTTTCTTATTTTCCTTCTCTAAAACCTAGGTGGGTCTTATGGTCCAAAAATATGGTATTTCACTTAGTACAATAAAGACCTAACTATAAGACTTAAAAATAAAATATATGGAAAAACACATAGGTAATAAATTTATAGACCTTGGTCTCAGAGAGGATTTTTTTAATTTGACTTAAAAGCAAAAAATAAGTGAATGGGACTACATTAAACTACAAAGCTTCTGCACATCAAAAGATATCATCAGCACAACAAAAAGACAACCAACCAAATGGGAGAAGATATTTGCAAACAATACCTCATATAAGGAGCTAATATCCAAAATATATGAAGAACCCATACAATTCAACAACAACAAAAACAAACAGTTCACTTTAAAAATGGGCAGAAGACCTGAAAAGACACTGCTCTCACGAAGACATACAACTTTCATTTGAGACCCCAAAGCCAGAACCACACAGGAAAGCCACTCCTGAGCTCCTAGCCCACAGAAGCTGACAATAAATGTTTAAGGCAGTTTTTCAGATGCTCAGTAATAAATAACACAGTGACTATGGGGAAAAAAGAATGATTAACATTTGAAAAATAGTGGCTTTAGGAGGGCATATCCAGAAGTATAAGAATTGGGGCCAGGAAAAGAAATCTATACCCTATACAGGGAAAATTTTCAACACATCTTTCAAAGGAGATGTGAAGTCCTTCAAGCCCCTTTGTCCAGCTCAGCTGTGTAAGTCCCGTTCCTGTGCCATGGGCAGCACATAGTAGTAGTAGCAGCAAATAGAGAGTAGTGCAAGAAAGACTTCATTTGGAACCCAGCTCTGCTCCCTGGGAGCTGAGTGTATCTGCAGAAGTTATCAAACACCTGGGTCTACTTCTCTGGGAAACAGGTAATAACTGAGCCCCAGTGTTGTTGCTGGATCCGATGAGACAGAGGTGTGTGAGGGTCCTTGGGCAGCACCTGTGAGATCTGCCTTCTCATCTTCCATCTCGGTGTGTTTGCTAAGTGAAGGAATGATTCCACCTCTTCTTAGAGACTTCCACATGGGTCAAATCACTCCTTTTTTCCCCACTAGATGATTGACTTAATAAAAAGTGAAAGAAATGAGTGTAAATGATCAGAGTGCCCTACAGAGTACACTAGGTGTTATTTTGTGAAATGTATGTTTAGGTTATATTTATATGTCAGTATGGCTGGGTTGCAATGTAAAAGGTTTGCTGTCAAAAGTTGCAAAGCTATTGTGGGGGCTATAAGACCAGGAGCAGGGATGGTGGAGAAGTAAAGTGCAGCGCAGTTTCAGCTTTTGAAATCAATGTAGGATTTGAAGTCTTCTTCCTATACTTGACTGGCTGTATAACACAGAGCAGTCACTTAATCTCTCAAATCTCCAGCTGCCTCTTCACCTGCAAGGCACATACTTACCTGCCCCATAGAGTACTAAGATGACATATGGAAAGTGTCTAGATGATACGGGCCATATAACAATGCTTAACCCACCATTTAAGAAGTCCCCTTATAATGCATCATCATATATAGAAGCCATATGAGCATTTGTCAAATGAGTATTGAATGTCTAATAATTAGAATGACAGTAATCATGAAATAAACCTACCATCGTGTTAGCACTTACCTACCTGACTTAGCTATGTGCTTTATATATTTGGTCCTCACTTATCTTTCTAAACAACTCAACAGAAACAGGATTGCCATTCTCCCCTTTTAAAGAACATGAATGTTGAAACTCAGAAGGGATAAGTAACCTGTAAATGGTCACTCAGTAGTTAAGTTGCAGATTCAGAATTTGAACCCAGGCAGATTGGATCCAGAGTCTATACTTGCAACCTCTTAGTAGCTGCCTCCTGTGTGAGCTTCTGGCTAGACATGGTATGGATGTGTGGGTATGTCCTTCCCTCGGAGGGTTGTCCAGTCCAGTGGGGAGAGAAGGCACATGGAGAAGCTGGCAGGTTAATCAATTATTTTGAAATGTTGTAGGACATTTCTCAGACAAATCACCCTCTCAACATCTTTAATGAGAGGCAGAGAGGGAGGGCAGAATTATCATTTCTGTTCCCAGCATCGAATGCATATGAGATCTGCAAAATGGTCACATACAACTTAGTGGCGGAGTGGAGACATCAGCCAGAACTGCTGACACCTAGATCCTCATTCTTTGGGGGAGGGGGTTGATAGAAAATAAGCCTCAAAATAGCATCTGTCTTTGCTGCATGTTGAAAAGAACTAAAACACTTGCTTTTAAAAATTATTTTTAAAACTAGCAGATGGCATCGGCCACAGAGAAACAAGTGAGGGAGAGATTTCACTTGCTTGCTTTCTGCTTGGAAGAGCTCAACTTGCCCCCTAAACTCATTAGTCAGAATCCCAGTGTTGGGGGCAGAGCTCCACTGTGGGGAATGCCATGTTCTGTGGTCTTTTCCCACCACCGAGTGTCTGCAGGGAAAGCCTGAAACCCATCATCTTTGAACTTCACTGAGTCTGGCTCTAGCACACCAGGGCTCCAGCTATTACAGCTGGCATCTCTGTCTTTTCATTTTCTGAACAAATGCTTAATGATGCCCACTCTATGCCAGGCGGTATTCTACTGCCAGGATGCTGCTGTGAATAACTGGGTACCCAATGGGAGGGATTCCCCAGACAAGTGGGGAGACCAGACACATTTCCCAGCAGCAACATTTCCCCAAATGGGATAGGAAATAACTTTAGTTAAACTACAGATGTACATGTCATTATCTTGATAGTTTTGTATTTATTTTAATGTATATTGTGAAAGATAAAACAAGCACTTGAAGTCCCTAGTTTTATGGTTATTGATGCAGAGAGGGAGAGTAAGATGCATGGGGTTACAAAAGAGGAGAAGGGCAGGGTGAGACCAGATGACAATACTGGGTAAGGCCATCCACCCAAACTCCCCTGGGCCCCATACTGGATTCAAGGTCTTTATCATGTTTATCTGCCTCATCCACAAACATTTACTTAATATAGAAATATTTTTATTAACTTGATTTTTTAAAACATAAGCACAATTATTTAAAAGCTTTAAAACTTCATATGAAATTCATAAATGGAAATTTGTTGTTTCTGTACAAAATAAACACATGTGTGGAGCCTCTCAACTCTATGTGCCATCCAGTCTGGCTTTGTTTGGTCCATCAATACCCAAAATGATTTATTTTTACAACAAATGCAATTTGTCTGTGTCCTTCCAAGTTTACCTCCCACTCAAAAGTAAGGAACACACTACAGAGGCCACCTACAGCTAGTATGGACCAGAGAAGGGAGTTTTAGAACTTTTATTGAGCAGTTGTTTTTGCAAGTCATGCATTAGCTGTCCAAGGGGCAAAAATGATGCATAAAATAAAAGTTTGCCCTCAAAATTTTGGTTAAAACAAATATACAGTGAACTCAAGCCATCATCTAAAATAAAATGTGATAAAAGGCCCTATGTGAGAGGCACAAAGAGAGAGCTCTGGTGGCTCTGGCCACTGTAACTGCCTCCTACTCCTTATGAGCTTTACAGTGCCCTCCACAGTGCCCTGAAATGTGACTCATCCCCTATTCTTTCTATCAAGTTACTCTAAGGTCTCAAAAGATCTTTCTCAGAGTCACATGCAGTAGTTTTTGATTAGGACTTATTTTTTTTGTACCACACAAAATCAAAAAGTATTTCTTGAATATCAACTCGAGGCTCAGCTTGGCTCTCTTCTACTTGCTCAATTTTCCAAAGAGGACTTGTCACAGTCCAAAACTTCAACTTTCATCCTCTGGGCTGATGAATCTTGACTTATGTGTCTATCCTTTCCCTTTCTTCTGAGCTCCAGTCTGCTCCAGCTAGCTATAAGACATGGGTGTTCCACTGTCAACTACAGTTAAGCACTCAGAAAGTCAAGCTCACCGTCTTTCTTTTCAAACTAGTCAGTCCGCTAAACTGTGTTTCTTTCAAACTGTTGTTGTTATTCTTGTTTTTCTTCAGTACACATTACCCTAGTCTCCTAAGCATGAAATAACTTTGGTTAAATTTAAATTTCCTTTCTCCTTCATTTCTCTCATTCAATCAATAAGTAAATAATATTAAATGTCTGTCACTGCATTATGCAAAAGCGTTAGATAGAATTTCCCAAATTTAGAATGTGGGTATAAGGACAGTCTGATTTAAAACAATGACTGGATGGCAGCATTCACCTGGGAGGCCCAGGACAGGGCAGAGAATTCAGAGATCATTGTTCTTCTTCCAAGATAGCTGAAAGTGGGATGTTATATCATGCCCATGTGATTGCCAGGGGAACACCTGCCATTTTTAATAAGATACCGCAGACAGATAAAATCAACAATGTGGGCAAGTCTAAAGAGCAGGTCCCATGCTCTCAGGTGGGTTGCAGTAAGTATTTACCTATTTAATAATCTTGAATCATTTCCCCATGCTGGTCAGTGATTTATTCCTGTATAAAAGCTGTTCCTCTTATCACTCAGATCCATCTGTTTCTCTTGAAAACCTGTGCAGTGTCGTGGTTAATGCAAGCTAGTCCTGGGTTCAAGCCCAGTTATACTGCTTATTCACTCTGAGAACTTGCATCAGATACTTCCCCTGCCTTCCTGAAGGGGGGTAGTACTATCTTTTCCTTTATAGGGGTGTTGCAAAGACATATCATCTGATCCATACAAACTCAAAGAGCCTCACTAGGATGTGGGTTGCAGACAACTTTTCTTTCCTCTGTATTCTACAGCCTTAAGATCACTGCCAGAATCAAGTAGTTGACGCTCCTCTAACTTCTTTCAACTTTCAAAGCCTTGCCCTTCCACATAGGGAGCAAAGTTCTCAAGGGCTAGGACCATCTCTCTTCTTTGGAATTCTATGGACCTTTGATTATTGAATGCAGATGCAAAGCCACCAATAAGAAGGCAGAGAGAACCAGGTTGTGTTTATTCCTACTCACCCCAGATTTATATGCCTTGGTTGCATTCTTGGGTCCTTTCTTGAACCTAAGATCCACAAATGGCTGTAGCTGCCCTACATCCCTGACACAGCAAAGCCCTCAGCTTCCTCTCTCCCCTGCCATTGCTCACTGCATGCCGTGTTGGCACTGCCAGTGTGTTATGCCCTGCTCCAGCTCAGTTAGTTTCCTTGGACTCAAGATGATGTCTCCTACCTGATACAAGAACCAATTATTCCTTCTTAAACTTTCCTACCAAGTTAGTAGTAGCCAATTACTAGCTGATTGTGCTAGGAATAAGACATCTGGCCTGCCCTAAACCAATCAGACTCTCTTTCCTGTGAGTATGGACTGGAACCCAGAGAATTTGGTAGATAAGCAAATTGCAAGGGGCCAGGAAAGCCATGTTACCATATCCCGGGAGAAACACAGACAAGGAGAAAGAAACAGATCTCTTCCAGGAAGCTCTGAAGTTACAATTTCTTATTCTTTGTGAGGCTCAGGTATAAATTTTCCTTTGGTTGGTTCTTTCTGATAAAATCCTTTTAAAAAAACCTTGAGAAAGTTTTGAGGAGGGGTTGTTTTGTTTCTTGCAACCCAACCATCACTGACTGAGTTTACCGCCAGACCTTCCTACAGCAACACCCTTACATCAGACCATATCCTTGGAAACTGCTGCCAGGGCACAGCTGACTCCAACTTACCAGGACTTCCTGGGCACTCTTGGTGCTTAATAGACATGCTATCAGGGCCACCTCAACAAGTCCCATCATCCTCACTCCCCTCCCTGTCCCCTGCTGCATTCCGGTTGATGTTCCTCCCAGCATGCCTTGCAGCTGAGTTCTTGCTGGGCCCCCACAGCAAATTTGGGAAGTAACTTCTGTCCTTCAATGACTCATAAGTCTAATTCAATTTTTTTAAAAAAGAAGTGCATATGTTCAATTGAAAAGAAAACATTTAAATAGATGTTTTGCCAAGGAGACTTAACCGTCTGTACCCACTGGCAATTGGGAAATTGCATGAATGTGCTGGGCTGACAACTGCCCCTTGGAAAAACACAATCCTTCTGTGCCTATGCAGCAAAGTGCCCTCTTGTCCAGCTCTGATCATGCAGATAGGCAGCGCCTCCCTTTAGTGTTTCCCATGCACTTTGTACATCAACTCTTTTAACCTGTCCACTTTAAAGATGATGAAACTGATATTCAGAGCTATTAGGTGACTTCCTGGAGGTCACACGGCTGGTATTCATAGGCCCGGTTATTGAACTGAGGTGCTCAGGCATATCCCTCTGTGCTTCTGGAGCAATTCCCCTAAGCCCCATTCACCTACAGCCAGCTCATTTACTAAGCAATTCTCTAAAAATTCAAACCTCTTCCAATGGCTGTTGCATCTGTTTGGGTACGAACATTTGCTGTCTTGTGGCACACTGACCACTCTGTAAACTGTTTTGCCATAGACACTTTTCAAAACCAAGACATTTACCCATGGTCCCCTCCCTAAATCAAATCAATATTTTGATTGGTCTATATCTGTCTCTTTCTGACTTTTTTTCATGTGTACAGTCAATTTTAACACATTTAAAATAATATCTTAAATAGAATTTAATATCCTACATTTCCTGTCAAAATCGTGCCATGCCTATTTTTCAAAGGTTTTTAAAATCCAATTGGTAAGAATACATCTGATGTAATTATGCTTTTCTAACAAGGTTTTAGAAATTAAACTTGCATCATTTTAAGAGTGATAAAAGTTGTTTTGTATATTAGTAGGTTCTTTTTTCCCTTTTATCTATTTTGACCACCTGATTTTTTTATCCTGTTAAGCATCTTTCAACTTTAAAATTCTAAATCTCTGGCAAGACAAATATAACAAATTTGCAGCATGCTATACCAAATTTGTCATTTTTTAAAGGTAGCTAATTCATAAAGAAATTCTGGGTCACAAAATACAAAATGACAATCCACTCAGGCTATGCAGTGGCCTCCTCACTGCTCCTCACAGATGACTGAGTATGTTCCCACCGGGGCTCCTGCACTCCATCTCCCTGGTGTGGAGAACACTTTCCCCCAGATACTCATATGCTTCACTCCCTCACTTGCTCTGGTCTCTGCTCAAATGCATCTTTATCAGAAAGACCTTCCCTGGTCATCCTATGACAGATAGCATCTCTCTATCCTGATCCATCCATCTCTATCTGTTTTATTTTTTGTTGCCATTGTTATTATCTGTTTCCCCTGTTAGAACAGGGACTTTCTCTCTTTTGTTCACTGAGGGACCCCTCACAATGATACAGCTGGGTCCTGATATATTTATGTCAACAAATAAATATTTGTTGACAGAATCAATAAGCATTGGTAACCTCTGTATACTGGCAGTAATGATCTGACTTTTAGGAACACTGGCGTATAGACACTGACTACTTTTAGCCCAGGCTCCCTCCTCCTGGGCCTCAATCTGGGGCTCAGAGAATATGCAATTCTAGAAGGTGAGTGTGAACCAGATGACCGGCTTTGCAGGCCTTCCCTGAAAAGGGGTGTCACCTTCTTGTTTGTGTGAGCCACACTAACAATGGTTTGCTCATATATATGCAGTGCTCCCACATTTTAAAATCACTCCCACATGATCTTTCCAACATTGCAATGTCCTTGTGGGGTCAGTAGGTGGGTGACTCCTTCATAGTGGAAGGAATACCTGAAGGGGCATCAGGACACCTGCCACTTAGCAACTGTGGAACCTAACCCCTTCCATCTCTCTGAGGGCCCATGTTCTTGGTACAAAAATGTGAACAGCAGTAGTTGCTTATAGTCTTCTTATAAAAATTAGATGTGATCATGAAAGTAAAAGTAATTTATAAACTAGAAAAAGGAATCTGGAGTGAAGGCAGAGGCAGGGTGGCAAGGTATTTGGGTTTGGGGTCCCAGAGTCTTGCAGAACCAATCCCAGTGCCAACTGTGTGACATTACAGGAGTTACTGACCTTCTCTGAATACCAGTGTCCTCACCCATAAACTGGGGATAGTAACAGTGTCCCCCCAAAAGAGGTGTCAGGAGGATAACATGAGAGACGACCTATAAAGAGCTGAGCATATGCCTGATGCGTGCTGAAGCACTTGCAATACTAACTCATGCTTTTGTCTTTTTTTTTTTTTTATCATCACTGTTAAGGCTATGTTGGTGCAACTCAACAAAATGTACTGGCAAAAGTCTGGGTTCTGAGTTCAGTCATGGGTTATTTTAGGGAAAACTACCCGACATCCCAGATCTTCATTCCTTCTACCTGCAAAGTGGGATGACAGACAGGTAGCCTCCTCTGTTGCAGTATTTTGGGGAGCCTAGAAAGAAACAAAGGTTTTGAAGGCACACAGGATGGCAGACACTCAGATGGAAAGTGAGTTCCACTCAAAGCTGAGAAAGCTGAAGGACAGAGCAGCACAATGCCTGCACTGAGCAGGGTAGAGATGAGCAAGACTCTTAGAGCCAAGGCCCTGCTGAGCCTGGAGTTAGGCTGGCACCAGGGATCCCACCCCAGTGGTGTCAGGGAGTGGAAACCAAGAGATCCACACTCAACACACTTAAAAGGCCTCATAGTAGAGGTTAATGTAAAGCCCTTTGGAGCCTGGCGCCTGAGTAAAATCCTAGCCTAAATACTAGCTGTGTGGCCTCAGTCCCCTCATCTGTAAATGGGAATGAATGGCAAGATCCTCCAAGGGTTGTCATGTGGCTTATGATCATTAGCCCTGAGCCTCTACAAACTGTAGGGCATTATGATGTCTTGAAGTCAATTTAATTTATGTAAACTAAAATATATGTGCTTAGCTGAAAAAAAACCCAAATAAATGAAAAAATTTTAATGGGTGCTTTTCACTCAAAGAACCCTGTGCCACTGAGTGAAGGCAACATGGGTGGAGGACTGGCCCTCCCGAGTGGCCTTGCCTCACGGGAAGTGCATCTCCTGAGTCAAGCGCAACTCTAATATTTAAAGTCACATCTCTCCCCTCACACAATACAGCTTCTAGAGATGTGGTGACTGTTTAATCTGATCCTCCCAATGGGAACGCAATCTGTTCACTCCTGGACTCGCTGCACCTGGAGACTGTGTTAGCCTCCAGCAAGTGCTGCAACTCCGTGGAGGATGAGCACCACACACACATATGCTCTGGACTCTCTCTGGACCTTTCACCTTTTCCCTGGTGTGTGCAGTTCCTTGGGGGGGGGGGGGGGGCAGGGACCCAGCACACTGCAACTTTCATGAGCACCCAGGCCCTCCTCCCTCCTTCCAAAAAGCATACTGAAACATGAGTGAGTGAGGCAGCTCAGTAGTCAAGGAATAATTTCAAATTTAATTCATCATGTTTAAAACAGTAAATTACAAGTAAAAATATTAACTTCAACAAATCACAGATGACTAATTTCTTCCAATCTCAACACATCCAGCTGAAATGGAAAACCCTGCTCCTCTGACCCCGGCCTCTACCTCAAGTACAAGATCTCCTTCCCAGTCTATTTACCAGACTGAGACTGTCCTTCATCTGCTGAATTCAGTGAGCCAATTTGGGAACCAACATTGGAAACAAGAGAAGACTGGGAAAGAGGAAACCTAGAGGTTTGAGAGTCTAGTGTAGCCCCATCTCAGCCCCCACTTGAATACCTTGAGGCCTTAACTCCCCAGACTTGAACTGGAAAGAAGCACTCCCTCTTTATCTTTGCCAAGTCCCCAGATGACACGAATTATTGCTCATATCACATTTTTCTTTGCATTGGCTCTTTTCCTCAAAAATCTTATTTTAAAAGCAAACTTTAGCTTTTGTTAGCTGAATAACCCCTCCTCATGTTTCATTGTTTCTGAGTCACTGAGGGAGATTTTTCTGCCATGTTTGTTCTGCTCTCCTTCAACTTCCTGTAAATCACCCATTCTCACTTCTGAAATCTAATACTCCTCTTCCCACTTTCTCCTTTGCTCAAAAATGTCTTGTATACCCAATGTAGTCTCATTGTCTTTGGAATTTTCACAGAATGTTCATGCTTATGTGACCTCCTCATGGACATATATTAAACTTTGATTTTCTCCTGTTTAAAAAAAAGCAAACTTTAGCCACCTTTGGAGCATAATAATGAACCAATTCATGGAAATTGGCAAATAATGGGAATCAAGCATTTAGCCTGCCTTTCCTGTATGAACTGTACCCCTGGGGCACCAGGCACTAGATAAGGGAATCTTGTGCTCTTTTATTAAATGAGAAGGGAATGTTAGAATTAGGGTATTGAATTCTTACAATCCTTAATGAATTATTGGACCTAGGCACCAAGCATAAGTGATTGCCAACATCACAAAAAGAGAGGAAGCTGGATATTATTTGCCTTCAGAAAAAAGAACATCCACCACCTATGATTTTGCTAAGGGGATCAAACCTGAGTCTGACCAAGCCCAGGTCCAGTCAACAGTCTTCAGGAAACATGGAGGACAAAGGAAACATGTGGAGATGCCCCACTACTGTGCAATTGGCAAAATCCAGACTGTGAACCCTCTATGAGGCCAACAGAGATCATCAGCAGATAAAAGGACAGAGCAAAGGAAAGAATGGAGCAGAAAATCACTATATTAAAAGACCCATAAAACATATCCAATTTCTAAAATTGGGAATATTAAACCACAGAGATAAAATGATAAAGACATGCAAGGAAACCCTGACTGGTATGGCTCAGTGGGTTGGGAGTCATCCCATGAACTGAAAGGTTGCCTATTTAATTCTCGGTCTGGGCCCACCCCTGGGCTGCAGCCCAGTCCCTGGTTGTGGGCCTACAAGAGGCAACTGAGATGTTTCTTTTGCACACTGGTGTGTCTCTCCCTCTGTCTTTCCCTTCCCTTCTCTCTAAAAAATAAATCAAATCTTAAAAAAATATAAATAAAAAACATGCAAGGAAGTCATGCTACCACTGGGGGACATTAAATTAGAATGCAGAGAAACTTCTAGAGTGCCTGCAAAGTTCTCTTTCTTGACCTGGGTGGTGGCAGAGAACTTAACCTGGTAATAACTAATTACTAAATGTCTGTTTTGTGTGTTTTTCTGTATTTTTTCTAATATTTCAAAATTAAAAGACTTCATAGTGCTGTCATAAATGGAAGAAATCTGTGAAAAAAATATAACAAAAACAAAATAATGACCTAGAAACTGCTGTTTGCCAAAGCCAGAACCTAAGGCCTGGTAACCTCTCTGTTAAAAAGCCAAGTATCAGGAAGATGCTATGGGCAGAGTAACACCAAATAGAAACTTTCTTCTTGAGGTTCTTGGAAAAACTTCAAGTGAACTGAAAAGGGGAATGTAGTTGAAAGTCTACCCAAATCCCCTTCATACTGTCCAAGGCCATTTTGCATACAAACAGCTGCTCTATAATGTACCAAATACAATTCCACCTCTTAGTCCTGCTTGTGGCAGAGCAAAGGGTGTTCTTGTAGCCCCTTGTCACCCAGCAGACCTCAATGAGAGGCTGGTGGAACTAAAGCCCCCACAGGGAATACTATACACATTTGCATAAAATGTGTCCTCCCATGACCACCTGTGGTAGGGAGGCTGTCCAGGATTTGGAGGACCTGGCACCAGAAGAAAATCATCTCATCACCCAAAAAGCAACACTACATGGCAATCGGGCAACAATCTGCAGACCCACCCACCTCTCTAGGTCTTGTTATCACAGCCCCTATTGCATTATTTTTAACTGTTGCTCTAAGACCATAAACTTCTCAAAAACAGGACCTAGCTTACTCAGCTCTATACAACAGGATTTAGTCAAGGTCAAGGCCAACACTTATGAAATAAATAATATCTACTGAGCATTTTCCAGGTACCAAGTGCTATGTTACATGTTGTGTATGTGTAATCTCATTTCCTCCTCACAATAACCTTGGATATACACCTACTATTATCTCATCCTTTTTACAGATTAAAAAAATTATAGCCCAAAGAGGTTATATAATTTGCCCGAGGTCACTCAATCAGTAAGCAACAGAGCCAGGTTTGAACCCAAGTCTCTCTGACTTCAAAATGTATTAAAAGACCATTTAGAACATAAAAGGAGCTAGGCCCTTTTACACAGGGCAGTCCTGTGCCTGGTGTGTGGTCTCCACTGAGAAAAACCC
Organism: Phyllostomus discolor; assembly: GCF_004126475.2. NCBI lineage: Eukaryota > Metazoa > Chordata > Mammalia > Chiroptera > Phyllostomidae > Phyllostomus > Phyllostomus discolor. The sequence continues at coordinate 122,239,454 of NC_040905.2, forward strand.
CCCAAATCCAGTTCTGGGTCTTTAGAGGCTGGATGTGTTCAACCTAATTTAGCAGCACATAGGAGTTGGTGATGTTGGAGAAGAGAGGAAGTCCCAATATTTTCATTATATGTAGTATCTCACATAGGGGTTGGGCTCTAAAATTAGCATGTAGGGTAAAAGCTGGATGGAGTCAAAATCCTCTTGAAAATGTCCTGAAAGCACCTTTAAGGCACAAGACCAATGGCCCTTAGAAGCCCCAAAGGCAAGAATTAACTTTGTCCTTATTTGCAATAAATAGGGGCTCAGGTCTCCCCCTCCTTAGGTATGGAAACCACGGTCTAATTTAAAAAGGGACAAGGCAAAGATGTTTTTAAAGGGATGTCTCTTGCTTTCACAGAGTTGGTGTCACAGTCAGTAGCAGATAGTATATAAATGTCCCCTCCTCGGAAGCCCCAGCTCTGAGCTCACTAGCCCCTGCCTAGGATACTGTGCCCCACAACCTAGGAGCCCTCCGAGGACTGTGTTCTCAGGCAGCCACTCCTCCAAGGAGGTCCATGCAACTTGCAGAAGGGACTGGAGCACTTAGCCAAAGGGTCTGGAGGGCTGCCTATAACCATCTAGAGCACAGGTGGCAAACACAAGGCTTTTGGGCCGAATCAGGCTGTCCACCTTGTTTTATCTGGCCTGATACCTTGTTTCTACCTGACAGCACTGCTGAGCTCCTTGCCCCTAGTTAAGGAGTAGTTACATTTATACAGTCCTAAAATTACATTTGTCCCTTCAAGGCAACCGAGAGGCTGATGTGGCCCCCAGTAAAAATGAGTTTGACACCCCTGAAATGCGTGGACCTTTGCCGTCATTCCCACCTGCTATTACATCTCATATTGTGAAACCTAAAGTCCTGAGTTCCTGTCCCCAAGTCACCTCTTGCTGTCAGAGAAAAGCCCTGCTCTGTTGGTTATAAAACCAATTGCCTGTGTTCCTTTATCTTTGTTGAAACAGCACCTGCCTCAGGGGTGAGCACTTCTCAGCAGCCACCTCGGAAATTCTCAGCAGCCTCCTCTGGGCCCCACGTTTTCCTGTGTTATAATGAGGAGGACACAGGTATCTCTTTGGGACATCTTTGGCCAAAGCCCAGTGAAACCCTGGAGGGGAAGCGCTAGGGCCCCCAGACACATTACCATAGTCTGGAAGCAGGAGTGCAGCTGGGTCAGGAACGGCGGCTTCCCAGGCAGGGCCAGCACACGCTTCTCCACCATGGTACATTCCACATCATCGTCTTGGATGACAACATCCTTTTTCAGGATCTTCACGGCATAGAGCTCATCTGTGCCTTTGCGCTCTGAAAGCATGACCTGGGAAAGAGAACAAGTAGGTCAGGGTGGTTGGAAGTGGTCCCAGGGGAAAGCCAAGGTAGCTAATGTTCATTCAAATCTTCATCCACATGCTTTCCATTGACACTAAAACAACAGATGAAGTTTTCCACAGACCTCACCCTTCAATAGCTGAACCCAATCATTAAGGACAGTTCCAAGAGCAATGACCAAGTATTGATCCCTTTGGGATACAGACCAATGCCCAGCAAAATGGCTAGAATATAAACCCCATGAGGGCAAGTATCTTTGCCTGTTTTGTTCACTGGTGTAAACCAAGGCCACGGAATTGTACCTGGCACATAGTAGATATTCAATAAATATTTGTTGAAGGAGGAAATTCCTGATAAAACTTAATATGGAACTCTTGTTCCCTTATTCATTCAACCATTTAATATTCATTAAGAGCCTGGTAAGCACTGGGAATACAGCAATAAACAAGCAGGAACATTCTCTGACTTTATACTCCAGAGAGGAAGAAAGACTTCTGACATAATTATAAGGATGATTAATATAATATTTGAACATACTCCCCTATTGTCCTGGGGCCTCCTTCCATACAGCTGTGGTCACAATCAGAGCATGTTAATTGATGTGGTTCACAACACATCACTTTTTTCACTGGTCATGACTGTGCCAGAGGGAACAGTGACCAGCAGGTACCATTTCCAAGGAGCCACTTAGGAAGAACCTCCTGATTGGGCAGTAGACCCACTTGGCCACAGCTGATTGGTAGATAACTGACCTAAGCTGAGCCAGTCAGATTCTCTTCCTAAAAATTTGCAATTAGTATACTCCAAATAGTCAGTCCTGGGGCCCTGCACTGGGAAAACACACAGATCTGTCTATAAAGGTTTGGTTTTACCACATGCAGGCCAAGAAGAATTAAATGGATGTATGAGGAGAAAAACATCAGAGAATGAGCAGAGAGCTTGCTTTCCAGCTCCAGGTTCCAGTCTCTCTCAAGGCTTGGTTGTTTCCCATTAGAACTCCCCATATCCCTCCAATAAAATTATCACTGTGATTTAAATTAAATTAGTTTGACTAGATTTATGTTTCTTAGAGATCCTATGAGACAAAATTATTGCTTGAGTAGCTCAAATCTTAATGAAAATAAAAATTTCAGGAAGCCAAATATCATCAGGTGACTTAAAACAAGGCAAATTCATTCTTTATAAAAGCACAGTGCCTATTGCCTGTATCAAAATCCCTGGGAAAACTTGTTTACAGTACAGATTCCAAGCACCACCTCTCACTTAGAAGCAGCTCTGGGCTGTGGCCAGGAAGTCTGTATTTTAACAATCTCCTCCCTTCCTCTTGAATCTAATCACTCAATGTGTTTTGAGGAACATTTGAGGTGCTATCAAAACTGATTCATTTAATATGGTGGTTAGGAGGTGTCCATAAGTAAAACAATCCTTCCATCTTGATTTTCCTCACAATTTCTCAGCAGTAACTCATGGGGGTAAGAAGGGAACTTTTCTTTGCTCCTTAATATTCTAATGAAGTTTTCCTTTTCTTTTTTTAAATTAAATTACAGCTAACATACAGTATTACTTTAGTTTCAGGTGTACAATCTAGTGATTCAATATTTATATGCCTTATGATGCAATGCCCAGTAAGTCTAGTACCTACTGATCAGCATACAAAGTCATTAAGATATTGAGATATCCCCTACACTGTACTTAATGTTCCTGTGATTTATTTATTTTTTTAAAGATTTTATTTATTTATTTTTAGAGAGGGAAGGGAGGGAGATAGAGAGAGAGAGAAACATCAATGTGCAGTTACTGGGGGTCATGGCCTGCAACCCAGGCATGTACCCTGACTGGGAATCGAACCTGCGACACTTTGGTTCATAGTCCGCACTCAATCCACTGAGCTACACCAGCCAGGGCCTGATTTATTTATCTTTTAACTGGAAGTTAGTACTTCTTATTCCCCTTCAATTTTTCAAAGAAGTACACACACACACACACACACACACACACACACACAGGAGTATTACTCAGCAATAAAAAGAGTAGAATTTTGTCATTTGTGGCAACATGGATAGACCTAGAGAGTGTTGTGCTGAATGAAAGAAGTCATAGAGAAAGCTTTCCTTTTCAATAGATATCTCCCTGCCTCTTCTCAGAGGGCTTTCTGAGAGCTTTCCCCAATGTTATAAAGGAACTGATATTCTGTGGTAATTTTAAAACTTGTCTATAAGTATTTGATACTTCTTTATCAAGAAGCAGAGTCTATGACCTTGACCTCTCCCCTTGAACCTGGGTAGGACTTTGTAGCGGCCTCAATGAACAGAATACTGTGCAAGTGATCCTGCATGACTTCTAAGTCAATAGCTTCTGTCAGTTTCTCTTGGGACACCAGCCTTTGCAGCCTGAGGCCACCATGCTAGTGAGGCCATAGAATGAGGCCGTATGGACAGACCCTGAGACTGCATGAAGAGCCCAGTGCTCAGATGGCTCTAGGTGCTCCAGGTGCTCCAGGACCAGCTCCTGCTACTGCAAGGACCCCAAATCACAATCCCTCAGTAAGCATCCCAATTTCCTGGTTCCCAGGGACTGTGAAAAATGATAAACTGTTATTGGTTTAAACCTCTGAGTTTGGGGGGTGATTTGTCAATGCAGCAATAAACATCTAATTTCATACCTGCACTAATGCCACCCAGCATTGTCAGATGTGGCCCCTGTCACCTGGGTTTGTTAATTCTTGGGTTTGGGTTTGCACACTATTTTCAATCAATTTTTTTGAAAAGCTTCAATTGAGTGAAGGCACCAGAGATGGAATTCACTTGGCCCTCTAAACATGTCACTTTTCCTGGTCTTTCCAGCATCTGGAAGGCTGGCCAGTTAGCCCCTTCATTCAGTCAGCATGAACAAGTGTCTAGGATGTGCCAGGCACTGAGAGGTAGTGGGGATGTGGAATGATAAGGTCCCTGTCCTCACGAGGTTCACACTCAGGCCCAAATAATGGCCTACTTCAATTGTGATTAAACCCCTGAAGAACTGTGTGGCGTTCTGTGAGTGTTTAAATTGAGGACTTACCCTGACTCAATAAAAGATGCTTTGGGGATGTGGTGGTTAAGTAGAGACCCAGGACCAGCAAGACAGAGATGGGGAAGGCACATTCTAGACAAAGGGAAGAGAACCAAGCTATCTTAGGATTCAGCTACCTGGATCTGTAAATCTTGGCCTGGATCTGTAGGAAGAGAGCACTCAAGCTCTAGAATTCAGATTCCTGATTGCCACCCCCAGCTCTCTGAGATCCAGCAAGTCTCCAGCAGAATCCAAGACATCCAGCAGACAGAGTAGCACTGGCACCAAGTGGGGAGATTGGACAAGGAACAGGTGCTGTGCAAAGGGAATGACTGCATTTGTGCCAGGAACAGCCAATGCCATGTTGGGAGGACTGGCATGTGACGGAAGGGGACTAGTCTGGGACTGAAAAAGATAATCACACCCATGTCTTACTCACCCTGTGTATTATCTCATTTAATTTCCACACAAATGTGTAATGTAGGTACCACTCTTATCCCACTTTTACAGATGAGAATTTGGTTACTTGTCCAAAGTCACTCCACTAGGAAGTGGTACTTCCTACGTCACCTGTCTTTTAAATTCATGCTCTTATCCACACCCCATCTGATTCTCCAAAGCCTAAGTACCAAGTGTTGTATTGTGAAACTGCTGTCTTCAAGTTATTGCTGGGATGTTTCAGATTTGGCTCCAGATCCTGGCCCTTTTCCTTCTTTTCCTACTCACCCTCCTATTAAGACTTGGGACACTGTGAACTAATTCATGGCCACAGACAGAATAAGTCACTGACTTTCTCCATTTCTTATACAACCACTAACATACCATTTACTTCTTCCAACAAGCTTGGTCTGAGCTTGTGCTGCAGTCACTACTATTTCATCCATCTGGTCCACACGTTCACTGAGAATTTTGTGTCCAGCATTATGTTAGGCTCTGGTGACATGCCCACAAACAGGACAGATATGTCCCTGACTCCAAGCATTAAATGGCTTGCAAAGATCTTCACTCCTCCTCCTGGGCCCTGAAGAGTTAGTATGGGAAAGGATGGCAGAAAAATAGCTGTAGCACTGACAACAGTGATGGCCATGCTCTAAAATGTTCCTTTAAGTGGAAATGACCTTTTATAATTGTCACACAGTTTCAGGAGTCTCCATTTCAGTCAATACCAACCTAGAGGGGGTGGGCTGTTTGTTCAGCTGTCCCTCCAGTGGGAGGATTCAAAGCAGATGGACAGGATGTGTTGAAGTTCTTATCAAATTCCAAGCCACATCTGCTACCCACACATCTTCTGGGAGAGATGTGATAGACAGCAGAGCTCCAGTGACAGCAGATAGAATGGAGGGAGGAAGCACAGAGATTTCCATCTGGGAAGTTTGTTGGTGAATGCAGATGGCAAAGTGTGCCTGGAATCTTGGCTCCTGACCATAGGTCAGTGTTTGTGATGATTAGGACAGACTCTATGCTGAGAAGACCTGGTACATATCCAAGTTCTACCGCATCCTAGTGCTTGACCTCAGGAAGTTCATTTAACTTTCCCAAACCTTAATTTCCTCATCTGTAAAAAAGGGATACCCACAATACTTAGCTTTTGGTGATACTGAGGGGATTTTGTGGTACAAGGTGTGTACCATGCTGGGAAAGGTGATGAGTGCTTAATACCTGTTGGTTGTACTAGTTTCCCACTGTAACAAAGAACCAGAAACTGAGCAGCCTGAAGCAAAGGTAATTTATTCTCTCTCAGTTCTGGAGACCAGAAGTCTGAAATCAAGGAGCTGGCCGAGATTTTTAGATTTAGGGCTCTGAGGGAGATCTGCTCCATGCCTACCCCCAAGCTCTTGGTGGGGCCAGGCAAGCAGTCCTTGTTGTTCCTTGACTAGTATATGTATAACTTCCAATCTCTGCCCCTGTCTTTACAGAGTGCCCTTCCCTGTGTCTTGTGTCCATGTCCAAATGGCCTCTCTATTAAAAACACTAGTTACTGAATTAGGGCCCACCCTAATTCTCTATGACCTCATCTTAACTTGATTATACTTGCCAAGACCCTATGTCCAAATAAGGTCACAATGCACAGGTACTGGCAGTTAGGGCCTCTGAGCATATCTCTTGTGGGGGAGACCATTCGACCCACTACAGTAGTTATCATGAACTTCATCCTTTCAGAGAGCAACCAAGGGGGCTGCTCTGTGATCCTTTGCTCTACCATGCACCAGTTTTCAGTTCTCAGCTGGCTAAGGAGAGTCTCCCTGAGGGGAACTGTGTGTCCATTTGCATACTAACGTAAGAGGGCAGAGATAGTTAGGGATCAAAAAACCCTGCTGCCCAACTCCCCCAATGTCAACAGACACCTGCCAAATGTCCAAAGCCCAATTCAGCCTCCCTCAGTTTCTTCCTTACACTATTTTATATAATCTATCAGCAAGTATTGTCAGTTCTCCATTCAAAATACATACCACATCAACATCCTTCTGATCTAAGCCTCCACAATCTCTATAAACTGCTCTCCTGCAGTGCTTCTGACTAGTCTCTGCTCCCACTCTGCTGCCCCCAACCTCCGCACACACTCTGCTCTCCTGCCTACAGGATTCCACCCCCAGATATATTCAGGAGTTTGCCTCCCTCACCCTGTTCAGAGTGACCTCCTTGAAGACATCCCCTCCTGACCACCTTCTCTAGTTGCAGCCCCCTCTGTTGCTCCCCATCCCCTTCCTCTAATTTGCTTTTTACCAGCACTCACCACCACCTGGAACTATATTAATCTCTTTATTTTCTTCCATCCCTAGAATGTAAGCTCCATGAAGGCAGCTATTTTGTTTGACTTGTTTACTGTTGTACCCCAACATCTAGCACATAGTAGACAATAAATATTTGTTGAATGAACAAATAAATGAATGAATGAATGAATGAAAATATTTGAGTGGGAGAAGTAGTTTTTAAAAAATCCCAGATGTAGGTCACTCAAGATCTTTAGTTACTTAGGATTCAACATTGTTTAATATATATGGCTGTATCCAAAACATATTTCACAAAGAATTAAAGGTAGCTCAATGTTATATAACATAACAAATGGATTTTATGGATATAAGTTAAACCCTGATAAAGCTGGTTAAAATGACCTGCATAGCATATATTGTGCTATATGTTTGTATATACATGTATGCAGCCTCCCCTGTATATACAGGGGTAGGCAAAGTAGGCTTACAGTTGTGAGTACACAAAAGTTTATTCTTGTGTTCTTAATTATTGTATTATTTATTATCATTATTTACCTACTTCTGTCTACCCCTGCATAAATACTGTGTGTGTGTGTGTGTGTGTGTGTGTGTGTGTGTGTGTACTCTCGGCCTCCAAGAAGTCAGAGCAACCAGAGATACATGAAACATAACAAAAATTCATATTTTCTATAAGGAAATCAGTTTTTGAGGAGAAAATAAGCTTCCCCTAGAACTTAGGTCCTCATGAATAATATCTGCATGATTCGAATCTGTGGTTCTACAATGGATGATGTTCTCAATCACATTCCTACAAACAGGTTGGAAAAGGAGGAAGAGGAGAGGAGACCAGCAGACAAATTACCCAGCATGCAGGGCCAGAAAAACTCTACTAACACAGGGCTTGAGAAAGGATTATAACCTTGATTAAACTCAGATGATGCATCTAAGAGAGAGAGAAACAGACAGACAGACATTTGGGGACTCATTAAGTCCCCAAACACGAATTTGGAGAGAAGAGATAAGTGAGGGACCATGAGCTGAGGGTGGCATGGAGAGAGATAGAGAAACAAGCTAAAGTCAGGCAATGTCCACTGTGGGCCTGTAGGACTACCATCCTCTTCCACACCCACCACACTAGGAGCAGCTTGTGGACAAGACCAGGCACAGGACTTGGTGCTGATACACTGGCAAGAGTGTATCCCCCTCTATTTCTGGCTTCCAGCTCTTTGAGGGTCCACTGTTCTCGGAGGCTGTCTCCTGCATTTGTTCCATCTAGTCCCTCCAAGGACCTGACCAGGGTAATGTAGGTCAGCTCATACTATTATTTCAGGGAAATGTGGTGTCCCCCTCCCCTCCACTCATCTCCCAGGGCTGGCCATGCCTGCTCACATTGAGCACCTGTTCCTCCAGGCTGCACAGTTAGAATCCCTGAGAAGGGTTGAGGAGCCTGGTGCTTGGCCCACACTCCAGACCAATCAAATCAGAATCTTCTAAATACATGGGGCTCTCTGTGCCAGGCCTGGCTCCCAGGAACGGCTGGCAGGGAGGTGCAAGAGGCCATGAGAATGGCATTGTAATCAGGGAGAAGGGTACTGGGCACACACCATCCACCGGTCTTCCCCAGGACATTCACCCATGCAGGGATGGGGTTTTGAGAGAACTTTGGGTACAGCTACATTACAAAAGGAAGAGTAGCTTCAGTAACTTCGTCTTCACAACATGACAGGTATCCTGACAAGCTCTTCAATAAAAGAATAAGATTATGACATGGACTGAGTCTACAAGCTGGAAGTTTGTATCTAATCAGAATCGTAAACTTATAGTAGAATAAGCTTCAGGTCTGAATCCTGAGTTCGAATCCTAAATCTAGCATGTGCTTGCTGTGGTGACATTGGGCAAGTTACTCAAACCTCTCTGAGTTCCCTAGTCTTTACAAGGGGTGATGACAATAGTTCATCTCTAGTATGAAAACAAGTGGCATCAGGCAGGTACAGCTCATGCCTGGCAACAACAGCAAGCCATGCTGTTAAAGGGAAAGCAATTATGGAGATTAGAGGGATGTCCCAACTCCTGTGGGTATGATAGTTCTCTCTCACATTCTACAGATGAGGAAGAGAGAAAGAGGAAGAGAAAAAAGAGGGAAGAGAGCACAGACCAACATCTCCGGGAAATCTGTCTTAGGAGATTCCTATGCAGAGGCCAGAATGAAAGGCAAGGCATACTTCCTGTGCTCAGGACAGGGCTGGCACAGAGAGCTCCTAGAGAGGTGAAGATGACTTCCACAGAGAACTGCATGCCCAGTAGAGACCAGACTTCCCTGTGGAATCAGCAAACCATCTGTCAACTTCTAAAATTCCAAATGGGAAGGGACTATAGGTTTTCCAGGCCCTCCAGACTCGTCTTTTCTGGCAGGGAGATTTGCCAAAGCCCTCCTCCCGACTGGGCCGCGATGAAGAGTTGACTTACAACCCCAACCCTTGAGAAACAGAGAACTGGAATGAGGAGCAGGAGATCTTGTAGCTAGTTGGATTTGTAGCAATAATATGTAGACAGGAGCCCATTAGCTCATAGGACCATAATGAATGATTCAATGATATAAGGCATATTGAGAGATTAACACAGAGGAAAGAACTCGGTACACTGTGTTCATCACGGTTGATGAACTCTTCACCTTTTGAGGTTCTCCAACTTTTAACTTTCACCCATCACGAAGATGCCCTGACATATTCTAGGTCATCTTTATTTTTTCCAACTTTGTGAAGTAATTTTTTATTTAAGTTATCTTGAAGACCCTAATTTTGATTCTCCAAAGTGTGCTGTTATCATTCAAACTCTGGGTCAAATTTCTAAGCTTGTATATCCACACATATATGCATTTTATTTTACAATTTTATTTTTTCATGACAGTCACACTAATTGAATGTAGTCATATGGTTTGGGGGACCAAATGCACTTGCCTCTATGACCCAACAAATTAACAGCCTAGAAATGATTTCTGCTTCTAATCACTCATTTTGGAGAAGGAACTGGGTAGATTGGCTAACTGAAGAAGTCACTTCAGGAAAAACTGAAAAGTGGTAGAGTGGGAAGAGATGCTAATTGGGAATTAATAGTGTGGATTTGGGGAGGATTGAATCATTGTGTGGATACAACCTTCGAGTTGGCCAGACCAAAATAAGAGCACCATGCAGTGATTACTCAGGGCATACAACTTGATTAGTTCGTGATTTATATGTAGGTTCCATACTTAAAGTAAAAACCCCTCACATGCTTACATACTATATAATCTCAACTATATGGCATTCTGGAAAAGGCAAAACCATGGAGACAGTAAAAAGACCAGTGGTGCCAGAGGGGAGGGGACATGGAAGAATGCAGAGGATATTTTTGGGGTAGTGAAAATACATTGTGTGACACTATAATGATGGATACAAGTCCACTACATATTTGTCTAAACCCACAGAACGTACATCAACAGTGAACCTGAATGTAAAACTGTGGACTTTGGGTGATAATGACGTGTCAGTGTAGGCTCATGGATCATAGTGGATGTATCACTCTGGTGGGGGATGTTGATAGTGGGGCGGCATGGATCTCTGTGATAGATAAACTGAGTTTTCAGATCAGAGGTCAGGTTGACAGGTGTTACTAAGATTTAGATCTTTTTAAATAATGCCATGTCACACCTTAATCAAGTTGAATTTTTGCCCAGTAGCAGAGAAAGCCCATGGAAGTGTGAAACTGTTTCCAGTGGAGGTACTTTCAGCCTAGTGAACCCTAGCTCTTGCAGACTTGCTATTGTTAAGCAAATGTCACTACACCCTGGCAAGGAATGACTCACCAGTAACTGTTGGGATGGGGCAAGAGGACAGGGAAAAGGAGATTTGAGCCAGGAATACCTAGCCCCTGTGTTTCAAATGAAGATATTCAGTAGAATTTAATAATGTTTCATTGTTTGATTGGGAAATGCAAAAGGACTACTATTTAAAAACTCTGGGCTGTATCACTTCTAACTTTTGATATCATGGAATTAATATGATAGAATTGGTAGCTATCAATTCCAGTATTGTTCTTTTGAGCTAAATTCAATATTGTTGAAATTTGTGCTTAGTCAATTTCCTTTTAAACATGTGTCATAGTACACAAAACTGGATGGTAGAAATAAAAGCAGATTTAATTTGACTGATTTTTAGACAGTTCCCAGGAAAACAGACTGATAATTGATGCCTTTTACCAAAAGAAAATATGATGAAACACTTAAGGGTCCGTCATTCATTTCAACAATTAGGCTGCACAAAGCAAGTCTGTTTCTCTTTGATCTGATCATCCTGGAGCACATAAGCCTCCCCTTGTGGTTGGTGCTGTTACAAACTTTGAGAGGAGTGGAGGCTTTGTGGCTTAGTGGTTATACATTCAGGAGCCAGACTGCCGGGGTTTGAACCTGCATCCACTGCTGTAGGACTCTGATTCTCACCTATCTGATCTTTCAACTCCTCATCTGTAAAGTGGAGACAATAACAGCACCCACTTCATAAGATCATTGTGAAGATTAAATGAACAATGCATATAAAACACTTAAGAAAAAGCCCTCAAATGCTCAAAATGTATTGCCATCTCTGCAGTGGTTTCCAATTCATGATGAGAAACTGGACAGGGTGAGGGACAACTGAAATAAAACTAAGGCACATTTAATCATACTAACCACCTATATTTGTACATCCAAAATATCTACCCTGGGTGTTGGACAATTATAACCTACAGATTTCTGCTATCAAGTTTGTATTCGATTATGGGTTACGCTGTTGGTAACCAGGAATTCATCTTAACAGAGCTTGTGGACTTTCTGAAATAGCACAGAATGATTGTAGTTGAGTTGGATACGGAAGGTGGCAGGAACCATGAGAGCACAGTCATTGGACCAGTGGCCATGAATTATCACCTGAGACAGTCTCCATGTTAATAGGCACTAGATGGCCCTTCAATAAGAAGACTGGATTTACCTTTGTATTATTTTTCCCAAAGAGTCAGGCAACATTTTAAAGAATATGCAGACTTAAATTCCCACTTTGGCCTATGTATCAAACAGACCAGTGTTTTCTTCCTTTTCTCAAGGAAACTGTGTATTCCACATTAGCTTTTCAGAGTCTGGTCCCTGTTATGCTGTCAGATGGCTGAATGGGAGGAAGTGCCCCCCGCCCCTTGGCCACAGCAACCAAGTCACATGGTGGCTGAGCCATACTGACCCATCAACTCTTTCTTGGGATTTAAAAATTCTAGGATGTTTTTGATCTGTGAATTAGACATTGAGAATTGGAGAGTGACATGCAGCTGAGGAAGGTGGTGTGATGCACATCCAGGAGCAGGATGACACAGGTTGGAGGCCCCAGGATGGAGACAATGGTTGTTGGGCTTCTGAAAGCTTTTGCATTCCTGCTGCATTTCTTGCCTTTGGGTGCTGGGAGATGCACAGAAACATGCCAAATCTTTCCAGCAAATGCCCCTTTACTCACTCTGACTTGATAGTCTACTTCCTGCAGGGCAGAGTGTTGTAAACCTTGAGTTCCAGGTAGTTCATTTTCCTTAATATAATTATTTTTGTTGGGGAAAATGGACCCTTATAATTTCTTGTTCTGTCATTTACTATCTTCTGAGGAGTGAATGTAGGGACCACAGTGACAGAGTCACTCACTTTATTGAGAAGAGACCTGGAAGAATTCAGAAAGTAAGAAAGCCTCATAAGGATTTGGGAAGATGAGCTAGCAAAAATACCCAGCAATCAGAATTGCATATGAAAGACTGGAGGCTAGGAGGAAGGAGCAGTAATTGGGGTGGAACCAAAGAGAAGGCAGGAAACCAAGATCAGACAGCAAATGTCACAAGGTTCTCTGGGAAGAGGATTAAGGGGGCAGGTAGCAAAGACTGAGCTATCTGTGAACCATGAGATAGAGGAGCTCACCATATGGTGCAGGAAGATAGCATAGCAGGTTGAAGTAAAAGGAAGTGTTTTTGTCTGCAGGATTATGTAACCACATCTAGTGTATGTACGGGTATGTGTGCATGTGCATCCACACCACTGAAATTAAAATTAGGATAGACTCCCACCACGGGAGTGCCAAGCTTTTAGAAAAGGTCTTTGTTAGTGGTTTGAACTAAACTGACTTTGATCTCTTCAGAAGTTTCTTCCTGTCCAAATTCAGAGTTGTGCCTGATTCCAGCAGAAGTTGCTGTCCTCTGGGGCTGGAGCTCTGGACGGCTTTTTGTGCCCAAACCCAAAGCTCACATTACTAACCAGGTGACTTTCAGGAGACAAGCTCAGAGGCTGCTAAGGGGCTTTCTGTTGGGGTGCTGGTGCCAGCCAGCTTCACCAAACACACTCAGCACAGTGTGAAAAGGGAAGGATACAGCTGTTTTAGGAGCTCACAAGGTATTTTAATTTCTTTTAAAATCACAAGAAATATTTACACTGAAGAAAATGCTTTAACATACAACACTAATATATTCATCCTTATAACGATGCAATTACAAGATACAATTTTAAACCTTTTTTTCAAAGAGGAAGGAGTCACCCACAGATGTCACTATGCAGCTCTGTAGCAGTTTTGAAACTGCTATTTAAAAAAAAGACTAGCAGTTTGATGGAGATAGGTGGCCCCCAAAGTAGAGAAGAGTGCTGTCAGTGATGGAAAGAGGCAACTACAATCACTAAACTTAGTTTCAAGTCCTAGTCCTGCCTCTTCCCAGCTATGTGGTTTCGGGGAGGTCACTCAACCTCTCTGACTTACAATTTCCATAGAGATATAATAGGATCAATATCAGTAGCTATCTTGCAGGGCTGTGGTGAGAATTAATATGATATAATACATGTGAATCCATAGCATGGTCCCTGGTAATTAGTAGGAGAGCTCAGTAAAATTAGAGGCAATGTGGGTGGGGAGAACGAAATGGAAGATAGAGTTGGTGAGGGTTAGAAAAAAATGGAGGTTAAGGTTTGAAAAGAAATCAGCTGAGGAGTCACTGTACACACTAGTAATACCTCCAAGACTTGGAGGATCCCCTTCGCTGAAGCCTGCAAGAAGAATCTAGAAGAGCAGAGGTTAGATGAGTGATGTCCATTCTAATGGGCCCTCTCAGGAATCCCTTCTGATGGCTCACAGTTCCAGTGAGTGTTTGCACATAGATGGGTAATGGACAGGCACAGAGTGATGAGTGAGGAACAGAAAATCTGGAGCTGTATCACTATGGGCAACACAGTATGTCTAAAGGCAGAGGCTCAGAGAAAAACCAAGGCATGAAAACTCTGCCTAGCACTCAGGAAGGAAATGAGAAAGTAAGAAGGTAAGATGGTTAACCCCCAAAAATATTTTCATGGTATGGAGAGGGGACCACTGTGTAGACTGGGGATGTAAGTGTTAAGTGTCTGCAATCAAGAACCCAAGATCACACATATTTAAACCAAACCTGGTCAATTAAATGCTGCTAAAGAGCTGTGTGACTTTGGCAAGTTATTTCCACTTTCTGCATCTCATTTCTTCATCTGTAAAATGGGGATAGCAGTAGCTACATTACACTGTAAGTATGAGCCAATACATATAGAGCACTTACAACAGAGCCTGACACACAGTAAGGACTCGAAATGTCAGGTGGTATCATCATCATTACTGCCATCACAACCACCACCACTACAATATATTTGTCGTGAGGACAGATGTTTCTGTCTGTTTTGTTCACAGCCATGTCCTCTGCACCTAGAAGAGTGCCTGACACATAGTAGATGCTCAATAAATACTTCTTAAATGAGCAAATCCTTAATTATGCCTCTCAGAAAGCAGTTATTATAAAAGTGATAACTTCTCCTTGGAATGGGATAAGGGATCCAGTCTTAGTCCCAGTTCCTTTCTCTCATGTCTGTCCTCTGCTGTCGTAAGCAGCCACCACACCTGTACTTGGATCTGGTTAGGAGGTAGGTGATTACTCATAACCAAGGAGACAGGTGTTTCAGAAATTGCTGAGGACGGAAGTCATAGTGCAAAAGTATAAGGCATGGGTGCATGGGGAGGGAGTGGAGGCAGCCAATCTCAAAAGAGCAGTCTGATTCTCTGGCTATATTCAATGCATAAAGAACAGAGAAGGAAGGGTAAAGATCACAAGAAAAAATTTAAGGATACAGGACATATCAAGTGTGCTCCTCATCTAAAGGAATAGGCATGGGGGACAGGAAAGATCAGAGACTTTCAGTACCTTTCAGATATGAACAAAAAATGTAGCAAAAACACTTCATGTTCTTAGAAATACAATAGTAATTGAAGTACCAAAATGTCATTGTGAGTATAAGATCTTCAGACAGTTCTTCACAAGATGTGGTACCTATACCATTGGCAGTACAAACACAGAATTACTTTTCTACTAATAAATTATCCTAAAAACACATTAAAATAAATATATAACAGGCAGATCAAGCCCATGGTTTCACATTATTGCTTCAGGCAATGGTAAGAAAAAGAAAAGGAAGTCATCTAAATCAACTAAAGAAAAATATTTAAAATAGTATAAAGTAGATATATACATGGCCAAGATAAACAGGTTCATGAATAACTAATATTTAGGAAACTTGGCCAAGGTTGTACTCAACCCTGTTGCAGTTTGAAGTCTGAGCTAAAGGAGCTGGCATCAGAACCTTGGAGAGCAGCACACAAGCGCTAAGTGTCTAGTGGGGCCTTAGTGGACCAAGCCACAGCCTAATCCTCAGTGGCCTCCTTAGTGACACTCAGGCCATCAAGCGCTAGAAGGAAATATCACTAATCGGAAGAATTTGGACTCTTCTGTTTGTGGGCATGTAAATTGAGAATTATAAGGGGGAAAGTCAGAAGGTCTTTTGCGTCCCTAAGAAAAACTCCAACAGCAGCTGAAAAGTAGAGTGTGGCTGAGACCACTAGCTTTCCACCAGAATTGTTCTCTCAGCCTCCCTTGCACTGAAGTGTGGCCATATGACTAAATTCTCTCTAGCAGTGAGCAAGCAGAAGTGATGGGTGCCACTTCTCAACTGAAACTTTTAAGAAGTAACTTGTGCCTCCAACATACTCTCTTTCTCCCTCCACCCTCCAAATGTATACAAAAACAAGGCCATAGAAATTAATGGAGCCACATAAGATGAAAGGAACCCAGGTCCCTCAACTACCATATGGAGAACGTGGGTGAGGCCAGGAACACCCACCTCGTACTGTTACATGAGTGAAAATGAAGCTTCTGCAGTGTCTGAGCCAGTATACATTTGGGGTATGTGTTACAGAAGTTGAATGCACACAAGCTAACAAAGCAGCTTAGGTGCGCTGGCCACCACACTGATCAACCATTCCTGGCTTGGGTGTGATCAGAAGGAGGAGACAGTCTAAGACCTTCATTTACTCCCTCCCTTCTTTGCGTAGTTAGTCACCTTGTCCTTTAGGTATGGCTCAAGAGTCACTTTGTTACGGAAGCCTTCACTGCCTTCAATGAGGGCCTCTCTGACTCTCATAGTACCCATCAAACTCAGTGGCACTTACATCTGTGTGCTTCTTGACTAATGTGTACACCCCCACAGGGTTTCAAAGTATGCATTTTTTCAAAATTCATAGGTTGATACATTTATTTCTGCCCTTCACTGAAGAATTTAAGGGTAGAGTGTAGGAAAGTCTGCAACTTGCTTTGAAATGCACTAAGAATGGGTTAACCTGGGGACAAACAGATGGATAAATCTGTGATAAAGCACACACAGTACATTACCATGTTAACTGTAAAATCTAGGCAATGGGTATTATGGATGTTCATTATATAATCCTTCCAACTTTTCTGAACTAAAAATATTTTATAATAAAATTTTTGGAGAGAGGTTCAATGAGATTAGGAACCATGCATATATTACATAATCAACCTAGATAGTATATATCTGCCCAATTACAGATTTGGAGCACAATTTGAGCTCCAGGAATCACTAGATAACCAGTGAGGTTAAATTCCTGGGAAGTGTCATGGTTGGCAAAGCTGGAGACAAAGAAGTCATAAAAAACAGAGAATGAAGGATAACACTGTTTTATTTTTCATTGTTTATTCTAATGCAGTTGTCCCAATTTCTTTTTTTCCCTTTTGCCCACCTTCGCCCAGCCCACCCCTCTCTTCCACAGTCAATTCTCTTTCCATTGTCCAGGTTCAGGGGTCATTCATAAATGTTGACTACTCTCTTTCCCCTCCTTCTACCATCCCCCCTCCTCCCTTCCTATAGCTATCAGTCTGTTCCATGTTTCCATGTCTTTGTTTCTACTTGTCTCATTAGTTTATTTTGTTCATTAGATTCCAGTTATAAGTGGCATAATATGGTGTTTGTCTTTTACTGACCAGTTTACTTCATTTAGCATAATAGTCTCCAGTTCCATCCATGCTGTCACAAAAGGTAGGACTTCTTTCCTTCTGCTGTGTAGTATTTGATTGTGTAAATGTGTCACAGTTTTTAAAAGATTTTATTTCTTTATTTTTACAGAGAGGGGAAGGGAAGGAGAAAGAGAGAGAGAGAGACATCAATGTGTGATTGCCTCTCAAGCACCATGTCCTAGGGACCTGGCCTGCAATACAGGCATGTACTCTGAGAATAGAACCGGTGATCCTCTGGTTTGCAGGCCTGGGCTAAATCCACTGAGCTACACCAGCCAGGGCATACCACAGTTTCCTAATCCACTCATCTACTCATGGGCACTTGGGCTATTTCTAACACTGAGCTATTTTTGTAAATAGCATTGCTATAAACTTTGGGTACATAAGTTCTTTTGAATTGGTGTTTTGGGATTCTTAAGGTATAGTCCCAACAGTGGAATTGATGGGTCACAAGGCTGTTCCATTTTTAATTTTTTGAGGAAATTCCATAGTGTTTTCTACAGTGGCTGCACCAATCTGCATTCCCACCAATGGTGCACTAGGGTTCCCTCTTCTCCACATCTTCACCAGCACTTGTTGTTTATTGATTTATTAATGATAGCCATGCTGACGGGTATGAAGTGATAGCTCTTTCTGGTTTTAATTTGAATCTCTTTGATGGCTAGTGATGTTGAGCATCTTTTCATATGCCTATGGGCCCTCTGTATGTCCTCCTTGGAGAAATGTCTGTTCAAGTTCTTTGCCCATTTTTAATTGGATTGCTTGTCTTCCTGGTGTGGAGTCATATGAGTTCTTTATATATTTTTGAGATTAAACTCTTGTCCGATGTATCATTGGCAAATATGGTCTCCCATATGGTTGGTTCCCTTTTCATTTTGAGGATGATTTCTTTAAATGTGCAGAAACTTTTTAATTTGATGTAGTCCCATTTATTTATTTTTTCCTTTATTTCCCTTATCCAAGAGATATATCAGCAAAAATATTGCCATGTAGGATATCTGAAATTTTACTGCCTATATTTTTCACTAGAACTTTTACAGTATCACAATGTATATTTAAGTCCTTTATCTATTTTAAGTTTATCCTTCTGTATGGTGTAAGTTGGTGGTTTAGTTTCATTTTTTTGCATTTCCTGTCCATTATACCAACACCGTTTATTGAAGAGGGATGTTTACTGAAGATGGAATATTTATTGAAGAGGAAGTTGGGATGTTATCCCAACACCCACTGTATGCTCATGCCCCCTTTTTCAAATATTAATTGACCATAGAGACATGGATTTATTTCTGCGCTCTCTATTCTGTTCCATTTTTTCTATGTGTCTGTTCTTATGCCAGTATCAGACTGTTTTGATTACAGTGGTCTTGTAGTATAGTTTGACATCAGGTATTGTGCTCCCTCCAACTTTATTCTTCTTTCACAGGATCACTGAGGCTATTCAGGTTTGTTTTTTTTTGTTTGTTTGTTTGTTTCCCAAATAAATTTTTGGAATATTTATTCTAGATCTGTGCGATATGCTATTGGTATTTTAATAGGAATTGCATTGAATCTATAGATTGCTTTGGGTAGTATGCACATTTTAATGATCTTAATTCTCCCAATCAGTGAAGATGGTATATGCTTCCATTTATTTGTATCTTCCACAATCTCTTCTTCAGTGTTCTATAGCTTTCCAAGTACAGGTCTTTTACTTCCTTGGTTAAATTTATTCCTAGGTCCTTTATTTTTCTTGTTGCTATAGTAAGAAAATTGGTTTTTCTCAGTTTCTCTTTCTGATACTTCATTGTTGGTGTATAAGAATGCCATCAATTTCTAAATATTAAATAATAAGTGAATAATACATCTGACCACTCTGTAACAACAGTTCTAGAAGGCATGTAACTCCAAGTAAGCTAGACATGCCAGAGGCCCTG
Source organism: Phyllostomus discolor (assembly GCF_004126475.2). NCBI lineage: Eukaryota > Metazoa > Chordata > Mammalia > Chiroptera > Phyllostomidae > Phyllostomus > Phyllostomus discolor. The sequence continues at coordinate 122,258,875 of NC_040905.2, forward strand.
CTCTAGTAAGATAATCCCTCCAGGTAATCCTCTCAGGAAAGAAAACTCTCTAAAGCTTCCTTCTACAAAAGTTTTGAAACAGAGCTTTCTCATTTGGCTCTCAATGGCTTTCACAATTGCTTTCTTCTCTTCATTTCCACAGATTTTAGCAAAATGCTTACGTCATTCCCTAATCAGTTCACCAATTATCATGGTGCTCCAGAGCATGTTTTTCTGGGCCAGATCTGACACAGTGGACCTGGGGGAGGGGAGGTGTGAACAGATTGGCCCACAGGTCATCCACCTTACCTTTGGGAGGGGGACAGTAACCACCCTGCTGCGTTCTTCCCTTTAAGGGGATTGATCTATCTGCCTAACTAGGCCGCAAAACATTAACAATGGGCATGTAAATATAAACCGCATTAACATGAAACCACAATTGGCAAAACTAGAGTGGCAAAGGATTACTACATTTTAAAGTATCACAGAGGTTTTTATTATTTTAGTTGCTTTTATGGCATATATCATCTGTGATTTATTTGATGCCACATCCCCAGTCTGAAACAGAACTCTCAACTATTATAATAGTTTCCATGGAAACATATCATCTATTCTTTCTCATTCCCTTACTGTTCCCCAATGACCCACTCTCCCACCTCTCCACCCAGCCCCCCCAACCACAACCTTCTCCATGAGGCCTTCTGTAGCTTCCATTCCTCAATCAAAAACTCTCCAACCCACCTTGTTAGCTTTTGAGGTAACAAGGCCAAGAATAAAAATGCACATTTATACTTGTTAAATTAATGTACAGACATTGGAAAGATGCAAATTAAATAAACAAAAGTGTTAATGTATGAGGGCAGTAGCAGTGAGGGAGCATGAAAAGGGTGAACCTGGGTGGGAGCAAGACTCCTCAATATTTACCCTTTAAACATAATTTTAGTTATGAACCATGAATATATTGCTTACTTAAAAAGTATGATTCTTTAAAACTTACCAACAGCCTCAGCTTATTAAAACCTCTTAATTTAGGCTACTTTTCCCCTTGTCATCATGGAAACCACCCATCTTTGGGGTCTAAATGCCTCTCTGTTCTTCTTAGCGTTTTAAATCCCTCAACCTCATCTATTTGTTTTTCATACCCAGGCCTCCAGACTCCTTCTTTCCCACCTAGATTACAACACTCTTCCTGCTTTGACTTCCTTCCAATCCAGTCTAGACGCTATTTGTATTCTTCTATTCATTCCACTTTTACTGAGAACCTGCTAGAAGCAGGCTCCATTGGATCAGCACTGGGCATCCCTCATCCTAGAATCCTTACCTCCCTTATAAACCTTATTAATGTAATCTCCTGGTTCACTGATCCTCTAAGCTCTGCCCTTAGCTCAATCCACCCTCCACATCTCCATTTCCACATACAGACTGTTCAAAGCTGCTGGCAAAAAGTATGCAGAGGTGTGGATCATTACTATTGCCAACTGCTTATTTAGTACTTGGGGCTGCTCAGCAACCTTACAGCACATTCCTGCTCTCAACTCCCATTTCATGGGAGGCTCTTCCAAACATGAGCCAGATCCCTGACTCTATGTCAGCAAATGACCTGTGACTGAAAAAAATCCGTGCATTTAGCCTAGGCCCTGAATTAACTCAATCCATAGGCACTGGAAGTACAGTGATAACATGACAGAGAAGGTCCCTGCTCTTGTGGCAGTCAGATCTTAGGAGGATAAAAAAAGACAAACCAATAAACAAATAAGAAAAGTATTATCTGGTGATGGCATGCTACAAGAGTTGAATATAATGAAGAATGAGTGAAATACTCTCTGAGAAGGTGGCCTGGGAAGGATTCTCAAAAGAGGTGACATCTAAATTCAGATGGGAATTACAAGGAGCCAGCCATGCATCACAAATGCTCTAAAGCAGGAAGGAGCTTTGTATGTTTCAAAATCCCAAGAACCCTTATTGTGGCCCAAGCACACTGGGTAACAGGAGAAGAAAAAAAGTCATCAGGCAGAAATTACATCAAGGGTCATCATAAAGAGTGATGTCAGCCAAGGACATAATATAGAGTTTACTCTAATTGTGACCAGATGTCATTGGAGTGTTTTAAGTAGAGGCATGCAGTATTTTAAAAAAATGATTATGGCTGCAAAGTGAAAGGTATATTAACTATAGGTCACAAATGTGGAAGCAGGGAAACCACGTAGGAGCTTCTGCAGCATCCAGATGGTATATATGGTTTAGCTTAGGGTCTCATTAGAGAAGACGGAGAGAAGTCAGTTCATAACATGCTTTGGAGAAGCAGGTATCAGGACTCACCAACTGATTGTACATGCTGGGGTATGTGCCATTTGAGAAGAACTTAAGGATAACTGTCAGACTTCTACCTAAGCTACAGAGGTGGGAAAGAAATTCATATTTTTACACACCTGAGTTGATGGTATGAGATTTATACTAGACATCTGTGGCACAGAAAGGGATTAAAAGTCTCAAAACAACACTAAATAAGTCAGGAATACTCACAACACCATCTCAATTTTAGTAAAACAGCATCTCCCAGTATCTATAAAGCATACAGAATGGCTCTATGAGTCCCAGGGCTGTCCTTCAACTGTGCTACTATGTGAAAGGAACTGTTTCCATTCTTAGCTGTAAGAGTGATTTTTTCCAAAAGGCAAATCTGATTGTGGCATTTCTCTGCTTAAAAACGTCCAGTGCCTCCCCATTGCACTGTGAATAAAATCCAAACTCCCCATCAGAGCTCATGGGCTGTGTGTGCATGATCAGGCCCTGCCCATCTCTGCAATCTCACATGCTACTACCTCCCTTACTCATGGCATTTTGGACCCACACCTTCTGATGGTGCCTAGAATGTGTCAAGCCCTCTCCACCCCAGGACCTTTGCACATGTTGGTCTCTCCCAGCTCTTTGAATGCATGGCTGGTTCATTCTCATCCTCAAGTCTCAGTTTGTATGTCACCTCCTTAGGCAATTGGAGTGGGTCCTCTCTTGATTTGTCTGTAGCACAGCACTCTACTCATTTCCTCAGTGTCTACTACAAACTGTAGTGTAGACCTGTTTACTTTTTACTGTCTCCCTCACTAGAATGCAAACCCCACATGAGCAGCAAATGTGTTTGCCTTGTTAGTCATTTCTTCTGGAGCAGGTATCACCACCCAGCCACACTATACCTTGCCAAAGCTGCCTTTCCCAAGCACCATCAGGAAGTTAAAATCACTCAGCTTCATCCGGTCCCTGTTCCCATTGTTGTCAAATTTGGCTATGGTGTTGGTCGTCTTTTCTTCCGGAGCCTTGGTTCCCTGGCCGATCTTGGCTCTCTGAAGTGGGAAGCACACAGACACATCATTAAGGTTTGAGGATGCCTTTGTGGGAAAACACATGTAGACACTGCACACTGGTTCCTGTCACTCATGCCCCATCTCCATTCCTGTGAAAAGCATGGCCCACATCTGTTCTGCAAGGCCTAAACCTGGAGACCATCCTTGGCACCTCTAATTCTCTTGTAGCCCTCATGTCCACACCAGGAACAGTCACTTTTTCCTCCTAGCTGCCTCCAGAATTCATCTTCTTTCTGTGTCTACCAACATCATCTACCATCACCTCTCACCTGGACAACCTACCTCAGTTCCTTCCACACTGGGGTTCCCAGGCAGCCAGAGCGAGCTTCCACTTCCTCACACCCAACCAAGTCACCACCTGCTTAAAATGCTTCAGTGGTGACCTATTCCTTTTAGAATAAAGACTTCAGACTTTTGCTGGCCAATATGGGACAGGATGATAGGGCCCTCCCTAGCTCTCCAATCTCATCACTTCTTAGATCCTTCTTCCCTGCAACCCAGCTTCATTCTTTCACCTCCCACCTCAGGGCCTTTGCAAGTGCTCTTGCTGCCATGTGGATAGCTCTTCTCTCACCTTCCTTCTCCAACTTAGTTACCCCCAATTTCACTTCCTCAGGGAAGCCCTCCTTGATTCCTCGTGTCTGAACCAGTTGTCCCTACTTTCTCTCTTCATCCATTTCACTTCCCATTTACATTGGATGATAACTACCTGTTCACTTGTTTCCCTCAGTGCACTGAAAACTCCGAGGGCATGGACGATATCTCATTCTCCACAATTTCCCTAGTATATTTCAACTGATATAGTTTCTGGCTCCATGGGTAAATAAATGGGCAAGTGAGGCCCATGTGTGTCCTCAGTGCATTGGGGGACGGACCTGCTTATGGGAGCAGCAGCACAGTGACTCAGATGGCAGCAAATGCTCCCAAAGAAGCAGAGAATGGGAGACCAGCAGTCGCCAGAACTTTGTTACTGATTTGCTTCTAGGAGTGAGAAACTTGTGGCATTAAAAGCTCAGTTTACAATCCCAACTCTGGGGTTATGATCCTGAGTTAACAATGCTCCTTCGTCCAACATCCCAGACCTTTCTGTCTCTCTCAGAGAAACAGCCAAAGGCCACAGATAACCTGGCCCTCCCGCATTCTCTGATTTCAGCCCCTTCTCCATGCTGCCACCACACTGGCCTCACTGCTGTTCTCTGAAAGCATCAACCACACTCTTGCCCCAGGACCTTTGCGCTTGCTGTCTTCTGTGCCTAGAGCTCTTCCCAGAGAACTCCCTCACCAGAAAAGAGCCTTTCACCAAGTGCCCAACATGAAATAGCTCTCAGCAGTCTCTCTCTGCTTATTCACTTTATTTTCTCCATCTCTTGTCACCACATTATAAACCAGACATTTACTTGTTTCTTGATTTATAGTCTTTCTCCTCACACTAGAAGACAAACTCCATGAGAGCTGCCCAGTGCAGAGAGGCACTTACTTGCATTTGGTGAATGAACTTTTCTAAATATCAGTCTCCTTTTCAAGGAAATGAGTTAATGACATGACATAATACATTACAAAGTTCTCAACACCATGCCTGTCCCTTAGTAGATGCTCAGTGAATGGTAGGTATTATTATTATTGTATTGTTCACTTTTATTTTGAAGACAAAGAGGCAAAAAAAACCTTTCCAGAGTTTTTAATATCATGGAACATTCATTCATTCAAGAAGTACTTATTGAGTGCCTGCTACATGCCAGGGATTACCCTATATTTGAAGGATCTATCAGAGAGAAAAGCAGATAGCCATGCTCAAAGAATTTGCATTCCAGCAGGAACTGGGTCTTCTACCCTATGTCCAAAATGTATTTTGGAGTTACCCAGGAAAAGAATTTGGAGTCACAGCAGAAACAGTCTTTAGAGACCAAAGAACAAGACACATTCAAAGAACTAAAATGCTCTTCCATCTGGCTAGAGCATAGAGTGTGAGGCAGACACAGCCTGGGATGTAGCCAGAAGGACCTTACAAGCCCCATCAGGAAGATTCAGCTGATTCTGAGCACACAAGGTTTTCACAAGGCTGTGGTGTGACCCTATCACATGGAGGAGAGCGCTCTGGGCTTAGCGAAGAAAGCCATTTAGAGGAGATGAATTTGGAAACCATTATGAAGTGACTGCAGTCATCAAGGTGGAAGTGGCAGGGCCTGAACTTGGTGTCTGCAGTGTGGATGGAATGAGGTGGGCCATCTGGGAGACAGACCAGACATGGATTGGGTGAGGGAGGTCAGGAGTGAAAGACAACTCTGCTGTTTGGAGCATCTGGGAGGACAGTGGTGCTTTCCACTGAGATGAAGGGGGGAGGAGGGGCAAGTGTGGGCCAAACGGTGAGAAGAAGTGACTAATCTGATTTCAGAGTCATTGAGAGTCTCCCTTCCCTATATATAGTGGCTTAAACTGCAAGGGTTTATGTCTTCCCCATTGGTGAGGTTCCATTTGTCATGCTGATGAAGCATCCACCATTGTTTTCTTTTTGTAACTAATGTTGAAAGGTTGAAGTGGATACAGGGAAATGAAATCTTAGGTGTGCAGCTCTGTGAATTTTGAAAAATGTATACGCACAAGTAGCCCGAACCCCAATCAAGATATAACACATTTCCATCACCCTCAGGAGGTTCCCTCGGGCCTGTTCCCAGTCCATCCTCCTCCCACACAGGGACTCTCTGCTCTTGACTCTGACCCTCAAACGCTGGTTTTGGTTTGTTCTTGAACTACACCTAAATGGAGTGATAGAATGTGACACAATAAGAAATATATTTGGTTTCTGTCCCTGGTGTTGCTGACACAGAACTCCTAAAACCCTTGGAATTTCCTCAGTGACAGAGGTGCTGGGAACATCTTTTATTCTACTATTTGGCCTTTGTTCTCAGTTCCTAGCATAGAGCTCCTAAATCCCTTGGAATTTCCTGTGTAACAGCAGCATCTTTTTTCTAGAAGGGGACTCTTGGTGGGCTCTGGAATGTCTCCTGGATGGAGGCTGGTCCAGGAGGACCAGACCATGACTGGAAACTTGGAGCTTTCAGCCCCTATCTTCTAGAACTGGAGATCAAGTAAATAATTGATCATGTTGACATGATGAAGTCTCATAAAATTCCATAAACTATGTGGTTTTCAGAGCTGCTGGGCTGGTGGACACATCCACAAGCAGGGAGGGTAGTGCACCCCCAACTCCACAGAACAGAACTTGCACTTGGGACCCCCTCTGGACCTTGCCCTGTATAGCTGTTCATCTGTATCCTTATCAGATAAACCAGTATAACAAAAGTGTTTCCTTTAGTCCTGTGAACAAATTACTAAACCTGAGGGGGGGGTGGGCGGGGCGGGGCCTGGGAAGCCCTGATTAGTAGCCAAGCCAAACAGAGTACAGGTAACCTGGAGTTCCACTATTTGTGATTGGAGTCTCAAGTGGGGGCAGTCTTGTGGGATTGAGCCCTTAACCTGTGGGGTCTGCCCTAACTCCAGGTAGTGAGTAACAGAATTGAATTAAACTGTAGGACACCTGGCTGGTATCTGCAGAGAATGGGAGGATTGCATGGTGTGAAAAACCTACAACTTTAGTGAAGTATCAGAAGAGGCAGTCCTGCATTTGGCTTCTTTTGTGTGTGGAAACATTGTTGAAATGTACCCCTCTTGTTGCATGAAATCAGTAGTTTGTTCCTTGTATTGCTGTGTCGTGTTCATTGTTTGTGTTAATCCCCTTTTGGGCTACTAACAAAGTTGCTGTGAACATCTGTGAACATATTCGGTTGAGTTATTTTATAGTAAGATATGTTGGGATTTAAGTGTCTCTGTGACAACCCAGTGTGCATACCCAGTAAGAAGCTGTCTATGTGGACTGGAGGTTAAGAAACAATACATAAACCGGAGACAAGGATTTGGGGATTACTGGCATGGAGGGGGTGGTTGAAACCATGGGATCATCAGGGAGAATGCAAATAAGAGAAGAGCCTAAAACAAGTTGCATTGCCTTTTTTGAGCCATGTCCTCCCGTCATCCCAAAGTTTTACTTTCTAGCCCCCAGAATTTTGCTGTCCAAGCTGTCTTGACCCAAACACATTCTTCCCCTCCCACCCTGCCATCTCTTTGATTTACTACTACGTCCTCAACCTTCTCTGAATCCTGATTCAGGATGTATCCAATTCACACACTCCATTCTTCAACCTGTGAAGATCCCAGTCCTGACTGTCTCTGGTTCCCAGGCCCCATTCCAGCCCTGAGGTTTTCATGCCCACCACCTGTAGATCCCAGAATACCCTGCAAGTGAAACATGACTGCAGAGCAAAATCTTCTCCATTTCTCCAACTGACTTTGCTTGAAGGAAATTTTTTTTTCTGTCCTTCAGGGAGCAGTGAGTGGCCAAAAGCTTCATCCCTTAGTCCTCCAAGTCACCTTCCTTGCTCTGAATTTGAGGCCAATAGTCCTCTGTCCATATTTCATCCCAAATTGCTTTTGAGTCTTTTCTCATAGATATGTGTTGGAATCTTAGCTTCTAGTGTGATCGTATTTGGAGGTGGGAGGTGGGACTCCCATTCATGAGGGTGGAGCCCCCTCTGCACTAGTTTTTCCTCCTTCTTACTATCTGCCTGAAAAAATTTGAGTTTGTTACTCCTATATAGTGAGCTTTTGGAGGACAAGAACTCTGTCCTGTGTCCCTCTGAAAGTCCCATAATTCCAGAGTGACCCTAAGGGGAAAAAAAAGACACCAACTAAAAAGGGCTCCTGGGGGCTAACTGGGCTAAAAAAAAAAAAAAAAAAAAAAAAAAGCAGAAGCCTAGCAGCCATTTCTGCACAAGGGCTTTTCACATAAACTGCACTTTGCAAAGGAACCTTTGCAATAAACTGCCAGCCTCCACAATGGAACTGCCTGTTTGCACTGTGTTCCTGCCATCTGAGACAGCCCTCATAAAGGAGGTCATTCACCATCCAATCGGAGCTATGCAGCTCTGACCAATCACAGCAGCTCTATTCTGACCAATCAGTACAGTGCCTTTGGAGCAATCAAACTATGAGAATTTGGAGTCTTAATTTGCATGAGATGGACCAATCAGGGACCAGGGGTGGGGATTTCTGTATATAGGCTGGCTCCCCTTTGGCTCAGAGAAGAGGCCTTCTACCAAAGACTAAAGACTGTGTTTCCCAGGCTAGAGCTGAAACACAGAGCAGACCACTGTGGAGCAAAGCAGACTGTATCACTGTTGAGCTATCTGCACCAAATAAAGTCTCCTTCTTCACTGCACCCCAAATTGGATATTCCTGTTGGCAATGAATTGGTGCCAACAACCATTAGCCTCAACAACCAGTGACCCCATGCCTAGAAGGTTCTCCATCAAATCAAACATTTTTAAAATTGAGGCCCAAATTAAAACTATCCTCTGTCTTCCTGGGTTGGATATGTCTTGAGAAACAGGAACACATTAATGGTTACCTTTTCATGTCTGTGGTTTAGAGGCCTAGAACCCAGTGTTCAAAGAGACAACAGATAGACTGCACTTCTGAGCGAGAGCTCTGCCTGTTTCCAGACTCTGCTGGGTAGAGTGAAGGCACCTCAGCAGCCAGCCTCCAGGGCTTCATTTCAGATGACTAATTCCTGTCCTGGCTTAAGCTATACTCCTTTGCCATCCCCACCCCTTCAAGGAGCTCCCACAGCCCTTCCCACCCCTGCCGGTACCTAGCCACAGGGTCTAGGACTCCCTGACCCACCAGCAGCCTTTCCCAAGCCAGGAGTATGCCCTGAGCTTTATTTATTTCAAGGGGGAGCTGATAATGATAATGACAACCTGACATTTGAATGTTATGACATGCCAGATGCTGTTCTTTTTTTAAAAAAAGATTTTATTTATTTATTTTAGAGAGGGAAGGGAGGGAGAGAGAGAGAGAGAGAGAGAGAGTGAGTGAGAGAGAGAGACACATTAATGTGTGGTTGCTGGGGGTCATGGCCTGCAACACAGGCATGTACCCTGACTGGAATCGAACCTGGGACACTTTGGTTCAATCCACTGAGCTATGCAGCCAGGGCTCAGATGCTGTTCTAAGTGCATTTGTCATTCAATCCTTACAAAACCTTATGAGGTAAGAAGCACTGAGTCCCCCCATTTTACAGAAGGAGAATTAAAGGTTCAGATGCTGAGTAACTTGTCTATAGCACTCAGCAAGGAGGGGGCAGAGCTGGGATTCAAAGCCAAGCAGCTTGGGTCTGAAACCACTGGTCCAGAATAGGCTACACTGCATAGATGCAGGCCCAGGTGTCCTACCAAGACCCTGTGGGACACTTCTCTCTACACCTGGGCTGCTTATCTAGAACACCCATGATCCTGCCTTGGGCTCATGTCCTGGTTGCATGAGAAGCACAGCCCACGAGCAGGGCAACTTGGAAGTGCTGGCAAGTTAATTCTCCCAGAAGCAGCACTTAGCCACAAGTGAAGGGAGCAGGTAGATGCTTCAGTTTCCTGTCCCTAGACTGGGAAACCCTGTAGCACCCTGTAGAAACTCCCAGCTGGATGAAACCCCAGTTACCCACAGTGGTAACTTACTTGGCAACACATGCTCTTCTGGCTCCCTTCCTTTCCCTGTACCACTTCCCCACAACTCTGTGCTGCCTCAGGAGATCTCCTCCAAAGAAACCACCTGCACTCGAATCCTTATAGTCCGCTCAAAGCAGGACAATGACCAGCTGTGGGATGTAAGAAAGTGGCCTAACCTGTCTGGGCCTCAGTTTCCTCATTGGTAAAAGAAAAACTGGGATGTTAATAGCATTTACCATTCAGACCTGTCATAAGGATTGAATTGAATGAGTTAATATGTCTAAAGTACTTAAAATAATAAAGAACACATAGACAGCATTTTATTAAATTTTAAAATTCTAAGAAAATTTTAAGAAAAATGTCAGAAAACCCATTCTGAACCATCTAAAATGGTGCCTTCCTTACGCTGGCCCATCAGCAAGCCACAGTCAGAAAAAAAAAAAAAAAAAAACCAACAGAGCCCACATGGAACTTCTTCCAAAACAAATCACGCATAATAATTGTACCCTACTCACCCTACTGTGAAATTCTCTTACCCCAATCCCAGCAGTTCAATTTTACCATCACTCAGAATTTCTCTACATGAGAGACTTGCAAGTAATTTCTGAGTCATTCTGGGTGCTAATTGGTTATTGCACAGAGATTACATTTCTCATGTTCAAGGTCAAGTGAAACTCCACTATATGTCCAAGAACAATTTCATTCTGTTGGAAACTTTTTTAAGCAACTATGGTTGGAGCAATTATAATCCAGGTATTAACAAGTGTCTGCAGGCAAAAATAGTCCTTTACTTCAAGTCAGTAACTGGCCCAGATAAATGCTCTGTTCATGTAGGAAATATGTTCCTTGGTGTTCTGAAATGCCACTCCAGCTGCCCTAGGACAGAAGAAATCATTTTGCGCAATTGAGACTTCATTCTGTACAAGCAAATACTGGCCTTTTTTTTTTTTCACCCACAGTAATACATTTTAACACAGCAGTGAATGGATACATCATCAGGAAGGTGAGGGAAAGAGATGGAAAAATGTTTTCTGGAAGGCCTTGTTTTTTATCAAACAGTGTCCAGTTCTCAGTTCTACTGGATGGGAAGTCCTTCTATCAATTCTTTGGGTCTTGAGCCAGGTATACAGTAATGACCCTCAGCCACCAAGTTCAGTGGAGAATGACTCACACATAGGCTCAAGGCCCAGCATGCTTATTCCACTCATTTCCAGAAAGGGATATCCCACTTGGTCAGAACCACTGCCACAGTACAGGTTTTATGGAGGGCACAGGCTCAAGACAAGGGTCAGCACTCAAGTGCCATTCCTGTCAAGTTCAGGGGGAAACTAACATGGCTATTGAAATAAATGCCAAAATCCTTGCCAAGGCTAACACAGCCCTTCTACTTGGACCTCCTCCTCCCTCCCCAGCCTTACCTCAACTCACCTTTGGCTCTCCCTACACTGCCCTTCTGTCAGCCTCACATAGCTGCTATATCTCCCCACCACAGGGCATTTGCACATGCTGTCTTTTCTGACTGGAATGCTTTCTGCCCCTCTTGACTAGGTTAACTTTCCCTGTTGTTTTCTCAATAACATCATCCCTGTGTTCTCAAAGTTATACTTCCCTCTTATGTTCTCAAAGTACCATGGACTTCTCTTCCACAGAACTTACCTGGTCATATTTTTTTTATATTTGCTTGTGTGATTATTTGATGAATGACAATGATGGTAATCTATTTTGTTTTTAAGTGTTGTGTACATTTTTTCAGAGTCAGCAGGCCATCACTGCTTATCTAGAATTGGTAATTTTCCCATCAGACTCAGTATATCGAGTTTACATGAACAAAATCATGTTGTCCCTCGTGAAACAACTTTAAAATCACTCAGTACACAAATAATGAAAGAACTAAAACCCATCTCCACAAAACACTCGCTTTGTAAAAGCAGGGTGTGTCCTACATGCCAGTTAACTCTCAAAAAGATGGCAACAGGGTTTACTGGGCCCCACAGAAGAGAAGCAGTTTGTGTGAGGCAAAAGCAGAGCCAGCACTAGAGCCAAAGGTCATAGCCAAGGTCAGGGCTCCTATTCTTCGAAATATACACTCATGGTTATTTCATGAAGTCACCAGCACTGTGAATTCCATTTTTCAACAGTATGGCACCATTCTGCCATCATATCCAAATCCAAATTCTATCCCTCAGCAAAGCTAATTGACTCGGCCTCCAAAATACATCACTATTCTGTCCACTTTTATTTACCATCACTACCATCCCAGTCTAAGCCACCACCAAAGTGACCTGGGCAGAGTGAGCACCTTCAAGAAAAGGTCCAAATCTGAATGAAGACAGGGAGTTGCGAATGCCTTCACAAGGCAGGGAACACTTAACTGAAGTCTTGAAGGATAAATAGGAGTTTTCTGAGAGACAGAACATTGCAAAGGCACGAAGTCATGAAAGGCCTTGGAATGAACCACACCATATATGGGAAAAACAGCACAGAGGCAGACTCAACCAGTTCCCGTTGATGCAGAAAGAAAGACATCTCACCTCAAATTTCTGCCGCAGTTCCTCATTGCCCTCGCCTCCTTCCGGTGGCACGGGCACATTAAAATACTCGCCCTCCTCCTGGCTTAGCAGCTTAAACCTAAAGAGAGACAAGGGGCCAGGACAAATTCCATTACTCTACTTGATAGTATTTTGTTGGTAGGACAAAAGAAAAAGCCTTGGAAAAGCTCTATTTTAAATAACATGGGAAGGTTTGTGGGTTTGTGTGTGTGTGTGTGTGTGTGTGTGTGTGTGTAGCCAGTATGCTATATATTTTTATTTTTGTAACTATTCCATGGATATCAGAAAAATGTATATTCTGTATTTATAGGATGCAGCTCTCCCCCTGACATACACACAACACTACTGTCTTACTTGTATCACTCAAAACTGCACATTTTCACCTTTTTTTTTTTGCCCATTAAGTGTTCTTTTATTCTGAAAGAACTCTATGAAGACCTCTGTTGCCTGTGTGTTCCTATCACACTCCCCAACATTGTGACTATATTTTATTTCTCGCATACTCCAAGCATGCTAACCTAGCACCCGGGCATTTGGATGACTGTGAACCCCAAGATGCTGTTTTTCTCTGCAGAAGCCTTCCAAAGTTCTTGACCTCATGAGACATGGACTCCCTTCATGACATGCTCATGAGTCCTGGGGTCAAATCATGTCTGGGTCCAAATATCACCTCCACCTTTGCCTCCTAGGATCCTCTCAGAGAAGTTGGTTAGGACCCCTGAGTCTTGATTTTTCTCATCTTTAATTGGAATAAAAGCCTCTTTTTCAAAAGATCATTGTGAGGCTGAGATGTGATGATGTATGTAAAATGATAAGCACAGTGCCTGGCACTTAGTAAGTGTTCCATAAAAGACACCATCATCACTGATATTAATATTATTATAAGAAATTATTATAGTGTCCACACTATAAAACACTGTCTTGGTTATCAGATCAACTGTCCCAGTATCACATGCTTAAATTCAAGTCACTCTTATTTTACTTAAGAATGACCCTACAGTGCAAGAACAGTGAAGCTGGCAATTTGGATAAGCCACGGAGCTGTACTGTGCTTCCTTTAAGTGAAAAGGTGTGTGTGTAGGAAAAACATAGCATGCACGGGGTTTGGTCCTGCCTGGGGTTCTGGGTTTCCACTGGGGGTCTATCTATGAACAAGAGGGACTACTGTGAAGGCACGCTGGAAAGGAAATTACAAATAGAACTGCAGACCTTGAGTAAGCAACCAAAGCTAGAACATAACTTCAAAACTTGGAGAAAATATTTATCCCCTCAATGCTTGCTCATTATTTTTAAAGAGCAAAGGATGTTAAGAGAGGAAAAACAAATTAGTAAAATATTCAACTGAAATTCAAAGAAAACCACAAAACAAACCTACAGGAAATGAGAAAAAAAGAAACAAAACTGATATACAAATCCTGTAGCCAATTCTCTAGAGGAAAAGTACCAAAAACAACAATAAAACAGACAAACCTCTGGAAAACAAGGGGAAAGAAAGGAGACAACATAAATAAAATTAGAAACAAAGAAGAGAATCTGACAACAGACACAGAGCTAGTGGCAAAGCAACAGATGAGGGGCCTGAGGCAGATGCTCCACATCTGGGAGCTTTCACAGCTGCTTTTGCCACCTCAGCCACATGGCCTCACATCACAGCACACAGAATAGCTGGGAGGGCTTATTCAGATGGGGAAAATGAGTCTTGGGACAGGACATGTGACTTACTGTGGGTCACACAGTGTTAAAAAAAATTCCTGGGACAAGAATCCTAATTCCTAGAATTTGATACATTTAGAGTTAGGACAGCATCATTTTGGCCCTAAATCTGAAGAGTACTTTTATCTACAAAATCTGAAGAGGGCTTTTATTTTGTAAAAGTTCCCTTCCAACTCTACTTTTATCATCCTCACAACTATCCTAGAAGGTGGATTGGGGGGGGAAGGGTGTGCTGTAATCCTTGGTGATCCTTGGGGAACGGAATCACATCTGCAGATATGGCCATTGTATGGAGAGGTGATGTGATTCACCGAAGGTCACAAAGCATCTGTCCACGTAAGAGAGCCAAGGTCAAAACCTTCTCATCTGCCCTCCAGGCCTCTGCCATATTATCAGGAGGCAGAATGAGATATCTGTGTACAGACTCTGACATTGCAAGGACCTAGACCCAAACTCCAGCTCTGTCACTCATGAGCTGTGTGTCCCTCACACATTGCTTGACTACTCTGATCCCACGAACAATACTCCACTCAAAACTGTTGAGAAAATTAAAGAATGACCTAAGTGTGAATGCAGTAATATTTGGGACTTACTCCTGATGTGCCGTCCCCTATCATTAAGCCACTTTGTCCTCCCTGCACTCTGCTGTCTGCTTCAAGGGAGTAGAAAGCCAGGCATTGAGCCAGGAAGAGGGATGTGGCATCTGTGGAGATAGCCCTGCCCCTTGGGGCCTGGAGAACCATAGGCAGGAGGAAGGGAGAGGACAGGGTGAAAGCAGAGGGGCTTTGCCTCCCTCCTCATGGGGCCCTGGGCAGAGACCTATGTAGAGGCCAGAGTGTCAGCAATAGCAGCTGCAGGTTGGAAAGAGGGAGGACTCTGAGACCATGCTCCTGTCTCTCCATTTGGGAGCCTCAGACATGACAGGTCATGGAAGTGCTGAGTGGGTGGAACCTGGCAGTGGCCTGGGGGTGGAACAAAGAGGACATGGTGTGGAGGAACCTCCCAACCAGAGGCCATAGGCCAGGGACAGGACTCCAGCCTGAATTCAAAGAGGTGTCACAACTCTAGTTGGGACCAGGTGAGATGAGCCACTGCGGCAGTGATGGCCAGAAGGCACCACACACAGTGCCAGTTCCCTTGTCCTTGGCCAACAAGATGTCACGAAACTGTACAAGGTCTATTACAGAATGTAAAGAAGCTATGTTTTTTCCACACATCTAACTAGTGCTGTATCAGTGTGACTCCCAAAACCTGGAAAGTTGTCAGCCTAGTGCCAGCCCTCTAGTACGAGTCAATAAGTGGGAGCTACTGCTATTATAATTATTATTATTATTATATTCTCTCCTGTATCACTTATATTCTACAGGGATGGTACGTTCTTCCTGTTAACATCTTTATGCCTGACTTAAAGGGGAACACAAAATCTGTGAGTGGTGATGGGGGAGCATGCAAAGTTAAATATTCCATATGCTAAAATAATTATCCAAAACTCAGAGAAAATGCAAAAAGATGATGGTATGACCTTTTAATACCATGCTACAGCATTTCCTAATTAGTCCTCACCTTCCTCAGAGTACTCTGACTTATTCACAACCCAGTAGGGTGCAGACGGTCTCCCAACTTTGCAAAGCTGGATGATCATGGTTAGAAGACAGAGGTGAGATTTTGCTCCTCTAGTCCACCAGATCAGATAACCTCCAAGGCTGTGATCTCTTTGCTCTGTTCAGCAGCTGGTTTTATCTCCAACTTCACACAGTTATTTCAGCATTCCATTCTCTACTGACATACAAACCTTTGGAACCAGCCACTTCTCTTCTTGGTTTCCTCACTTGTGAGCTAAGGAAAACTTTGACAAATTCTTATCTTATGAGAATTACATTTTTAACCATTTATTAACTGTGCTTTAAGACACTTTATTATTATTAGTAGTAGTAGTAGTAGTACTCTGGGCTTCTGTTCTCTTCACATGTCTGATGATGTCATTGATTAGTTATCTGTGTAATTTCCCCTTCAAGGTTTATCTTCCTCCTCTGGAAGCTCAGCTCCATGAGAGCATGTCTGTCTCATACTTGACACATCTCTAGTGACAAGAATGGAGCAGACACTCAGTACATATTTGAGTAAAAGCCCCTGATACATACAGAGGAGAGATTAAGCATTTGGAAGGTGAACAATGTGAGGTCCCGGTGATCTGTTCTTTCTTGCTAAACCAGTTTGATTTTGATTGAGTTTCACTTATACTGAAGAGGCCCTCAATAAGAGCATTCAGAAATGAGAGAATTTCTCCTAAACAGATCAGAGAGAGCAGCCACTAACCCTCACTCTGTCAAACCAACAGTTCCAGGATGGCTGTCTATTCTGACTCCTTTACTCAAACAACTGGAAAACAAATGGTTGCCAAGGAGGCTTACTCAGCCTATTAGTTGGGAATACTGGGCATGGACTTTTTGGCAAAAGCTCCAGAACAAAGGAGAGACAGTGTGCTGACCCTGCCAGCCAGCCCCAACACTTAGCAGCCAGGCTTGGGAGCAGTCCCAATGACAGAGAATCTTCCTAAAGAGTCAAAATCTGGCAGTGGCAAATAAAAAACCCTGTCCAAGGGAGCATCAACTCTTCAACTATTCTCATTTGATTGTGTGCTCAGACTTTTCTAGCTTTTCAAGACAGAAGTTCAGTTTTTACGGGAAATCACTTGATTTTTTTAAATATTGGCAATTAATTTTTTCTTTCAGTACGACGACCAAATAAAACGTATCTGTGAGGCCAAGCCAATCTATCAGCCATCACTTTGTGACTGCTTCAGTATTGCACTTTCAGGAGGAAAAGGAAGACAGCCTCGATCCCATGTTGGATGGACCCAGCTGTCTGTATTGCAGCTTCCAAAGGGAAATCTTCCTTACCAGCCATCAACACCAGCTTTCTGCAGTTCAGAAATCCCAAACGACAGAGATCCCATGAAGTCGTTCCGGCTGGTCAGATCCCAATCCCAAATCTCCACAGACAGCCTCCTGTCTTTGTCCGATTCTTTCAGCTGGCTGTGGGGAGGCGGGGTGGGGGGGGGGGGGCAAAGGGAGATGTCAGGGGTTACAGTGATTTCTGAATCAGATAAAATGTACAAAAGGACAAGACCCAAAGGTAGGAATTTTTAAAGATTACAAGCTGTTGCAAAAATACACATTCTGTTTCCATCCCAGGCGAGCTCCCCAGGGAAGAAGAGCTTTTTCTGTTTGAAAGCCTGTGGCTTAAATAGGCAGAGGGCCCAGGCCAGCTCTGAGGGGGGCAGTTCTAGCTACTTCTGTTGCCTTCCTTATGTCTTAATAGGGCTTGTGGCGTTCTGGAAACCTTGTAGACACTCTCACTATAAGAAATATGGGTGTTGATTACGTGACTGTGTGGGTGTTCACACACACAGGTTAAATGAGGCTGGGGAAATGGATGAAGAGTCTCGCTGGTGCTGGTCTGGGGGAAATTGTATGTTCTGAGGCATCTTCTTGGTTCTGGCTGAAATGGGCTCCCAGATTTCCTTGAGAGAGGAAAGAGGGGATGAGGCTACCCTCAAGGAATCATGCTTTTGGCCTGTGGCCTCTCGAGTCAGACTGTCCAAGGCTGACTCTCACTCTACCCTGTATTTGCTGTGGGACTTTGGGCGTGTTCTCTAAGCCCCATGGGTAAAATGGGGTGATGTGACCAATGGAGCTAGATCACTTAATACAGCACTTGTTACACATAGAATATGCTCAATAAATGTCAGCCGCTATCACTAACACTTGTTGGTCCAGCTGTATCAAAAAGCGAACCCCAGGTTTTTGGAACACCAGCCAGGCAAGACTCTGCATGGAAGCTGGCAGGAGTCTTCCATGCAGAGTCTTGAAATAAGACATCAGGCTGCAGGCCCAGCACTTTCCACAAACTCAGCCTAGAGAAGTGATCACTACACCCTATGGGTTTGCAGAGACCCTGAGCTTCCCACAACTTGCCTTCACCTAGCAACACATCATACTATTTTCTATGCCACCCACTCCCCCACACCACAGACATTCTCGACTCTATTTAAAAAAACAGGCTCCAATGTTTATTTGGCTTGCAATACAAAAATGCAGATGGAAGGGGGGAAGAAGGAAGAAAAGATTGGGGAGGAAAGGAGGGAGGGAGGGAAGGAAACAGAGATTGGGAGAGGAGCTCCCAGATCTCAGGTGGTCCACCCCTCACGCTAGGCTGCAATAATTTCAACTTACAATTTGAATGTCTCGTTCCACTCAGGGTTGAGGGAGCACTTGATTGTTTTGGTCTTCTGTTTGCTCTCACTTTTGGGGTCAGGAATGAGTTTCAGTTTCACGTAGGGATCTGATAAGCCGTTGGGGTCCATAGGTACAAGTTTTTTTTAGCATCTCTTACTGAAAAAAGAAAAAGCAGTTCCAGCATCAATAGTTTCCCAAATGTTTCAGCACCAACCAGCAATGGCTATAGAGCCTATAGAAGGATTCTTGAAGGCATCACACTTAGTGAGAATTTTAATTTATTAACATCAATAGCTAAAAAGCATCCAAAGTGAGAGAAACTGATAAGATATGGTTTAAAATTGATTTAAATTGGTTTAAAATTTATTTCTGACTTTCTTAATGGTCCTCCTACTCTACCCCCAAGATGAACTTCAAGTCCTCTAAGCTCATTTTCCACAAAGGCTACAAGGAAGATTAGCTTCTTTCATTTAGTATACTGTTTTAAAGGTTCATCCACATTGTAGCATGTGTCAGTGCTTTGCTGAATAACATTCCATTATATGGGTATAACAAATTTTGTTTACCCATTCATCAGCTGATTAACATTAGAGTTGTTTCCACCTTTTGGCTATTGTGAATAATACTTCTGTGAACATTTGTGTAGCCTGACACAAAAGGTCACATATTATATAATTCCACTGATATGAGACATGCAGAACAGGTAAATCTCATAAACAGAAAGCAGACTGGCAGTTTCCAGAGGCTGGGGACCGGGAGAAGATGAAGACTGACTACTTAATAAGTATGTGGTCTCCTTTATAGGTGACAAAAATTTCTCAGATCTAGACAGAGAGGATGATTGTATGCACAACACTGTGAATGTACTAAATGCTACTGAACTATGAATTCTTATAAATGGTTAATTTTATATGATGTGAATTTTACTTCAATTCAAAAGGAAAAAGCTAAGAGAAAGAAAGAGTTGTCCACTAAACCAAGGTATACCCATCATCCAGGTAGCACCCACACCAAGTGTCCAAACAGCCTATAGAGAGAAAGAAGGCTGGAAAAATATTGGTTCCACCTTCCATCAAGAACATTATTTAAAAGAAGCTATAAGACCAGCTTAGAGAAGGAAAGAAAGCAGAGGCTCGGCAGTGTAGATGTTGGCCATCTTAAGGTGGAATAAGACATCAGGCTGGAGAAACAGGAAGAAGTTAATTAAGAATTGATTCAAAAACCAGTAACATAAGTAGCCAGGGGGAGGAGATGAGAAAATGGGAGTTGTACAGATCTTAAGGATACTGTGCCAACCATCACACTTATGATAGAAAAGTCCAAAGTACATAGCATTAGCAGATTGAATCAAACTATCTACCAGAAGACTAATATATAAGATACCTGGCAGGAATGCGAAGGTGGTTCAACCTTAGTATGTCTACTATTAAAATAGTCATCATATTTATACATCAAAGGGGAAAACCTCAAGATCATTACAATTAGTTAGAAATAGCTAATTTCATTCCCAGGATAAAGGCTATCTGAAATAGCACCACAGTTAACAATAAATGCAATCCTATTAAACTTAGGAATAAGACAGATATCCATGACCACTGCCATTATGGAACATCATTTCTAACTGTTCCATAAATGCAATAAAACAACAGAAACAGAATATTGCATAGTAGGGAGTAGAGCATCCCCTTACTTCCTGCATCCTTTGCTTCTACCTCATTCATCACCTCCTACCTGGAGCTTATTATCCCCCAAATGACATCACTTTCTCAATTCAATTTTCTGTATCCCAAGATCTTACACCACTTCCTGTTTTCCCAGTTAATTAAATCTAGTACCCCACAGCAATAAGTCTTTTACCACAAATCAGTCTATTGATCCCCATAAATTTCCTCTATCTCCCATTCCTCCTTGCCTCTACTCCATTCAGCCCAGATTAGATTTTATGGTGCATTATAATCACTCCCTTGAAAACACCCTCAACTCCCTTGTTCATCTTTCTTTCCATTTTATTTATCTGACAAAACCCTAACCCTAGTTAAATTCAAATATCTTCTCTTTTATTTTCCTACACTCAAACAGCTGACCATGGCTGGAAGGGAAAAAAAAACCCACCTGACTTGCCTATGATTATATTGCTAGTAAGGGGTTGGGACTAAATAAATGAGGTGAGAAAGGACTGGGTGGCTGTCAATTGAGTGGTGACAAAGGACCTGAGGATGAAAGCTGTAAGTTACTCTGCACTGACATTTCTCTGCATTCTAGCATAATGTCACTTTCTTCCATTTATCCACAGGTAGAATTCATGCTCCATTTCCACTTGCAGGTTGCATCTCATTCTTGTACCAGAAGCAAGCACGTTTCCTTTGATTAAGTTCAATAAGCAGAGGTCTCTACTATGTGTTAGACATTTTGATAGGCACTGGGCACACAGAGGACAACATAAGATATTGTTCCTGTCCCCAAGGAAGATATAAAACCAATTTAGTCAAAGTGTAGTTGATTTCTAATGACACAATAGCCAGACTGTACAGTGTTGTAGATGCAGGGATACAAGATGCTGGAGTCTGCATCTTGTCTATCATTACTTCATATTTTTGCACCTCAGTTTCTTGACTGATAAAATGGAGATAATATATAACTCACTGATTGGATTGTATAAGAATACAATCAGATAGAGAATATATATGTCTGGCACAGAACCTGAGACCTAGGGAATAGTCAATAAATGCAATATTATTTGCACAATATTGTTACTCACTGCCCTCTTTTACTACATTTGCCGATTTGTATTATGAAGATTTAACCATTTCCAAATGGATTGATATCAAACAGAACCTCTTGTGATCTCTCTTCTTGAGAATAATGCATCTGACCTTTGCCTTTGAACCCTTCCAGGAATGCCTTTCAAACCCTAGCATGCAGGAGAGTCACCCACAGGGCTGTGAGATAGACTCCTGGGATCCACTCCCACCGATTCTAGTTCAGTAAGTCAGAGCAAGACCTGTTTTTCTAACAAGTTCCCAGGTGATGCTCGTAGAGCACATTTTAAGTAAAGCTTTTCTACATGATATAGTTTCTTAGGATGTCCATGCATTTTCCCCAAAACCCCATGATTTTTCAACCAGTGTGCTGGGGCAGGCACACAGGTGTGCTGCAAATTTTTAAAACATGGACCTGAGTGGTGTGGCTCAGTGGGTTGGTCATCATCCCTCAAACCAAGAGGTCACTAGTTCAATTCCTGATCAGGGCACATGCCTGGGTTGAGGGCCAGGTCCCCAGCTGGGGGAGGACAAGAGTCAACCAATAGATGTTTCTCTCTCACATCAATGTTTCTCTCCTACATCAATGTTTCTCTCCTTTTTCTCCCTCCCTTCCCCTCTCTCTAATAATAAATAAATAAGGTATTTTTAAAAAGGAATTTTTAAAACATGCAAGGGTCAGTGACTTCTTTTTCCCTTAGATTGTCAAATAAAAAATTACAACAGCCAACACAACAATAGCTGTCCAGTGTGAAGAAATCAAAATTATGCCTATTTTTTGTTAGATCAGTAAAAAACATGATTTTTGGGAGGGGTGTATAGAATTTTAGTAATTAGTTTATGTGTGCCATGAAAAGAAAAAGGTTAAAAATGACTGTCATAGAAAATCACTTCATTTTTTGAGCCTTCCAAGAAAACTACCATATGTCAGGTTCTAGGCTGGGATCTTAGAATGACACATCTATCGCATAGTAGGCTACATAAACACACAACTGAGACACTCTTAAGTGCTGGAAACTTGTCTGGTTGATCAGCAACACATATGTAAATGGAAACAGCTCATCTTTCTTTTTGCTGCTAAGGCCACATCTCTTCCCCATTTAGAGACTGATAGCACAGGACAGTCATGGGAGAACATGCTTCTCTTGCAAGTTTAAGACTTCACAGCTCTTCCACAGTGTTCTTTGCACAATAAGAGTGTGTTGCATGCTTGAGCCAATCTCACAACTATGACTGGAGTTTATAATGACCTCTCCTTGGGCAGCTTCTTCCCCTGAGCCAGACATCCCTAAATTGATGCATGATACCATGTCTCTCCCAACCCTTATGGATCCTTTCTGATACTTCTGTCCTTTTTAGGTCTGTCCTCTACCAGGGCCAAAAATTTCTTGGAAAGGAATGGAGTGGAACTGGATCTGGGACTGGTGGTGTTCACATCTCAAGAGCTGTGGCTACTACGACTGCTATATTATGAGCAGCTGACAGTAGCTACAGACTAAGATCCAAAGGCCTGTCCCTCCTAAAGCTTTTCAAAGTCCTGTTTCCCAGCAGCAAGACAGCCACAAATGCATCGAGGAAGCATCTCTCTAGACCACACTTGGCAAGACTGACTTTGATTTTTCTTGATAGATGTTTCTTTACTATCTTGGTTGAAATTCAGCCAGCCCAGATGGTACAAAATGCTTCACACAAAGCAGAAATAGTAACCTTCTCCCCACCCCTCTCCTGCTACTGGTGGAAGTTTACAAAAGGTACAAGAGAAAAGTGTCCCGATCCAGAGAACACTGCTTGCCTCAGATGTGAAGCTGGGTGGAAAGGAGGTGAGGTCTGGCTGTTTCTATCAGAGTCTTTACAGCAAACGAGGTCTCTGCATTCTGGTCAAAGTTATCCTAAGCCAGTGCTGAATCCATGAAAAGATAGCTCTAATGTTAACTATTTTCCTAAGAATTGTTCTTCACCAAGAAATTTCCTAATCCTCCCCTCACACACACCCCCCAAAATTTCAACTACAGGGAAAAGTCTGAATAACTATGCTGCTTTAATATCTTTATCTCACATTGTGTGAACCAGGACCTTCTCTTTATTAATTCCTTTTAAAGATATATCAGGAGTCTTTATTTGTCCTCACTATGTATCCTCAGAACAGTTACTCAAAGCAACACCCACTAACATTCAGGTATGTTTGAGGATATTTGCAATGGTAAGAAATAAGACATACCCTGAATGCCCATTAACAGGGGATGGGTACAAAACCCACAGCACATGCACACTATCAAGTACCATACATGTGTTAATAAGTTTGTGCTACCCATATGCACTAACATGTTGAAGAAAGTAGCAAGACAAAGACAGATGACTACAACATAATGCCTCCTTGTTTAAGAAAAAGGTCTGAGGACATCAGTGGTTCAGTTGATGAATCTGGGTCCGGACTATATGCTAGCATGGGTGGATGCTACATTTCCTGATTTGCATATGTGTCCTCTGCAGCATATGTAAGAGAACATCCTTGTTCTTGGGAAAGACACACTGAAGCATTTAGGAATAAATGGGAACCATTATTTTAACTCAAATTGCTCAGAAAAAATATATACACATATATAACATATTTAATGAAGAGAATGATAAATCAGATCAGGCAAAATATAAACAGCTGGTAAATTAGGTAAAGAGTATATAGATGTTCATTGTACTACTCCTACAACTTTTTTCTAAATTTGAGGTTATGTCAAAATAAAAAGTTTTGAAAAATATGTCCTCCAAAATCTTCAAAAGAAAGTTACAATAAAAATTTTTCTACAAGGTCATATATGGATGTAAATATATAGAAAAGAATATGGAAGGATATATCCAAAATTGATGTAAAGTAATGGTTACATATGGGGAAGAGGTAAAGGATGCTGGTTTGAGGGTTGTAGGCAAAAGAGACTTTATAGCTTGATCTCTCACATTCTGAATTACAAAAAGAATGTATCCTTTTATTAATTGTGTATTAATTTTTAAAAAATTCAATTGTGCACCTATGGCCTTCAAGAATCCATTGTTCTAGCCTTCAGAGACCCCATCCTGCTTCCCAGAGACTACAGAGCAATAATTGGGTGTGCAGAGCGATGCTTTGAAACTTATAGTCCACATCAAGAACCCTTGATGATCCTATGCCTCTGGTTCTCTTTTGTTCAGTTTATTTGGTTCCTAAGGGGACGGATTATGGAAGTGGGGCCAGGCTGGGTGGAGGGAGATGAAGGGGGACAATTGTAATAGCATAAACAATAAAATATTTTTAAAAATAAAGAAATGAGACCGCTGAAAATAAATAAATAGAACTAAAAGATGAAGAGAGAGAAAAAAAAAACCTTAGTGAACGACACAGACCCAAACTGAGATCAGTTGGACACCATCAGCACATATCCCAGGATCAAGCAGGGTTGGAGGGAGAGAGATTAATGGGTGAAAAATTTTATAGCCAGTCATCTATTTTTGCTGCCCTGCCTAGCCCCTCTCCTTCTATTCCAGTGACTTCCTTGTAGCTGAGAGTTTAACCATCCTTTGATTAACCCTAAATCCCTCCCCACTGTCCTACCATGCCTTCTCAAGTTGGAAGGTTCTTTAGCTCTCCACTCTACAACATATTTCTCCATCTGTGACCCCTTGATTCCTCATAACTCATTATTTCTGCTAACTCCAAGGGTCTCTGATGCTGTGGCTGTTGTGAACACTGAATCCAACAAAATCTTCTTCCCAGCCCCACTAACCTTCTGTCCCCTATGACCTCATCTGATAGTGTCTGATGACACAGTAAGCCCACTTGCAGCATCGAAGTCATCCAGAGCACATTGAGGTCAAAGGCTCCTAGAACAGCTGGCTCCCCATCATTGCTGGCAGTGGCACAGCTATCCCGCATCTAATTATCTGTGCTGAGACAAACTTCCAGCTGGGGAAGTCACAGCATCTGTCCTGGAAGACAGCCTGTGAGCAAATGAAGATCATGAAGTCCTGGTACCAATGAATTTGGAACTGAATTAGCAACAGTTGGACTTTGGAGTCAGAGAGACCTGGGTTTGAATTCTGCCTCTGTCACGACTCTCACTAACTGGCTGATCTTAGTCAAAAGATACCTCTGAGACTCAGATCCCCTGTCTCCGAAAGGCTGATAAAATCACACACAACTCAAAGGGCTGCTTGATGACCACGCAGCCAGTTTACTCAGGACAACAGCTGCAGTCTGTATATGTTGTCCTTTTATTCTCCCAAGTCTCATAATATGGACAATAAATTATACGGTTACCCTAATTACAGAGGGTAATAATGTTAAAATAGAATGTAAAGCACATGGCAGAGGCTTAAAAAATGTGGATTTCCTTTCTCCTTTGAGATACTTTAGATCAAATTATGTAATTATCAAGATAAATTTCAGGGCTAAAAGAGTGCCCCTCCAATGTGATATTCATATAAACGGATTTGGGAGAAGAGGTAAAGAATGACAGACAACCTGAAGGCAAATGTGATAAATCATCCCTTCTCATTCTAGCCCACCTCCATGTGAAGCCAGCCACCTGGAGCATCACCTGCAACAGCACTTCCTCCAAACAACCCAATAATCCTTTATTTTTCAATTACAGTTGACATTCAATATTATTTTATATTCATTTCAGGTGTACAGCATAGTGGTTAGATGATCATTTAAAGTGATCCCTCTGATATTTGAAATACCCATCTGACACCATACATAGTGCAATATTATGTAATATTAATATTTATTAATAACAATAAACAATAAATTATTATTTGTAACATATTATTTCTAACATTAATATTATTAATAATTATCCTATTATTAGTGATATTAATGCAATATTATTGGCTATACTCCCTGTGCTGTATTTTACATGCTGTGACTATTTTGTAGCTGCAAACTTGTATTTCTTTTTTGTTTTTAAAATATATTTTATTATGTTATTACAGTTGTCCCATTTCCCCCTCCTTTATTCCCCTCCACCCTGCAGCCCCCCTCCCACCCACATTTCCTCCCCTTAGCTCATGCCCATGGGTCATACATATAAGTTCCTTGGCTTCTGTATTTCCTATACTCTTCTTAACCTCCCCCTGTCTATTTTGTACCGACCAATTATGCTTCTAATTCCTGGTACCTTTTCCTCCATTCTCCCCCAACCCTTCCCCACTGACAACCCTCCATGAGATCTCCATTTCTGTGATTTTGTTCCTGTTCTAGCTGTTTTCTTAGTTTGTTTTTGTTTTTATTTTTAGGTTCAGTTGTTGAGAGTTGTGAGTTTGTTGTCCTTTTACTGTTCATATTTTTGATCTTCTTCATTTTCTTAGATGAGTCCCTTTAACATGCCATAGAATAAGGGCTTGGTGATGATGAACTTCTTTAACTTGACCTTATCTGAGAAGCATTTTATCTGCCCTTCCATTCTAAATGATAGCTTTGCTGGATAAAGTAATCTTGGATGTGGGTCCTTGTCTTTCATTACTTGGAATACTTCTTTCCAGCCCCTTCTTGCCTGCAAGGTCTCTTTTGAAAAAATCAGCAGATAGTCTTATGGACACTCCTTTGTAGGTAGCACTCCTTTTTTCTTGCTGCTTTCAAGATTCTCTCCTTATCCTTAATTTACAATGTGCCTTAGTGTATACTTCTTTGGGTCCAACCTCTTTGAGACTCTCTGAGCTTCCTGGACTTCCTAGAAGTCCATTTCCTTTGCCAGGTTGGGGAAGTTCTCCTTCATTATTTTTTCCAATAAGTTTTCAATTTCTTGCTCTTCCTCTTTTCCTTCTGGCACCCCTATGATTCGGATGTTGGAACATTTAATGTTATCCTGGAGGTTCCTAAGCCTCTCCTCATTTTTTTGAGTTCTTATTTCTTCATTCTGTTCTGGTTGAATGTTTCTTTCTTCATTCTGCTCCAAACCATTGATTTGAGTCCCATCACTGTTGGTTCCCTGTACATTTTCCTTTTTCTCACTTTGCATAGCCTTCACTTTTTCCTCTCTTTTGAAACCATACTCAACCATTTCTGTGAGTAACCTGATTACCAGTGTTTTGAATTCTGCATCTGATAGGTTAGCTATCTCTTTATTGCTCAGTTGCATTTTTCTGGAGCTTTGGTCTGTTCTTTCATTTGGGCCATATTTTTTTTTGTCTTGGTGCACCTGTTACATAGTAAGGGATGGAACCTTAGGTATTTGACAGGGCAGGGCAACTCACATCACTGCACTGTGGCACTGTTTGTGGGAAGAGGTCCAAGGGGACAATGCTGCTTACTAAGTTCTCAGCTAGCTTTTAGTCACTTCCTCTGCTACCCAGAAGCCAATTAGGCCCTTCTGGTGCTGATTCCAGAGTGGGTGGTTTTGTGTATATTCTAGGACCCTGTCGGTCTCTCCAACGAACTCTCCAGTGAGGCTGGGGGTCTCTCCCACTGCCTCAACCCCCACAGGTTTTTTCAGTCAGAGGTTTTGAGGTTTTATTTCCCTGCACTGGAACCCTGGGTTGTTTATCTGTCTTGCTCCCCAGTTGTTCCTCCCAGTTTATCTTCATGCAAATGTGAGACCATCCAGTCTGACACCTGCAGCCACCCACCCTAGTCCTCCAGCTTCTGCCTTGCCATAAGTCCTCTCTGCCCTGGCTGCCTGTCTTCACCCTTCCTACCCATCTGGATGAATGTTTCTTCTTTAACTCCTTGGTTGTTGGACTTTCACACAGTTCAGTTTTCTGGCAGCTCTGGGTGTTTTTTTGTTTTTAAATTTGTTGTTGTCCTTCTTTTGGTTGTGCAAGGAGGCACAGTATATCTACCTATGTCTCCATCTTGGCCATAAGTCCAATTTGTACTTCTTTATCCTTTCACCTTTTTCATCCAACCTCCCAACTACCCTCCCATCTGGCAACCATCAATTTGTTCTCTGTATCTGTGAGTTTGTTTCTATTGTGTTTGTTCCTTTTTTTCAGGTTCAACACACATGATATCATATGGTATTTGTCTTTCTGTGTCAGATTTATTTTACTTAATATAATATCCTCTAAGTCCATCCATGCTTTTGCAAATTGCAAACTTTCATTCTTTTTTTCTACAGCTGAGTAATATTCCATTGTGTAAATGTACATCTTCTTTATCCATTCATCTTTCAATGGACACTTAGGTTGCTCCCATATCCTGGCTATTGTAAATAAATCTTCAATTAACATAGAAATTCATATACCCTTTCAAATTAGTGTTTTGGATTTCTTTGGATAAATACCTGGAAGTGAAATTTCTGAGTCATATGGTAGTTCTATTTTTGATTTACTGAGGAACCTCCATACTGTTTTTTATTGTGGCTGCACCAATCTGCAATCTCACCAACAGTGCACAAAGATTCCATTTTCTCCACATCCTCACCAACACTTGCTAAATAACCCAGTGATCTTTTATCCTTTTATTTCCTTGCTCCATTTTTACCAACTTTTTAACTTCATCAAATCGCCAAACCTAAACTCTTTCCCTTCCTCTGGTCCATCAGTGCACTGCTGTGGTATTTTCCTAATCTTGCCCATATGGAAAAGCCCTCCAATCTCTTCTGGCCAGAGGCTTAAATGTCTTTACCCTCTTGTCTTTTCAATAACACCCTCTCTGCATACCTCTGGTCCTCAGTGATACTGTACATGACCTGGAAAAAAGAGTCACACATGGCAGCTTGATGCCATTACTCACTGATGACCTCCAACCATAGTGAGGCCCTTCTCCCTGTCTGTCAACTTTTGTGGTGTCCCTAGTTAACCTCCCCTGCTATTCACTAAGAAGCAATTTCAAGAGCTCATCATTTTTAAGCTCTCACCTGATTCCTACTCCATCTCATTCATATTACATGTTTTGTGACATGAAGTTCTACCCCTATAATGTTTTCATCAGAAAATATGGGCAGAAAAACTTCTGGGGCATTGGGGAAGAATTTAATGAGGTTTTTCTTGCAAGCTAATAGATATATCACCAGTTTTGTGGATACTGGAAAAGAAAGTGATTCTCTTGTTGAAGGGTTCAAGCTTCAAGATAGAGTATTCACTTTAATTATATTATTTAACTTATCTATATCCACATTTTCAGCCATCTTATTAGTCAAAGAATAACAAAGGATATTTTAAAACCCTTAGTTATGGTATTTCCATAAATTTCTTTCATTTCTAGTGGTATTTACTTTGTGTGTTTTGACCCCATGTTACTTGAGGTTTATGACTACATTTTAGTCTTAGATTTTTACCTTCCATAATTAAAAGGTTTTTTTTTTAATACAATGTATTATTTGTCTTGAACTCTTCTTTGCATATAGGTGCTTTTCCATTTGCCCTGGTATTTTTTTAATCCTCACCTGATGATATATATGTTTACTGATTTTAGAAATAAAACATGGGGGAGAGAGTGAGAGAAACATCAATGTGAGAGAGAAACATTGATTGGTTGCCATCCATAAAAGCCCCAACTGGGGACTGAACCCACAACATTTTAGTGTACAGGATAATGCTCCAACCAACTGAGCCACCCAGCCAGATCTTCCCTGATCTTTTCTCCATGAACATCTGTGGATAAACGCTGTTAGTCTTCTACATCTATCAGTTTTTTCATGACTGTATTCATTTCTTTATTCCCTTTCCCCTGCTCTTACTTCTTAAGCTTGTTTCCATATAACTGGTTACATTGTCTGTAGTAATCATTCCTCTATTGACTGTTTCTATGCCTTTTAATTTATTTTATCATTTTAAATTACTTCCTAGCATCATAATATATCCTTCTTGCTTATGCCTTCCTATTGCCCAGCTCCTTTTTCATCTCAGTCTATGCCTTATCTTCCTGCCCCCATCTCTCTCAATCTGTCTCTGTCCCTCCTTCCTTCCCTCTTTTCTTCTCCCTGTTTTTATGTTTATTTTATGCCTATATCATTTAATTTTCAAGTTAGCATATGGTAAAATTGATTTTTTATTTTAGTGTATAGTTCTTTGAATTTTAACCCATGTGTAGATTCCTGTAACCACTGCCCTACCAGGGTACAGAACAGTTTTATCACTCCAGAAGAATCACTCATGCTGCCTCTCTGTAGTCACCAACTCCACCCACTCCCAGCCCCCCACAACCACTCACAGTTTTATCTTTTTAAGAATGCTCTATAAATGGGCTCATATGGCATGAAATCTTTTGAGATTGGTTTCTCTTACTCAGCATAATGCCTTTGTTCTGTGTAGGAAGAGTTCATTTCTTTTTATTGATGAGTAGTATTCCACTATATTGATGCACCAGTTTGTTTATCCATTCACCTGTTGAAGGGCATTTTAGTGGACTCCAGTTTTTGGTGATTATGAATACAGCTGCTATAAAATTTCATTTCTCTAAATTCCTAGGAGTGGGATCATCAAGTTATATGCCAAGTGTATGTTTAACTTCATAAGAAACCACCAAACTTGTTTCCAAAGCGGCTGTACCCTTTTGCATTCCCACTGCAATGACTGAGAGGCCCTCTTGCTCTGCACCCTTGGCAGCACACAGCTTTAACAGTGTTCCTCACCATCATTAATGTAGCCATTCTAATAGGTGTGTAGTGGCATCTCATCACAGCTTTAATTTGCTTTTCCCTAATTTCTAATAATATTGAAGATCTTTCCATGTATACATTTGCCAACCTTATATGCCCATGGTGATTATGTTGTTTTAAGTTTTTGGCCCAGTTTTTTGGGGGGTTGTTTTTCATACTAATGAGTCTGAGAATCTTTTACTCTGGATACAAGTCCTCTGTCAAATATGTGATTTGCAAATATTTTCCTCCAGTTTGTATGTAGCTTGACTTTTCATCTTATAACAGTACCCTTTGTAGAGCAAAAGCCTTTTTATTTTAATGAAGTCCAGTTCACTGGGGTTTTTTTCCTTTTATGAGTCATGGTTTTAGTGTCATATCTAAGAGTATTTTGTCTTATTGCAGGTCATAAAAATGTTCTCCTATGTTTTCTAAAGTTTGTATACCTTTACATTTTAGATCAATGATCCATTCTGAGTTAATTCTTGTATAAGGAATCAGGTGGAGGTTGAGGGTTATTTAGTTGATGTCTGATCACTCTCATATCATTGTGAAAAGACTGTCCTTATTAATTCATTGTTTTAACATCTTTTAAAAATTAATCAGCCTTATTTGTGTGATTATATATTTGGATTCTCCATTATATTTCATTCACTTTTGTATCTATCCCTTTGCCAAAATCAACTGATTTATTATTGAAGCTTTAGACAGTAAGTCTTGATTCTGTGATAACTTCAAATTTATTCTTCATCTTAAAAAATGTTTTGGGCCCTTCTAGTTTCTTTGTCTTTCCATATACATTTTAGATTCACTTTGTCCATAACAACAAAAAGTTTTGCTGAGATTTTGACTAGAATTTCATTAAGTCTATAGATCAATCTGTAGGAATCAGCATCTTTACTATGCTGAGTCTTTCATTCCATGAATATGATGTATTTTTTCACTATTTAGGTATTTTTCAGTATCTTTCAGTGTTTTGTAATTTTTCAGCATACAAATCCTAGACATATTTTGTTAGATTTACATCCAAGTATTTCACATTTTTGGACTTAATGTAAATGGTCACTTTTAAAATGTTGGTTTCTAACTGTTAATATATAGAAATAAAATTAATTGTATATTGACTTTATATCCTGCAGTCTATCTAAAGTCACTTACTAGTAGGAGTGGGGTTCTTTTGGTACATTCCTGTGAATTTTCTACACAGACAATCATGTTTCCTGTGTATAGGGAGAGTATTATTTTCTTATCTTATTTGTATTTCCAATCTTTTATTTCTTTTTTTAAAGAATTTTATTTATTTTTAGAGAGAGGGAAATGGAGGGAGAAAGAGAAGGAGAGAAACATCAATGTGTGGTTGCCTCTTACAGGGCCCCCACTGGGGACCTGGCCTGCAACCCAGGCATGTGCCCTGACTAGGAATCAAACTAGCGACCCTTTGGTTCACAGCCTGTGCTCATTCCACTGAGCTACAACAGCCAGGGCCTTTTATTTCTTTTTGTTGTCTTATTACACTGACTAGATATTCCTATATGATGCTGAATAGAGTATTGAGGGTAGACATCCTTGTCTTGCTCCATAGCTTAGAAGGAAAGCATGCAGTCTTTCATTACTAAGTATGTTGTAGGGTTTTTGTTTGTTTGTTTGTTTTTAGGTTTTGGAGCTTTTTTGTAGATGTCCTTTATCAGGATGAAGAAGTTATCTTCTCTTTTTAGTCTGCTGAGAACATTCATCATAAATAGATATTAAATTTTGTCAAATACCTTTTCTGCATCAATTCATATGTTCCTGTGGTTTCACTTTCTTTAAGTTATTAACATGGTGATTATACTGATTGATTTTTTAAAAAGATTTTATTTATGTATTTTTAGAGAGGGAAGGGAGGGAGATAGAGAGAGAGAGAGAGAAACATCAATGTGCGGTTGCTGGGGGTTATGGCCTGCAACCCAGGCATATACCCTGGCTGGGAATTGAACCTGCGACACTTTGGTTCGCAGCCCGCACTCAGTCCACTGAGCTATGCCAACCAGGGCTTACTGATTGATTTTTTTATTATTGAACCAGCTTTGTATTCTCAGGATAAAACTCATTTGTGTGCAGTATATTATTCTTTCTACATATTTCTGGATTTGATTTGCTAATATTTTGTTGCAGATTTTTACATTTACTTTCATGAGGGACATTTCTCTATAGTTCTCCTCTATAGTTTTTATCTG
This sequence comes from Phyllostomus discolor, assembly GCF_004126475.2. Taxonomy (NCBI): domain Eukaryota; kingdom Metazoa; phylum Chordata; class Mammalia; order Chiroptera; family Phyllostomidae; genus Phyllostomus; species Phyllostomus discolor. The sequence goes on from NC_040905.2 coordinate 122,291,793, forward strand.
GCTTTGATATGAGGTTAATGCTAGCCTCATCAAATAAGCTTAGAAAGTGTTTCTTCCTCTTTGTTATTTGAAGCATCAGTGAGTGTTATTTATTCTTTTTTATTATTTATTTATTTTTTTTGTCCCAACCAGAGGACATTTCTTCATTGCTTCCAGAGAGAAAAACAGCACTGTGAGAAAGAAACACCAATTGGTTGCCTCCCACACACACTCAGACCAGGAATTGAACCCACAACCTGTTGGTTATGGGACAATGCTCTCACCAACTGAGCAACCTGGCCAGGGCAGTGTTATTTCTTCTTTAAATATTTAGTAGAATTACACAATATAAACTTCATTTCAAGCACTTCTTTATTTGGATTCCACAAATTTTGATGTGCTGTATGAGGCCTGTCCAGAAGGTATCCAGCCATGCAATATGAAAAATAGAGACATTTATTGAAGAAGATACAAGATACACGAAACATTGTACATAGGACATTGATGCCTCAGTCCCCTTCAAAGTTGGCACCTTGGACCCTCATATAGTTCTCCCAATCATAATCAGTTGCCCCATTGTATTTTTCTGACTTTCATCAACAGTCTAAAATCTCTTCCCTTTCAAAAGTGATTTTAGTTTTGGGAAAAGCCAGAAGTCGCAGAGTGTCAAATCTGGGCTATAATGGGGCTGAGTCACCTGAGTGATTTTATGTTTTGTAAAAAAACTCTTCATGAGAGGTGATGCATGAACAGGTGTGTTGTCATGATGAAACTGCCAATCACCAGTTCCCCATGATCTGATCTTCTAAATCACCTAAATAGTTTCCACAGAGAAATGTTCTGGCTTAACACAACATTTGATGCAGATTCATTGCTCTACTCAGTCATTTTGAATCTGATAGCCACACAGTACACATGCTCACTCAAAAGCAACTACTGCCCCAACTCACTAGTACAGTGAAATTGTCATTGTTTGCCCACATGCATTCCAGTCCACTCTCCTTGGTTGCCAGGTTCTATTGGTGTCACTCAAACTGTTCTTGTTATATTAACAGTGGCTGGAATTTTTCTGGACCAACCTTGTGTTTTCATTTTCTTTCATTGGTTCAAAAATAATATCTAATTTCCTTGAGACTTCCTCTTTGAACCATGGATTGTTTTTAATTTTCACATTCTCCAAAGGGCTCTGCTTCCATGATTTTAGCTTCTACCTAAGTCCCCTTTACTGAGCTTTAGAAAATTACATACAGCTCTTCACCAAACTGCTTAATAGGTCTGATAGGTCTGATAGGTCTGATTGCATCCTCTCTAAACAAAACCCTTCTTAGTTTTAGGAAACTTATTAATATTATTCACTATAAAACTTGGGAGAAAAGCCATATAAGTATCTGAAAAAATTACAAGAAGGCAAGTGAGAAAATTTAGTAACCATTCTTTAAACTCTTAGGTCATCGCAGCACAATTTACAATAGCCAAGTACTGGAAGCAACCTAAGTGCCCATCAGTAAATGAATGGATCAAAAAACTATGGTACATTTACACTATGGAATTCTATGCAACAGAGAGAAAGAAGGAGCTCCTACCCTTTGCAACAGCATGGATGGGACTGAGAGCATTACGCTAAGTGAAATAAGCCAGGGGTGAGAAACAAATACCATATGATCTCACATTTAAGTGGAACCTAATCAACAAAACAAACAGGCAAGCAAAACATAACCAGAGACATTGAAATTAAGAACAATCTGATAGTAACCAGATGGGGAGGTGGGAGGGGAAAACAGGGGGAAGGGGGAAGGGTTTTCAGGAACTATTATAGAGGACACATGGACAAAACCAAGGGGGTGGGGGTGGAAGCAGGGGAAGGAGGGAAGGATGGCTGGGTTAGGGGGGTGGGGGAGGTAAACACAGATAACTATAATTGAATAACAATAAAATAATTAAAAAAATAGGAATAGGTGGAGGCTTTTCATGGATTAATAAATATAACAAAGGCCTTCATCATGCTTACTGGTAAAACTAGAGGCATTTCTAGTTCTATTAAGACCACAATCAAATTAAGAATGCCACCATCACCCTGGCTGGGTGGCTCAGTTGGTTGGATTGTCATCCCTGTATACCAAAAAGTTATGGGTTCAATCCCCAGTCTGGGTGTGTACAGGAGGCAACCAATCAGATCAATGTTTCTCTTTCACATTGTTTCACAATGTTTCTCTAGAATCAATAAACATGTCCTCGGGTAAAGATTTAAAAAAGGAAAAGAAAAGAATGCCACCATTACCACTATAATTTAACATCATTAGGAAACAACAACCAATGCAATTACATAAAGAAAAGTATTAAGATGTTTAGACGTTGGAAAAGAGGTGACAAAATTAGCTAGTATTGTGTGATCTGTATCCTAAAGAAAGTCCTCAATGGTCCTGGCAGGTGATTGACATTCTCTTTCCAGTTTGCAGCCCTAATAAATTTTGCCCATTTTTAATTCTTAGTCATACAATGGAAATTCAGAAGAAGGAGAAGTTAAATATATAGGCTCAGTTGAGCATGAATTACTTTTTTAATTAGAAAAAGTGTTCCTCTAAATTTGAGAGAAAAGATCCATTGGTTATTGGGATCTTGTACACATTATTCCAAACAAACCTGGATTGAATACAACTTGCATGCCCCCAAGACCTGATCTGCAAGATCTGAGTCTGTGAGGCATAGAAAACAACATGCAAATTTAGTGCTCTGTAACTGGGTTCTCCTTGGAGCCATAAACCTAGAAAGTTGGTCGTTCTATAATCCACTAAACCCAGCTCAGTGTCATCCATTCTCTACAGGTTTCCCTGGTCACTCGGGGTCTTGCAAACACTTATTGTGACTCTGTACAACCTCAGCCCTGGAAGTCCAAAGACTGCTCAGGTCCACTGGGAAGATCTAAGTTAATCTCTCTTTGACATCTCACAAGCCAAGTCTCCTAACACTACACTACAGTGTGGGCAATGTGCCTGCTGGGTTTCCATCTACCTAGGAGGCTGCAAGGCACAGTGTACAGGGCTTGATGCAGAAAGAGAAAGCACTCTTCAGACCAACTTGGAAAACAAACATAAACCTGCCTATGAACATCTGTTTCCCAGGGCTGTCCCTGGGGGGGTCTCTCCTTATGCCTAGGACAGATGATTTGTGAGTAGGGCACCCAGCATGCTGGTTTTATTCTTGTTTGAAGACCCTCTCATGCCTCAAGTTGAGGGAAAACAAGAAAGACAAGGCTCATGGCTTCTTCGCCCACATCCTCAGGACAGGAACCATGACAGTATGGCTGCATCCCCCATCCACACCTTGTACTGAATGAATGCAGCAGAGGCACTAAGTGGGTGGCATTCAAACCCTCAGCTGCAGTGGCTGCTGCTGAGGCTTTGGGCGCTGCTTCACGATGTGATTATTTTTAAAGATGAGACATAAATACTAACATGGGGCCCTGGAGCTGCAGAATTGCTACTTGGCAGCTTAATTTGGACATTCAATCAAAGCTGTCAGTTGGCGCTCCACACAGCCCAAGCAGCAAGGGCCAAAGTACCCCCAATCTGCTTTGTGAGTGATAGGTTTAATTTCCAGAGGCTTGGGACAAAAGTCTTCCCAGCCCTAAGCAACGTGGCTTACCTTCCTTCTCTAGAGAAGCAGTACATATTTTCTCATTTCTCCAATGGGCTCCCTGCTTTGACCACATCGCTAAATCATGGAATGCTATGGATTTTTTTTAAAAACCTGACAACTACATTCTCATGCCTATCATCTGACTAGGCAGTCAGAGGATAGGTCCTCCAGGCAGTCAGAGAAAAGGGCTGTCATTTGAAGATAAGCTTTCTGTTTCTTCTACTGTCATTCAGGGGCAATGAAGGAAGAAAACATCTGTTAGAAGGAGTCCCAACAGAGGAATATTCTTCCTTATGTACTGTCAGTCAGTCTCAATGGCATGGGAGCATGAGAACAGGGAGAGGTTCCCTGCTAGATCCATTTATCCTAAACAGATAGACAGAAGGAAAAGAGGGAGAGAGTGAGACGGAGGGAGGGAGGGAGAGAGGGAGAGAGGGAGGGAGGGAGGGAGGGAGGCAGGAGGGGAAGAAGGGGGGATATGTAGCTGGGTAGGTAGGTAGCTGAATGAATGTATGGATGGATGGGTGGATGGGTGGAGGGACAGATAGGTGATTAAAGCAATGAGTTTAATTAAGCCTGAAGGAAACTGTCATCCTTCCCACTTTTTAAATTACAATTTTATCAAACTATTCATATGTCAAGGCAACTGTACCATCTACTGGATACTCTCCATATCCCCCCACTCTTCACCACTTTATACATGAGTGCGCGCACACACACATGCGCGCACGCGCACACACACACACACACACACACATTATATTCAATATATTTCCAAAAGACAATACCCAGGTACCAGCTAACCAGCACTGATGGCATCCTCAGCACTGAAACACAGTCTTGGAGGCCCCTTGGTATGCTTAGCTGTTAACTCAGTTGCTGGGCTTTGGGAAGGTCCAGAGAAGATCCCAGGGAAGCAGCAGGGACAGTGGAGATAGCCATCTTAGGAGGGTCACAGCTATTTTATAGCTGGTGCAGAATGTTGCTGTTGTGTTCTAGGAAATGTCCTAACTGCACTCAGACACTCATGCAAATCCATGACTATCTTTGAGTGGGATACACAGCTGGGATGCTGGGTTTTATGACTCTGGCCTATCACAGCTCCACCAGAAAGCCCAAGCTCAACTCCGGCGAACATTCTAGGGACCCTGCCCATCAGGGATGCTGTACCCAGCTTACTGAGAACAATCCCCATTATGTTCCTTCCTGCACTTCAAACCACTAGCTTGAGGCACACTTGTGGCTGGTAAAGAGATGATTTGTCCCTGTTTGCACCCCACTGAATTATCACTTATACCCTGAAGCCTTGCCCCCTTCCCCCATTGGTATAGCTAGCCATGAGTCACTCATGCCTCAGGGGAAAGCTGTCAAGGAATGACCAAGGGACAGAGGCAGCAAATTCTTGGCTTGTCAATTCTGAAAGCTTCTGTCTCCAGGACAGCAGCAAGAGCTAAGGCAGCAGGGGCTACCCCTCCTTCAGTACCTGATTTGTCCCACTGTTCTGCAGAAGGAATTAGCTCCACCTTTCTCCTTCCTCTGCCAGAAAAGTCACAGCTCCTATGCATATCCCCTCATGAAGTAGACTCCCTGGGGTGTCCCCTGCTTGCCAGTCCCAGAGAGAGACTGAAAGCAACTCCCAAATGGGCTTAAGCTGGGGCATATAAATAAGACATGCAAGGTGTGTCTGGAAAAAGTCCAACCATTGTTAATAGAACAAGAATGGTTTGTACAGCATAGATGTAACCTTGCAGCCAAGGAGGGTGGACTGGAATGCACATGTATGAACAATGATGACTTCACTGTACTAGTCAGTGGGCATGGTAGCATTGAGTGAGCATGTGTACTGTGTGACACTTGCATTCAAAATGACTGAGTGAGTACAGCAACGAATCTGCATCAAATGTATTAAGCTTGAACATTCCTCTGCGGAAACTATTTGAATGATTCAGAAGGCCAAAGCTATGGGCAACTGGTGATGCACAGTTTCATCACAACGATGTGCCTACTCATGCATCACTTCTCATGAAGAGTTTTTTTGCAAACATCAAATCACCCAGGTGACTCAGCCTGCCTACAGCCCAGATTTGAGAGCCTGTGACTTCTGGCTTTTCCCAAAACTAAAATCACCTTTGAAAGGGAATAGTCTTCAAGCCATCAATGAGATTCAGGAAAATACAATGGGCCACCTGATGGCAATTGGGAGAAATATGTGAAGTCTCAAGGTGCCAACTTTGAAGGGGACTGAGGCACCACTGTTCTATATAGAGTGTTTCTTGTGTCTTGTATTTTCTTCAACAAACGTCTCTGTTTTCCATATTAAATGGCTGGACACTTTCTGTACAAACCCCATACATGTTTTTCAACAACTTTCCTCCCCCTCACACCTGAACTGAGTAGTGCCATTCCAGAGAGGTGGTTCTCAAAGGGGGTCTAAATCAGAAGCATCAGCACTTCCTGGGAACTTGTCAGAAATGTTCATTCCCAGACCTCACCCCAGACCTCCTGAAAGAGACACTCTGTGGATGGATCCAGCAGTCTATGTTTAACATACCTTTTAGGTTATTCTGATGCACACTCAGGTATGAGAACCACCACTCTCAACCAGGGCTGCTCAGTAGAACTTCCTGGCTAATGAAAATGCTTGCTGTCCATACAGAAGCCACTAGCCACATGTAGTTACAGAGTATTAGAAAGGTGGCCATTGTATCTGAAGAATTGTTATTCATTTTATTAATTTTCATTAGTTTGGGTTTGAATAGCCACGTGTGGCTAGAAGCTGCCACATTGCACAGAGCAGCTGGGCCCATTGCGTCAGCCTCTGATGGATCCCACTACCTTCACCCTCTTCTCCTTCCAAGTCTGCCTGTGAGCTGCAGACAAATTAATCTTCTTACAGCACAGATCTTATCATGTCAGTAGTCCTACTCTCAAAAAATCCTCAGTGACTCACCACTTCCTACTGAATTTAAGTCCATGTTCTTTTTGTTCTTTTCTAGGAAGCCAAAAGTGATTTATTCCAAAATATGATAGAAATAAAGACTAAATAATAATAGCTAGGGGCAAAGGTGCTCTTACCATGATCCACGCACTGTTCTAAGTTTTATACATGTTATTATCTCATATAATCCTTACAAAAGTCTTATGATGTAAATACGACTCTTTTCCCCCATTTTACTGGTGTGGAAACTGAGAGCTGAGGAGGTTAAGTGACTTGTCAAAGGTCACATGGCTGGTAACAGCAAAGCAAGGATATGAATTCATATTCTCTGGCTCTAAAGGTGGCATCCTTGAGTGTGACATCACACAGCCTCTGAAGACCCATGTGGGTCAGGCTTTTCCCCTCTGAGAGTGCCTCTTGTTTAATCTATAATTACAGTCAGATGTCCTGTGGCAACGGCGTGTCTTAAACCCATCACCTGTTCTCCTATAATGAGCAAAAGCCACCTTCAGATGTCTGGGGTTCCTATAGGGAATGATCAACATATTTCTCCACACAGTAGCATCCTTCCATCTCAAAAGGTATATTTGGCACATATTATTTATCAGAAGATAAAAAAGCATGATGGGGAAATATTGAATTTTAGACTTAGACATTTAAAAAATGGTAAAACTGTTCAAGGCAGTGGGGTGCAAATGGATGAGCAATGGGAAGCAGTATTTGGATTAGCAAAGGCTCTTACATCTAGAAGGACTCTAATCCTAGCCACCACCGCAGGGCTGATAGTCAAAATATTTTGCATGCAGAGTTGTCAATTGGAATGGGCACGGCAGAAGCCCTGGAGTGGATCTGAAGGCTCCTGCTGGACAAGACATTAATCTTTCATTGCTGCATTACAACTGGGGGATCCTGGAGAAGGGGCTGAGGAGGGAGGAGGCAGGCGGCACTTGGGGCATTAATTATTTGCAACCTGGTATTTTCAACCTTTTCCCTTGCTGAGATAATCACCTGGAAACATATGGATTGGGAGAGTTATTCTACACAATTGGAAACAACCACACATGTGGCTCGGCAAAGTGCTTTTCCTGCCTAACAGTGCACTCTGTCTATTTCTCCATGTCAGTCCATTTGGAACTAACTCTTCTTTTTAAACTGCCTATTATATCACCACATGAACAGAGCACAAACTACTTTTGACCCTTGGACAATGGGGGATTAGAGGCACTGACATCCTGAGTAGTCAAAAATCCACGTATAATTTTTGACTCCCCTAAAATGTAACTTCAGTTGTCCCTCGACACGGATGAGTACTTATGGATAAAAGATGAGCATAATTCCATGGCTGAGTGAGTGTCCAACCATGCTGACAGTCCCCACAGGGAGCTGTCCTGGATGCCAGAATGGCAAAGGGAATGATGGAGGAAAGATAGACTATGGCAGCACATGCTGAGCTCATTCACCCACAATGGGCTAGTTACACAGTGGTTCTTGGCTTGCTGTGTGACTTCAAGCCAGTTGCTCAACCTCTCTGATCTCAGCTTATTAGCTATAAAATCAGACTACCTACCTACCCCTCTTTATGGTTGAGAAAGTGAAATGCCACTGAAAGAATGAAAGTCTATTTCTCTATTCTCTGAATGTGTGCTTGGCCATGTGACATTTGAGCCACTGGCACAGCCAATGTGATACAAACAGAGTCCTAAAAAGTGCTTGTGAAGATGCATCCAGTGCAGACAACCACTCACACAGCAGCTCAACCTGTAGTCCAGGATTACCCAGTTTAAAATTCAGTCTTCTTGAGGAGCTCACGGTCTTTTAAGCATCCACCACTGACAACACAGGAGTTCAAAAGTTGAATTCAGAAGTTGAGTTTCTGAGAAATATTGCTAAGAATGGATTTAGACCTCAGAACTTCATTTCTGTTGGAACCATGCAGGGATGACTGTGGGTTAGAAAACAGGGACCTACTCTCTACTCAAAAACCTACTCTCCAAAAAGCAGAGGGAGGTCTCTGGGTTCCAGAAAACTCAGCTCTGCTTATTTCAAGTCAGCAGTAACTCGTGTCCAAGACAGGAACTGCAAAGACTCTATAAGTCATTTCACTAATGGCTGCAGCCAGAAAAGCACAGCAAGGACGAAATGATTTTTGAGTGGTCCTGGAACAGTTTACGATCAATAGGCACTGTGGTGACAGGTCCATGTTGAAAGAGAACTGGGAATCAAGTGGCAGAAACCTGGAGACATTCATGGAACACCTGAGTGATGATTGCATGAAGCTCCCAGGGTAGGTCCACATCCACATGCAGGGACAGAAAGCCCTCTTTTCTGAGAATATGCCCTTAAGAGAAGTGTTCACCCAGCAAAACAGTTGTCAATACCATCCCCAACAGAAGCAAATGGTGGGGACACCCTATTGGACTCCCCAGGACACTTCACTGCAAACAGGACAAGGAGATGAAGAAAATGGTGGCAATACATCTTTGAAAACTTCTCAAGTAAATGACAGTATTACTAGTTAAGGCAATCAAACCCCTCCCCTACTAGTTATCCAGGGAGAAAACTCTAGGGGCCAGAAAGGAAGGCGTTCCTTTGGAGAATCTGCTCAGCTAGAGAAGAGCAAGTCTATGCACCTCTAGATCCCAGGAAGGGTCTCTGAAAGGACCCTCTTCTCAAGATGTCCTCATGGAGGTGGGATCAGCATTTTCTCCCAGGCCAGTCCAGGCCACCTCTGAGCCTGTTCCTATGAGGGAAAACTCCACAGGTGAGAGACAACAAGAAAGATGCCATAGAGCCCAAAAGTCATACCAGCGTGAGAAGTGTCCCAAGATCTTTAAGTATTTCTCTCAGTTAAAAGTCTATCACAGAAGACATAATAATGAGAGGAAGTTTATTTGTGCCACATGTGACAAAGGCTTCTTCCAGACCTCAGCAGATTCATGCAAGAGAGAAGCGTTTTTCAGGTGCAGCACGTGTGCCAAGTTCTTTGACCACAGAACCAACACTCTGACTCATGAAAGAATCCACATGTGAGAGAAGCACTACGTGTGTTCTGTGTGCCAGATATGCTACTGCCACCTGAGAACACACCTGAGGACTGCCTTCAGATGTGTTTCCTCCACACCAGAAGCTGCAGCACTGATGAAATGCATATAAATACGTATGAAAATATGTATATTTCGGAGACTTCTAGCCAAGATGGAGGCATAGACAGACACATTGTGCCTCCTCGTACAACCAAAAGAAGGACAACAAAAATTCAGAAACAAAACAACAACCAGTACTGACAGAAAATTGAACTGTATGGAAGTCCGACAACCAAGGAGTTAAAGTAGACATATTCATCCAGACCCGTAGGAGGGTTGGAGTCAGGTGGCCAGGCAGAGAGGGGTCACGGCAAAAAAAGCGGTGGCTAACGGACCCCAGGTGCTAAGTAGCAGCAGGTGGACCCAGTGAGGTGGTGGATTGTGGAGGGGCGAGGCCCACAAGGTGGCTGGCAGACCAGGTGATCCCATGTTCTTGCACAGATAAACCAGGCGAAACTGGAGAGTGAGACAGACCACACAACTCAGGGTTCCAGGTCAGGGAAATAAAGCCTAAAAACATCAATTTAAAACAACTGTTGAGGGGCAAGGACAGACTCCCAGTCTCACAGGAGAGTTTGCTGGAGAGACCCACAGGGTCCTAGAATGTACACAAACCCATCCACCCAGGAATCAGCACCAGAAGGGCCCAGTTTGCTTGTGGGAAGCAGGGGAAATGACTGAAATCCAAGAGAGAAGAGCAAGTGCCACTGTTCCCTCTTGGACCCCTCCCCCACATACAGCATCACAACCCAACAACTGGGTTGACCCACCTGGGTAAACACCTAAGGCTTCACCCCTTACTACATAACAGGAGTGCTGAGACCAAAAAAATGGCCCAAATGAAAGAACATATCAAAGCTCCAGAATGAATACAACTAAACAACCAAGAGATAGCCAACCTATCAGATGCACAGTTCAAAGCAGTGGTGATCGGGATGCTCACAGAATTGGTTGAATTTGGTTGCAAATTAGATGAAAAAAATGAAGGCTATGCTAAGTGAAATAAAGGGAAATGTACAGGGAACTAATAGTGATAGGAAGGAAACTGGGACTCAAAACAGTATAGTAGCCAGAAGAAAGAAAGAAACAACCAAACAGAAAAGAAGGAAGAAACAAGAATTCAAGAAAATGAAGAGAGGCTTAGGAACCTCCAGGACATCTTTAAAGGTTCCAACATCCGAATTATAGGAGTACCAGAAGGAGAAGAGGAAGAGCAACAAATTGGAAATTTATCTGAACAAATAATGAAGGAGAACTTCCCCAATCTGGCAAAGGAAATAGACTTCCAGGAAGTCCAGGAAGCTCAGAATTCCAAAGAAGTTGGACCCAAGAAGGAACACACCAAGGCACATCATAATTACATTACACAAGACTAAAATGAAGGAAAGAATCCTAGAAGCAACAAGAGAAAAGGAGACAGTTACCTGCAAAGGAGTGCATGTAAATTATCAGTTGATTTCTCAAAAGAGACCTTGCAGGCAAGAAGGTACTGGAAAGAAGTATTCCAAGTCATGAAAGGCAAAGACCTACCTCCAAGATTGCTCTACCCAGCAAAGCTTTCATTTAGAATGGAAGGGCAGATAAAGTGCTTCTCAAATAAGGTCAAGTTAAAGGAGTTCATCATCACCAAGCCCTTATTTTATGAAGTATTAAAGGGATTTATCTAAGAAAAAGAAGATAAAAAACACGTCCAGTAAAATGACAGCAAACTCACAATTATTAACAACCACACCTAAAACAAAAACAAAAATAAACTAAGCAAACAACTAGAACAGGAACAGAACCACAGAAATGGAGATCCCATGGAGGGTTAGCAACAGGGGAGTGGGAGGAGGAGAGAGGGGGAAAAGGTACAGAGAATAAGTAGCATAGATGGTAGGTAGAAAATAGACAGGAGGAGGGCAAGAATAGAATGGGAAAGGTAGAAGCTAAAGAACTTATGACACATGGACATGAACTAAAGCGGGGGAATGTGGATGGGAGAGGTTGTGCAGGGTGGAGGGGAGTGAAGGGAAAATGGGACAACTGTAATAGCATAATCAATAAAATATATTTTAAAAATAAAATAAAATAAACCAATTAAAAAAAAAAGAAAATGTGTATATTTCCATAGTACTTGTCTATTTAGAACCTACTTTATAATCTCCTGGTTGTATTTTCCATTTATTGTCTCCCTCACTAAAATGTAGGTTTAAGAAAGACAGGGAATTTGGCTATTGTAAATTGTGCTGCTATAAACATTGGGGGACGTAGGTTTTTTTTTTAATTGGTCTTTCAGGGTTCTTAGGGTACAGTCCCAGCAGTGTAACTACCAGGTCAAAAGGCAGTTCCATTTGTAGTTTTCCTGAGGAAATTCCATACTGTTTTCCACAGTGGCTATGCCAGTCTGCAATCCCACCAACAGTGTACTAGGGTTCCCTTTTCTCCACAACCTCTCCAACACTTGTTTGTTGATTTGTTTATGATGGCCATTCTGACTGGTGTGAATGGGTATCTCACTGTCATTTTAATTTGTACATCTCTGATGCTGGTGATGCTGAGCATCTTTTCATATGTCTCTGGGCCCTCTGTATGCATCCCAATGTTCATAGCAGCACAATTTACAATAGCCAAGTGCTAGAAGCAACCTAAGTGCCCATCAGTAAATAAATGGATCAAAACACTATGGTACATTTACATGATGGAATACTACGCAGCAGAAAGAAAAAAAAGGAGCTCCTACCCTTTGTGATAGCATGGATGGAACTGGAGAGCATTATGCTAAGTGAAATAAGCCAGGTGGTAAAAGACAAATGCCATATAATCTCACCTATAAGTGGAATCTCATCAAGAAAAACAAATAAGCAAGCAAAATGTAACCAGAGACATTGAAATTAAGAATAAACTAACAGTATCCAGAGGGGAGGTGGGAGGGAATAATGGGGGGGAAATGGGGAGGGGTTTTCAGGCACATCTATAAAGGACACATGGATAGACACATGGACAAAACCAAAGGGGCATAGAATCAAGGGTGGGAAGTGGGGATGGCTGGGGTGGGGGGAAGTGGCGGTGGGGAAATGGAGACAACTGTACTTGAACAACAATTTTAAAAAAAGGAACCACAAGAAAAGGAACTTCTGTTTTGTTCACCAAAGTATCTCAGGTACATAGAAAGTGGCTGACACGTTTAAAATGACCAGTAAGTACCTGCTGAATAAAAAAGTGCTTGTAAATTGAGGCTTGGACTGAACTGCTCTTACTTACTGCTCTTGAGATTCCCATGCACACAACCACATGAACAAGCTGGGTTCTCCTGTTGGACACTGGGAAATGTATGGCTAGGTCATCCCTGTCACTCACCTTACAGTTGCACCAAACACAAGACTGAGGCCATCCCAGCCCATTCAGCCTCAAGGAAGCCAGCCCAGGTCGGAAAACTTTCCAGCAGACCCACAAAACAGAAAGGAATTTTGTTTGTTGTTTTACCCCTACTGCATTTGAAGTACTTTGTTGTGCAGCAAAAACTGACCGATACAATTGCTAATGAGATACTAGCAATGCGTCTTCTCACTAATTGTAGCACAGGTGCCTGTTGTGGGACAATGATCCAGAGGATACCCCAGTCACCTGTCCTATGAAGTTGTCCCAAGCCAGCCTTCTCAGCAGCATGGGTGTTTTCACAGTCCAGTAAGCTCAAGTTAAAAAGAAAAAGAAGAGGGAGAAAGGGAGAGAGAGAGAGATACAATCTAAATGTTTAGATTGATTTGCCCTTCCAGGATTTCTTTCTTTTCTTTTTTAACAAATTGTCCAATACAGAGAGTTCTTTTCCTTTTTCCCTCCCGGGAAGTTATTTATTTTTATGGGCTCTTTTTGAGAAGTAAAAATCAATTTTAGAATGCAAGTGATACATTTTATTCTCCCAATAATGAGAACTAGAAAATTAAAGGCCCCAAGGAACAAGCCCTCTGTACTAAAATGATGTAGAATACAGCCCAAATGTTCTTATGTGAACATTTTACAAATTGTGACTGCTGTTTACTGACTGTGACCTGGAAATCGCTCATGGAAGACATAGAGCCACTGCTAGGAATGGATGGCATCATACTAGGTGGGCTCGGCAGACTTGCAGGCCCACAGAAAGGTACTTTTAGACAACCTGTCCTGTAATTCACAACGCTGGAAATTTGTATATGTCAGGGCACTCATGTGTGTGTGTCTCAGTTATGTTTGTTCACTGCTTCAACAAACAATTATTGAGCATTTATTATGTGCCTAAACCTGGTGATATGACAATAAACATGCCAGATATAGCTGGTGACTTCAAACAGCTTATCACACAGAAAAGTTACAGACTTTAAACAAGGTGTCTTAAATCAGGTTCTCTGAAGTGTGTGCAGGGGGCTCTTGGAGAAAACCCTTGGGAACGAGCCCTTTGAGGAATGAAGGAAACAGGATAAAACAGAGGTGTTAAACAGCAAAGTGGTTCCAACAAAAGCCTCACCCAATCTAGTAGAGAGTTCTGTGTTTGGGATGGCCCTTCAGGCTTGTCTCCAACTGAGGCAGGAGCTGGGCTTTTGTTCCCAGCCCCCACTAGTAACCAATCAATCCCTGGGTGTGGGCTGCCCCTGGAAGGATGTATAACCTTGGACAATGCAACTCTTCAGGGTAATCCTAGAGAACGACTAAGCTGTGAGTGATTGGCTTGGAGCAGGCCTGAAAGGGTGCCTTGGTGGCACAACACAGTGTCCACTTTACAAGGAACCATGATAAATGTGATATGTGCTGCAAAGTGTGGAAGTTCAGAGCTTAGGGCAGGGACTTAACTTGCACTAATGGTTAGTGTGTGTCACTGTGGTCTTTTCTAAATGGTGTGTATGAAGCAGCTTGGTAAGAGTTCACTAACTCAAAACCAAAACTCACTGGACACTAGGCCCTGATACTCATTCCCCCTTCAGCCTTGCCATGACCCTGTGAGCTGTGTGTCCTCTCCATTAGCCAGGTGAGGAAGCTGAGACTCACAGGGGTTGGCTCACTTGCCCAGAGTCCCACAGCTTTTATATGGCAGAGCCAGGATTTGAACACCTAACTATGTGACCACAAGGCCTACAACCCCTTCTATTCACTGCCTGTCCCTTTTCCCGTGCATCTTGAGCCCTCCCCCCACCTTGACTTCTTCCATCCACACTGTAGACCTGGCTCCTCTCATGAATGGCTTTTTCTCAAGCTGCCTCCCCTGGCCACTTCCTTTTATAGCCCACATTCTCTTAAGCATTGTCTACACTTCCCTTTCTACTTCTGAACTTCCTTAACACCCAGCATCCTGGCTCTTTCTCTCACCTTGCCATTGACCAAGCACAGTCCAAATCCCTAAGTTAAATGATGAAACCCAATGACTGTCTCAATTATTAGCCTGTTTTCTCTACAATTACCAGTTGGTAGCATCCAATGGCTGGCCATGCCTACTTTCTTGAACTCTCTCTTTCTTTGGTTCCTGTGACCCTCAACTGCTGTGGTTTCCCTTCTTCCTCTACATACACCATTTTTTAGTTCTCCTCTACTGGCTTCTCTATCTCTACTAACCCCAAAGTGGCTCCATTTCTTGAGGTCCCAACCATGCTGCTTCTCCATCTTTCCACTCTCTTGTACTTGACACGTCCAATGGCTGCAGCTTCTACTCTTAGGCTGCTAGTGCCTGAATCTACAGTCTTAGCTCTGTTTCCAGAACTGGATCTCCATCCACCTACTGGATATAAGTTGCCCCTGTAACCCCAAAACATCTCAGACTCAACCCTACACAAAACCTTCCAAGCAAGCTGCTTTGACTTCTGACCATGATTATTCATCATACCCACTACTTATACATCTTCCTGAGCCACAAATCTGGCTTAATCCCTGGTTCCTCCATCCTCTCCCTGATTCTCCACATCAATTTATTCTCATCTGTCCACTTTGATGGTTACTTTCTTAATTCAAATGTGCATTATCTCATCCACCCTACTGACATCCTTCCTTTTTGTTGTCACCAATGCTGTCTAGATCCTATTATGACTGCTCCCAGAGTTTCTTTCACCTACCTCTGAATAATGTCCAAAATCCCCAGAATGCATGAGCAAGATCTTCTGTGACCTGGCCTTGATCAGTCCTCACAGCTGCACTCTGTAGTCTCAATACACACTAAAACCACTGTCCCTTTATGCCCGTGGGCCTTCCCTCTTGTGGTTCCGTCAGCCTGACAGTCCATCTGTTGAACCTACTTTTCCAGCTATTTAACCATTCATTCAGCAAACATTTGTCATATACCTGCACATGTCACCTACGTACTAGGTACTAGCATACAATGGTATGAAAAATAAGGTAGATTCTCGCCTTCACCCAGTGTAGGGAAACAGATAAGAAGCAAATAAACAAACAACATGACAAATACATGTCACACACGAAGACAGTAGTAGACAGGGGAAAGGGATAGAGAGACAGGGAAAGGTTTCCCTGGGTAAGGTTCAGGAGTGGCCCTTCTGAGAAGGTGACACTGATGTGGACAGCTAAAGGCATAACCAGGACATGTAGAACTCAAGGGAACACAATGAGGGCTGAAGGAAGAACAAAAGCAAGAAGGAAGATAAGTCATTTGAGAGAGCAGAGACAAAGACATCATGATAAGAGGACAAAGAGAAATGAAGGTGGAGAGAGAGTCTAGGAGAGGACCTGACCCTGCAGGGTCTCAGAGCAGGAATGAGGGTTCTGATTTCAACTGAAATCTCTGAGAAGCCTTTTAGCTCAAGCCTTCCAGTAGTTTAAGAGGGGAGTGACATGGTCCAGTTTGCATTTTACAATGATTCCTGCCTCTGGCTGGGTGTGAAGAATGGATTTCAGAGGGCAAAAGCCCATGAAAGCTTCTATTCATCTTTCAAAGTGTAAAACAGACAAAGTACCTAGCTGAGTCCTAGCAGGGGGGTGAGTTTTCCTCCAGCGTCCAGAACTAACTCCTTGCCCCTGACTCTATGAAGCTTTTCCTGGCCCCATGTTTTAGAATTCATTTGTGATCTTTGGGCACCTCCCACAGCACTTCCCTTCACGCTGGGTTATCACTTCACCCACGCCCCTTTTACAGTAGGTTCTCTCCTCCTCTCCCTCTCCTAGTCAGTTGTGGTACAGTCCATGTATAAAGGGTCATACTCATTCACAGAGCCTCACAGTGTCTGGCAAATGGCCTAGCTTATGGGAGACACTCAAAGAACAATGGCAAGAATGAATGAAAGAAGGATTGAATGGAGTCTGAAAGGGAGTATGTTTGTATTTCCCAGGAACACTGTGCATTAAGGGCCTAGGTTTACGATCAGTCATATCTAGATTTAATTCAAGCCCCATCAGCACTTTCAGCAAATAAATTCACCTCTCTGAGCTGCATTTTATTCTCTGTAAAATCATAATGATAGTGAGTATGGAATACGCATTATCTCACAGGGTTGTCATGCAGATCTAATGAGACCACAAAGCACCCGTGTCCCTTTCCCTTCCCAAACTGTCCCTGCTGGGGAAGGGCAGGGGTGGCACAATCCAAATCACGGACCCACAGCTGAATGACATTTGTTGACAAGGTTCTGTCTTCTTGTTAGATTTTTGCTTTTCACAGACATTTGTTGAACACTGAGCATCAAAACCAGTATAACCACCACCTCCATTTTTTCTACTATAAACACATGCAGACAAACACATTAAAGGTGCTTGTGGCTGAGAACTGAGTCTAGTCCCTACCAATGTGCTATGCGTGGTCTCATGACACACAGATGGCAAGCCCAGGGACACAGGCCTTTCACATTAACTTTCAGACCCCAAGCCCCAGTAAACAGCCCCCTCCCTAGAGATCCAGGGGGCAGTAGTACCCCTGCAGAAGTCTGGAGACATTTCAAGCCCAGGATCTGCCTATCCATCACCCCCCGTCCCCCTCACCTCTAGAGGATCCTGTAGCCAGCCCACAAACCCTGGGAGCTGTCTCTGAAGCTAATGACAGGCAGAGACAGTGATGAGCCCAAGCCAGCCTGAGGCCATGAAGCCTTCACGAGGATGCTGGGGAAATCACAGCCTGGCCCTTCCTCAGGGGAGGAAGGGAGCTGTGCTTCTGCTACAAGACTGAGCGGAAGCATGCTCATTCTCAGTTAAGTTGCCATTTCAATCCCTAAATCCTCAATTTGCCACAATGGCTAAGAACTCAAATAACCTGGGATCAAACTTCAATTCTGTTACTTACTAGCCAAACAACCTCAGGCAAGTTAGTTAAGCTCCCTGAGCCTCAGTTTCCCACCTACATATGGAGATAAAATGTATTAATACAGTGAAAGAGCTCAACACTGCCTAACACTTGGACATCCTTGTTTGTATGCATTTTATGCTAATATTTAGAGAGAGATTATAATGGTTTTGTCAAGGGAGTTGTACTGTGCACATCCCCACAAAACAAGGATAAGCAGAAAATGCCACATGAGTGTCCTCTGCATCCACTGCTCTCTGGGAATATGTCCCCATGTAGTTCTCCACTAACCGTTCCATAATTTCCTGCCATTTGGGTCACTTTTCTCAATTTAAAAGGCCACTTGAACTGGGATTTTTCAAGCTACAAGTGAAGACAGTAGGTTAGATTAGAAGACATAAAATCAAAGGATCATCGATTCTCTTCTTGGAGGGAGGAGGTGGAGACAGGCTGTCAGCTCTTACTGCAGAGATCCATTTTCTGAGCTGAAGCTGGCACCCAGGGAGGGCCGCAAGGCCCCTGGATCCTCAACCCAGCTATCCATGGCTACCTTTCCAGGAGAAGGAACAGACAATAGTGGGCAGGAACCCACCACCTCCCTTCCTTCCCAGCACTTCTCAGAGCCCAGCAGGCAGCTGATGATAACTCAGTGGCATGTGACAGCCCATGGAAAGCTAGCTCTCTCTCCAGCCTCCAATCACCAGGTATCTGAAAAGGATGTAGGAGCAGTCAGACTCTGCTCTCATTAAGAGTCCTTTGGTGGAGAGAAATGATTCTTAAAGGAACTGTCAGGTTTAGCAGCCTCTTCATGAAGAGGTCAGAGCTCTGACCTCCAGGCCCATGACAATGCAGGCCCTCATTTGCATCTCATTTGCATTGCATACTTAACAGGACTCCAGCTCTGTTACCCTGTTTGGAGGTGGGGGGTATCCTAGGGGGAGAAGGGGTATCTGCATGGCAGGCTCACACAGCAGCCTGCGCCCTCCAGGGAAACAAGACCAATTAGACCAGAGTGATGTACATAGATGGAGACCACACTATTCCAGAATGGACAGCCAACTAAATAAAGCTAGGCTTACATCATAGACAAGGCCAGACAGAGAAAATTCCAAATATTTCCAAGAGACTGCACTAGAATGATTTGGACTAATTGCATGCAGGTCTTGTGCTAAGAGTGTCCAACTGTATCAGCAGCACAGGAATGAGCTGTCAGCATGTGGTCAGAGTGCCTACAGAAAAGAACCTTCCCCCTCCCTCAGAATAGTTCCTCTTTGCATTGACTGATACACCCACACCACTCGTTGGCCAAGGTTTTATATTCTGCTGTTCAAAAGCCACAGGTTTTTCTCAGTATCCTTGAAGGTTTACAGCACTGTCTTTCAGTATAATGTGGGCACCAAGATCTGTCTCTATATATGAAGGCAGACCAGGGGTCAAATCCCAGCTCTGGCATTTGCTAGCTGTGTGACCTTATCCAAGTCACTTCACCTTTCTGAGCTTCAGTTTCCTTCCTGTACAGGCTGGGGTAGTATCAGTATCTATCTCAGACAAATTAAATGATATAATGCCTGGAAAAGTGCCTGGTACAATACCTAGTACCTCTTACAAAATAGAAAGTCAGGAGATGCTGTCTATAGTTGAGAAACAAGAAATGCAGTTGTGCATTTATAACTTAGAGATACTATTAAAATGACTTGAGGCATGACAAATGCCTCAGCAGCTGCCTCTGTATCACCTCTGACCTCCTCTCTCACTCCCCTCCCCCTGGCTCACTCCACACAGATGCCCAAGCCTCCCTGCTGCTTCCTCAAGCATGTTGAGCACGCTTCTGCCACAGGGCCTTTGCACTGGTTGCTCCTCTGCCTGAAATGCTCTTCTGCCAGGCAGCGCCCTGGCTCCCTCCTTCATCTCCTGCAAGAGTCTTTACACAAATGTCCCCATCTCAGTGACTTTTTCCTTGCTGCCATATCTAAATTTATTCCTGCTTCCTCCCCCATACTTACTATCCTCCTTTCCTGCTTTACTTTCTGCTTCACACTCACCATCCAATCTACTGTATGTCCCAGTTAGTTACCTACTTCACTGTCTCACACCACAGCAGAGGCAGCCAGAGGGCCAGGTCCAGCTCACACTTGTTTTTGTCAATAAAGTTGCGTGGGAACACAGCCACACCCATTTATTTACATACATCTCTGGCACTTTCTTGTTACAGTCACAGACTTGAGTAGTTGTGACAGTAACCACAGGGCTCCATAGTCTATCTGGTTAACAGGAAAATCTTGTGGAGTCCTGAACATGAGGGCAGGACTCTGTCTTGTCCTCTGACAAGTCCCAGTGACCAGGGTCAGTCCCTGACTCCTACATAATGCTCAAGGGTGATCCTGTTTGCCCAATGAGTGAACCCAACCTGGGCTATAGCTATGTGGGGGAGGGGAGACAGGGGCTGGTGTCAGAGGGCTCAGTCCTGCTCAGGAAGTCAGAGCCATGGAGTGGTGAACTGAAACAGCGATGGAGCCTGTCATTAAAATGCAGACTTGAAGTACCAGAAAAAGAGCATAGTCCCCTGGAACTTGCTAGAAACCCACATTCCCAGAACTGTCCAGACAACCCTGAGGCCTGCTCAGGTTGGAGAAGGACTACTCCAATGACCGGAACTCAGGTGGGGCAGGGGTCACTGCTTTTCATCCTGAGCTCTTCAATGCACACTGAGATTTTTTTAACCTCTATACATGTACTAGTTTGATAATATCATTAAATAAAAGTAGTTTAAATGTATTAGTTACAGCTTTTTAATTATTTGTATTTCTGA
This sequence comes from Phyllostomus discolor, assembly GCF_004126475.2. Lineage (NCBI taxonomy): Eukaryota > Metazoa > Chordata > Mammalia > Chiroptera > Phyllostomidae > Phyllostomus > Phyllostomus discolor. The sequence continues at coordinate 122,312,462 of NC_040905.2, forward strand.
TACTTTGACATCTGGGGCCTTCCTTGCTAATCCCAGAAAGCCTGCCCTGCCCAGGCCAGTCAAATCCTAGAGACAACAGAAGACTCAGCTGGAGGTCCATCTTTCACATACAAACCAACCACCCCAACCCCCTGCTTTATGGCACTCTTGCACTCAGGGTCACTATTTCCTGAAGTGAGTGCCCAGAGCCAGGCACCAGGCACCAGGCAATTAGACATGCCCCTGCACTCCAGAGCCCACTGAAATTATTCTGGGTAGCCAGCCCTAAGCTTATGCACACCACCTCACCCATTCCTCCCATGAAACCAAAACAAAGACTTGTGCCCACGTTTTCCTCCCACTCCCTCTGCCTCCTGACCACCCCCATGAGGCCCTGCATGGTGTGGGTTGCTCCTCCTCTTGGGAACCACAAGGAGTAAACTACCCTTTCAGTGGCCATAGTCTCCTGATCGTTGGTCTCCCCATTTTGAATTGTAAGGTCCATACTTTACAATAAACCAAACAAAATAGACAGAAAGATGGGGAGAGGTAGGGAAAGGGCACAGACCTAATACAAGTGACATCCGGAAGACACTGGCCAAGACTGAGCGGACACGAGAGTTCACAGCATGGCCCTAGAGCAAAGGGCCACACCCAACAAGATGGAACACATCTGGCTCATCCCTAAGTCTGACAAACCCTCTAAAATGTTGTGCAAGGATGTGGGACATGTAGACTAGCAGCACCTGGTGGTGGAGCATGAGGTTTGACTGACTGTACACCCAAAGTAAACCAACAGTGTGATGTGGCTGGCCTTACCTCAAGTCCCCCAAAAAGAATAAAGTCATCTCAAGATGCAGAAATAGAACTATGTTGTCTAGGATGGTGTTGTTCAAATGGTGTGTTTTGACACATTAATCAATGGTCAATGACATCAACTGAGAGTCCAGATGATTTTTCTCAAAGGACTTCTTAAAGGAAAGAGAACAGAACAGGATAGGAGGCTGCAGAAGGGAAGGTTGAGAGCCACTGATCTAGAATCAGGGAGGCACCAACCCTTTCCTCCTCTGCCAACTTGGAAGCTTCCCTATCAACTGGGGCATCGTGCCTGATAAGAAAGCTGCTCCAACTGGAGGGTTATCCAGGAGGAGATGGGGAGGGGACACTGCCACTATGTCTCATGGTACTGGAAGCTGTGGGTTGTGGGTCACATATTAGATAGCATATGGCTGAAGGAGTTGGGGCAGCTTCCCCTAGGAATGAAAAGATTCTGGGGTGCCTAAGAACTGTCATCAGATCAGTAAAAGGCTGTCAGCACACCTGTACTGCATGACCCATGGGAAGAAACTAGTAGAAGTTTCACAAAGTTAATCAATATCAACTTCAGCAGCTTGATGTGTCTGGCTTATTGGATTCCCCACCAACTCCAACCTGTATGCTTAGACCATTGCTTTTCCTCTGACCTTTTGACTTATCCTTTCAGACCTTCCTATGCCTAGCTTCTCCAAGCCTGTGTAATGTCTGACTATTCCAGTAAACTATTGTTCCATGGTCCTCAGAGTGGTTCAGATTCCCTACAGACAGGGGCCTCCAGAGGCCCAGCATCCAGAGGCCCGGGGATATGCTGGTCTCCCATGAAGACCTGCCCCTCCACCATGCTCAAACCATTCAGTATGCTGACACTTCCCAGCATAACCTGAACACCCAGTGAGCACCTTTTTATTTGTGAGAATGCTTTCTCAAAAGAACTGCTGTGAACTTTCTTTTGTCTCTCTCCCCTTCACCTGCTGAATGCCCTCAATACTACCAGCTTGCTTGTGCTACGGCTGCCCCAGAGTACTCAAGGAGGCAGGACAGGGTAGTTGTTAGGGGCACAGGCCCTGGAAGCAGACAGCCCAGTGTTTGAAATCCCAGGGTTTATAACAGTGCAACTTTAAATGAATTACTCAGCCTCTCCCCACTGCAGCTTCTCCTGAAAAAAAGAAATGGGGGTAAAACCTCAAAGGCTCAAGGTGAGCATTACATAAGATGGTCCCCTTACAGCACCTGGCGTGTAGTAAGTGCTTAATAAATGTTGGCTGCAGATATCATTGCAACAGTGTCTGTAAGTAACCAGCTTAGAAACCAGGTCCCCTGAATACTCTAAATGGGCAGATACCCTCTCTCAGGCCACACTAGGCAGAGCCATGTAGCCCCGGTGAGCAGCCCCAAATGCCTCACTGCCTTATAAAAGATAACGTCTTAAGTGTTGTAAGATCTCTAGATACACCATGGCCAAGGAGAATGCCCCTGGCGACAGCTCCCTGTGCCTATCCAGCATTGGCAGGGTGTCTGGGAAGCTGGACTTCTCTCTCAGGAAACCACATATTCACATGGCCACTTTAGGAGAAAATAAGGCCACTAACAGGAAACCTCACATTTGGCAAAACAGGCAAAAGCAGCCAGAAATTCATAAGGGCTGGGCAAACCAATCCGACTAGAAGAGTAAATACATGGCATCTGCTGTAGCAGGTGGTGTTCTAAAGCCTTGACATAGACCTGCTGTGGAATCCTCTCCATGACTCTATAAAGTGGGTACAACCCTCATTTTACCTTCCCAAGCTAACCAGGCATTCCTTACTTTCCAGGCAGGCAGGGTGGCCTGTGTCCAATAACCCAGCCCCTGGCCCTACCACAGCAATGTTTAGAGAAAAGACCTTCTTCATCTATCTCCTGCTCACATGCTGGAAAATCAGCAAGCATCTTTTGGCCAATGAAGTCTGCCTTTCTGCAAAAAGACAGGCCAATGTGGTGACATGGCATCATCGCCAGCTTCACAGGCCAGCAAACACTGTCTCTCTCACACCCAAAGGAGAAGGGTGGGCAAGCGGGAGTGTCGGGAAAATGGAGCCCTATGAGAAAATCTCTGTCAGCACACGGCATCAGCTCTGCACATTCATTTCCTCTTCTGCAGCATGAAAAGAGCTGCCCTAACAGCTGAGGCTGTGAGGAGGATTCTATCAGGGATGCTTGTGGCTGATATCCACCATCACCAGCCCACCACTGAGGGATGAAGGCAGAATCAAGGGTGTCCCAGAGCATGGTGCTCTGGGACCAATACTTGGGTTCAAGTCCCAGCTCTTCCTTTTCCTAGCTGTGTGACTTGGGCAAGTTATTGAACCTCTCTTTCTGCCTCAGTTCCTTTGTCTGTAATATAGAGATAATACTAGTTACTGTCTTAGGGTTGTTGACAGCATTACATGAGATGAACTGGGAAAGTCTTCTGAATGCCCATCAATCCACCAGCTCTAGTTATAGCCTGGCCCTCATTATCATAAGTGTTCCTTGTCATTCTTGCTCTTGTCTGCAGTATAGTAATAAGAGCTCATACCTTCTATCTTGTACCCATATTGGCCTCCTCCAGGGAGCAACCTGGGGTACCTTCAGCCCATAGTGCTCCTTCACTGGGCCTACCCTGGCCTCCTGTCTACCCACCAGCCTCATGCCCCAGCCCCCCATCACAGGGCTCCAGCCCATCCACTTTCTGTCAGTTTCTCACTGTGCAGGCCACGTGTCTTTCCACAGGGCTTGTGCCTGTGCTGTTCCCTCTGCCTGGTGTGCTGTTTTTTCAGCAAGCTGGCTCCCTCCTGCTCATCATTCAGGTATCAATCAAAGGCCATCATCTCTGCCAATGACCCACAGACATCTCTCAATCACATGACTATTTTCTTTTACTTTCTTTAGGGCCTTCCTCACTACCTAAAGGTACTTTGTTTATTGTTCATTTCTGTCATTAGAAAAAATTCAGGGCCCATGACAGCAGGTACCTGGATGGTTTGCCCACAAGGGTTGTTGGGAGCCAGGATTCAAACCTAGGCCTGACTCCAAAGCCCACACTCAGGCCCTGTGATCACAGCCTGTACTGGCCTATGGGCCTATAGTTAGTATATGCCTACAGCCAGTCAATGAGAAAAGCAGGCCTGGGCTACTGACTGGAAGGTAATGCCTTCTCCTCCAGGTGGTAAGAGATACCAGGGAAGCAGGGGAGGGAGGCTTGGGGTCATTTACAAGAATGGCTTGAAAACAGGGGCTCCGGCTGCAATGAGTCTTATCCTGGGGCATATGAATAGGTTCAGGCCACCACAGAGGAAAGGGGATTCTGGCTGCTGAAATACTGACACCAGGGTTCTATGGTCTCTAAAGTGCCATTGCCAAGGTGAGGCTGGGTGCTCATGCCACCCCAGGCACATCCACCTGCAGGGCCCCCTCCCTCTTGCGGCAGCAGAGCAAGGAAAGCCTGACACCTGGTAGAGAGACACATCATCCTGTCCCATTGCCTTGGCTGCAGCAAGGAACTTTATGGCATTTTAAAGCACATGCAAATTACCTGGGGATTCTGACTGAGCTGGCCCAGACGGAATGGGAGACCCTGCATTTCTAACCAGCTCCCAGGTGACGCTGATGCCTCTGGTCTGCAGACCGCAAGGAGGGTAGCCGAGGCTGGCCGGTTTTGGAGTGTGAGCCTCTCCAAAAGAAACTCTGAGGCCTGGGCTGGCCACACAGTGGGGAAGAGCACCGGAGTATTTGAATTTTGTAAGTCAAAGAATTTAGAGGCAGGACAGGGTGAGGGCATTAGTATAGGCAGCCAAGCAAGGAACAGAGTAGACACACTTCCCGGGGCATCAGTGAGGGTGACGCTAGTGACAAGGGCTGCAAAAAGCCATCAAAAGGCTAACACTATGATATCAGAGAGCAGGCCCAGCTCATGGGATGGGATGCTACACACGACACATGCCTGTGACAGTGAAAACCCAAACCCCAGACAGAGCCCCGGGCTCAGCTCTGCCGAAGCTGAAGGCCCCCCAGCACTCCTCCAAGTCACAGGACACCCCCCGCCCTGGTGCCAGCCACTTGATTTTCACAGCTATGGTTGCTGGGAACATGTACTTAAAACAGCTTTTCCTGCTTAGAATTTTCCTGGGTCTTTTTTCCAAAAATGACAAAAGTGATGTGTTTATTACAACCAGAGAAACAATTCCTAAAACTGGTAGAGAAACATGGCACCAACCCCTTCCCCAACCAGCCTCTTTCCATCCCTACTTCCCCACTTGCCCTGCAATCCCAATGTTTACAGCCTGGTCTGGAGCCTTCCACACCTTGCTAACCACCCTTACAAAAAACACACAAACATAACTTCACACATAGGAAGTGTCTGTTGTGGCTGTTTATTTCTTTGAAATGAGACCAAACTAGTATCTTTTTGTGCAACCTAACCCTCTCACTTAATAATGCATCAGAGATGGTGCTCCAGGTCATGGGTGGGCAAATGCTTTCTGTAAGAGCCAAAGAGTAAATATTTTAGGCTTTGCAAGCCATACAGGCTCTGCCACAGCCACTCAGTAAACTCACCATTGTATCACCAAAGCAGCCAGAGACAATATGGAAGTGAATGGGTGTAGCTGTGCGCCAACAAAACTTTATTACAAAAACAAGCAGCAGGCCATAGTTTGCCAACCCCTGCCCCAGGCCATTAGCTATAGTTCTGACCTTTAGTGTCCTCATTTTGGTTTTCAATTATTTAGAATTTTTATTATTTACGTTTTTAAATAATAAAAGTATCATATGAAGTATCCTACACATATAAAAAGTGTACAAATCATAATGATGTAGTCGGATACTTTTTCAAAGTGAATACATCTGTGTAACCAGTTCCCTATCAAAAAACAGAGCATGAACCAGCTCCACAGAAGTCCCACACACCCATTTTAATTCACTGTTCTCAAAGACTGTGTAACAATATCCCATAAAATGGATACACCCTAATTAGGTAATTCCAATTCTTTGCCACCGCAAACCAAACATCAACAAACATGCTCGTTCTAGACTTTTATTTCTTTGCTTGCTTGTGCTTCATTTCAATAAGATAAATTCCCCAAAGTGTAATGTGAGAGTCTAAGTGTGCACATGCATACATCTTGTAATCAATGTTGCTGGGCCACTTCCCCTAAAGCTGGTGACAAGCCACAGGCCTGCAGATCCTGGCAATGCCCCATCAATGCAATTCAGCAGGAATTTTAAGGAACAGCATGTATTCCCAGCACATGCCAATGTCTGAGGTCCTTGGACAGTGGTCTGGACCTGATTATTCTTATGAGACTTCAACATTCAGGGAAGAAGAGAAGGAACATTGAGTGGAAAGACCTCGGCTCCCTCCGTCTCCTTGAATCAGCTCTGTCTCCTTCAGTGTCCATGACACTGACCTACCTCTTCACAAGCCAAAGGCTTCAAAGCAAGGGTGGGCAGGGGGTCCTGGCCTGGGCCCCAGGGGGTGTGCAAACAAGTATCCACAGTGCACTGAGGGGAGACAGTTAGCATGCCCTAGATGGAGATATGATTTAACTCGGCTTCTTCATTACAAACACACTAAAGAGAAAAGCAAAACCACATGGGTGTCTCACTGAGTTTGTTTACGGGAATTTTTCTCTCCAATGAGAACACAACAAAGTGTTTTCAAAAACCAATTTTACTACACTGAAATTTCTTTTAAAAAACCTGACTGCTCTTAAGTATGATGTAGTCTGAAGACCCTTGGGTACCATGGTCCCCCCAATTCCCAGAGCTCATGGGGTGTGGGGGTGCCATGCATGTCTACACGCACAGGGCAATTTGCTCTTAGGATGGTGTTCCCAGCTTTCCCCAGAGCCCCAGTGGCATCTGTTGCAGCAAAAAAAGAGGATCGACTTACCAGGATTGGGGCTGCCCAGTAGCACGCCTCTGACAACACTTAGCCACTGGAACCTTAGATGTGTACACTTTACTGTGTATATATTTCATCTCAAAGCAAAACCAAAGCTGCAAACAAGTTTTGAGTTCTAGTTGATGCTGAAGTATTGAGGGGAGACTTAATGTCCTTAACTTACTTTGGAATGCATCAAAAATAAGGTGATGGATAGATGGAGACTGAGATGCATGGATACTGATTAAGCAAAGTACAGTAAAGGTAATGGCAAAATCTAGAGGTGGCTGTACACAGTAAGATGGGTGTACACAGTAAGAATCTTCCTTACTGTGTATGAAGGAAAAGTGTATGTTGGACACTGTTTATAATAAAAGGTTGGGGTAGGGGGAGAATCCGGAAGAAATGGGTCCTGTCCCCACACAATGATGTGTGGCCTTGAGAAGTTAATCTCCTTTCCCTGGACTTCAGTGAACAGCTGAGCTGTCCTCTGCAGTGCCTTCCATTGTGGACAATGACCCGCGATGTGGTTTTGCTCCTTTGCACAGGTCTAAGCAACTCCTCAAAGGGAGCCTTTGGGAGGAATGGCTTTAAAGGCAGAGACTGCCCCCTGGTGGCCCCCAGCAACCTAAATTATGAACATTTTCTATCCCTGCATAGATACATGGCTGAGTAATACTCTTGAGATAGTAAAACACCTGAAGTTTTCTTCATTACATTTCCATTTTCCTCCCCCCTTCTCTTCCCTTTAAAGCAGAGAGCCAGCTCAGGGAAAGTGTGTGGAAGGGCAAATAGCCAAAACAGGCTTCAGGTCATTCTGGCTTCGTGTTCCAAATTCCCAAAACTCAGAGGCGTCTAACAAGAAACCACACTGAAGGAGAGGATCGTAAAAGAAACTCAAAGGGCAGTGAACTTTAACCTAAAAGAAGGAGATTTCCTGTGGCTGAAAAAGGAAGAAAGTCAAGAAAAGATCCCAAGGATCCCAGGGAATTAGCAAGACACCAGGTTGTGATGTGTGTCCAGGCAGAGATTTGCCTTGTCCCCTGATGTACCCCAAGAGTCTCAACTGTCCTCAGCAAGCACTGGAGACTCAATTAATATTGTTGAATGAATGAGTGGATGACTGGGAGAGTGAGAGAGTAGATTCAGAAGGAGCTTATATCCAGAGAAAAGCAAGCCACACTCAAGGCTAACAGTCTCCATGTCTCCAGCCATTTCTGGGTTCCACGTGCTAGGTCATGCACTCCCTCTGCCTGGAGCACAGCCCCACAGTGAGACTGTGGGCTGTGGAGCCAGACCTCCTGGGCTGTACCTGAGACCCTCTCAGGCCCTGTGCCTCCATCTCCTCACACGTAAAATGGGGTAATATTAATACCTGTGACAGAGGACTGTTCAGATGACTAATGTGTTGATCTATGTAAAGCACCTGGCATGCAATAAGTGCTCAATAAACATAGCTAGCATTATTTTTCATATTTACCCTGACACAGTTTGCCCCATGCAGGTAACTCCCATATTTCCTACAGACTCATCTCAGCCATGGCTTCCTTCTGAAAGCTTCAGGTGTCCCTCCAAGACTTCCCGTGGCACTATCACAATACATGCCACACTGCAATGTAGTCATCTAAGTCTATCTGCCCCTAGGCTGTGAGTTCCCCAAGGGTGGGAACCAGGTCTCACTGTCACCGGGTCTGAATGAATGAATGGATGGATAAACACTTGTGCTTACTGAGCCCATCCTACCCTGCTACCTGTGATGTGCCGCCCTTCTCATGCTGTAAACGCCTAATCACTCCAAACCACCCCACCTCCCACCCAACCCCCAGACGCCTTCTGCCAGTTTGGTCTTGCCCAGCCATATTGATTTTAGAAGGAAGGTACCCATGTTGGTACCAAGGGGAGGGGCCCTCAAAGGTTTTCTTGTACTCTTTTGCCCTTGTTAGAGTTCCCATAATGTCAAAACCTTCTCTACCTTGAAACAGTTCCTTAAATAGCAAGAGGGTCTTCTGTGAGCCTTCAGCACCTGTTTCCTTTCTCCTAAGAGTGCTTTTAAAACCTCTTTTAGAATCTAAAGTATTGGCAGATGTGGTCCTCAACTTCCCCCAATAGCCTGTCACAAATTATGTCTCTTTGGTGCTTTCTTATTCTGATGTGTGAATGTCAGACCTTGAAATGGATTTAAATACCACAATATTGCTAAATCTTGTAGCAATGTAGGAGTAGCTACATCTTTCTGGGAGCTGCTTCAGTCTACATTTTTATATAGTGCAATAAAATGGTAAGAAAACTGAATGGAAGCCCCAAAGAGAAACCTCAAAAATTCAACTTTTTTAAAGAATAGCCCCAGCTTCTGTAAGATAGAATGATGGGTCTGAGTATGGATGTGGTTAAGGAGCTGCGTCTGGCTGTAATGTGGGCAGGAATGGGAATGATGGGATGCCAGCTGCTATGTCCATAGGAGACACTGGATTGCAAAGGGGTTACATGTGTGGGGCCATGGGCTCATCGACTTTGCAGCTTTGAGCTGAGCTCTGACACTGCATGGCCTGCTCCTGCAATTCCATGGGGTGTCACAATGTCCATATGGCTTCCTGTGGCTCTAGAGGCTCCACTGCTCTGTGTCTTTTCCACGTCATCCAGGGAGCAGGGGTGGTCATGGCTCTAAAGGCTAGTTCCTAGTCCTACTATCATTTGATGTTGACCTTGGACCTGTCCTTAAGATTTTCTGCATGGTCTCCTTCCTATAAGAATAATGATGTGAAACAGATTATCTGCTGAACTTCAGCTCCTCACTTGAGAAGGCAGTGATCTGGGCATCGTCTGTGGAGTCCTGGTACCTGTCAGTATCTCAAGTGGTATTTCCTTCTTACACACTTATCACCCACATCTAGTGATGCCCATCCGATGAGGTGCTGGGAAAGCATGATGAGCAAAGCAGACACAGAACTGCTCTCTTGGAGCTTAAAGCCTAGTGGGGGATGGAGACACTAACCAATCACCACACAACCACAGCTGACACTGACACAGCTGAAGGTTCAGGACACTACAAGTGCCGACAGTAAGGGAGGGCTGGAGGAAGCGCCCCTGGTGGTGACGATGAGTTGAGACCTAAGAGACAGAGTTGAGTGCTGGAAGGAAACAAGAGGCAGAGATGAACATCTGCAGTGAGGGAGTAGGATAGGCAACGTCCTAATAGTAGAGGCAGAGGATAAAGGACTAGAAGAAAAGGGAAGAGACAGAGACTAGACCACAGGTGGCAAACACAAGGCCCGCAGGTCAAATCCAGCCCTCCACCTTGTTTTATTCGGCCCAACACCTTGTTTCTACCTGGCGGCAGCACCAGGCTCTCTCTTAGCAGCTGAGGAGTAGTTACATTTATATAGTCCTAAAATTACATTCGACCCTTTGAAGGCAACCACGAGGCTGATGTGGCCCCTGGTGAAAATGAGTTTGACACCCCTGGACTAGATCATGAGACCACTACAGCAGATCAACTGTCCTAGGGGCAGTGAGAACCAGTCATGAGTTTTTAAAAGGAGAGCTGATCAGATTTCCACTCTGATCTTGACCTGCAAGACCCCTGACAGCAGATATAAAGCCTGGGTTTCAGTAGCCAGAGGACATCTGAGGAAATCGTCAGATATTTCAGAAGCACCTGCAGCCTGGTGTGGCCTCCAGATGGGATGGAATTTCCAAAGCGGTGTGTGGAATTCGGAGCAAACGGTCAAGTGTCCTGGGCTGGCGAGTGGAAAGTCTCAACACTGAATGTGCCTCCACAATCTGGATGAAGGAAGGTGATCCAACAAACACCACAGGCCACTTCTGGCCTGGCACTGCTGGGAAGGGTCCCACCCAGTCTTGAGCCCTCTGATCTGTCTGGCTGAAATCAAAGAGGAAGGATCTGAAGTCCCAACCATGGAACCAGAAGGATGCTTGGGAGATCAAAGGGCTAGCCAGGTGCCCTACACCCTGCCCAGCTCCCTCCACACCAGCTGACGAACACATCCCCTGGCTTCTCTGGGTGCTGGCTGTTAATGGCTCACAGTTGCTCCCAGGTCCAGATAATCAGCCACATGGAAGCCACCTGGCCTGGGAGGTAACATCTCTAGCCCCAGCATCCTACAGCACAGACTGACTGTTTTAGTCACCTAGGGCTCCTATAACAAAATACCATGGACTAGGAGGCTTAAACAATGGACTTTTGTTTCTCACAATTCTGGAGGCTAAAAGGCTAAGATCAAGGTGAAGGCCCTGGCCAGATAGCTCAGTTGGTTAGGGTGTCATCCCCATACACCAAGGTTGCAGGTTCAGTCCCTGGACAGGACAAAGATAAGAATCAACCAGTGAATGCACACATAAGCAGAACAACAAATGTATGCTCCTCTCTCTCTCTCATCTAAAATCAATAAATAAAAAGTAAAAATAAGAAATAAGATCAAGGTGCAGGCTAACTTGGTTCCTGGTGAGAACCCACTTCCTGGCTCTTGCTGCACCCTCACGTGTCAGAGAGAGAGAGAGACATCTCCTTCTCTTCCTTTTCTTACAAAGCTACTCACTAAATCCCACCATGGGAGCCTTCATCCAGCCCTAATTACTTCCCAAAGGCCCATCTCCAAATACTATTTCACTGGGGGCGGAGCTTCAACATATGACTTTGGGGAGATAGAATTCCGTGCACCGCAGCACTGACTGATCCTCACGGAACGGCCCTCTGGCCTTAAAGGGGGGTGGGCTCTGTGCTGGACGCTAGGTCCAGACGTCCATGGCACCAGGCTAAGGCTAGTCTTCAGCAGAGATCACACTCTCACTTTGCCTCCCCCTGCCCTGTCTTCACTCTTCTTCCCTCAGGAGCAGCCCCAATAAATCACTTGGACAAAAATGTCCATCTTGGCTCTATTTTTAGAGAACAGCAGTTGAATCATGAGGTTCTTTCCTCATCAATCAACCAACAAGCCTGTGCCAAGTCCAGACTGTGCCCAGCATGGTGAAGGAGCAGTAGCAGGGCACAGCGACCTGCAGTCAGGAGGCCCAGGTGCTGCATGTGACGCCAGGCAAGCTGTTCAGCCTCACTGAGCCTTAGTTTCCCCTTCCATGTGAGGGCAACACACCACCTCTACTGGATGTTCCAACATCAAAGGACTTAGAAAACTACCAAGTGGGCTTGCAATGCTCCCAGCTATCAATCAGTGCTATCAGAACTTCACAGGAGCTTCAGGTTTCCTCCCCTTTCCCCTTGCTGTGGTTTCAATCGTATCCCCTCGAAAAATATATTCAAGTAACCCCAGTACCTGTAAACATGGCCTTATTTGGAAACTGGGCCTTTGCAGATGTAATCGAGTGGGTCCCTAATCCAATGACCGGTGTCCTTATAAGAGGGAATTTGGACACAGAGACATGCAAGAAAGATTATCGCAATGATGATGCAGGCACAGAGGGAAGAACAGCAAAGACTAATGGCGACCACCAGAAACTAAGAGAGGGGCAAGGACCAGACTCTTCCTCGGAGCCCTCCAAAAGGAACCAGCCTTGCCGACACTTTGATTTCAGACTTCTAGCCTCAGAACACTTAGAGAATAGATACCTGTTCTTTTAAACCATCCAGTTTGTATTCTCCAGTAGGGCAGTGGCAGGAAATGAATATTCATAGGCATCTACTAGGACTGCCTAAGAACCATCAGCCAGAGCATATGTGTGATGAAGAGGGAAGACTTTGACCTTGAATTTGAAGGAACACTGTATTGTACCAGATGGAACTAAGACTCCCCAAGGAATACCCATAAGAGGTAACTTAGCTAAACCACAAGGGGAATAAATAAGGGATGGTGCATGTGTGTGCAGGGACCTGAACTAAATGGTAACCTAGTATATCATACTTAAGGGTCAAATGGACCTACATAACCAAGTGTGTGACTTTCTGAGCCTGCTTCCTGATCTTTAGAATAATACGACTCCTTAGCTCAGCTGAGTCACTGAAAAACATGTAAAGAGATTGATTGTAAGTGCTTTGTACAGTGATGGACATTTTAAGAACTCAAAGGTTAGCAACTGTATTATTACGATTATTTGGAGTAAGCTTCTGGAAGCATAACCTCTCTGAGCCTCAAAAGCTTCATAAAATGAGCACAGTAGATCATTCACAAGGTTGCTGTGGGTAATGAAAGAGACAACATGTAAGCTTTTTAAAATTGAGATATAATTGACATATAACGCTATGTACATTTAAGGTATACAATGTATGGATTTGATATATTTATAGATTATAATATGATTGCTATCATCCATCACGTCCCATAATTATCATTTCTTTTTTGGAGTGAGAACAATGGATGAACCTTGAGGACGTCATGATAAGCGGGGTTTGGAGCACTGTTCATTCAGTGAGTTCCACCTGCGCAGACACTGCCTCAACAAATGATGGCCTGCAGAAAGGTTCCAGTAACAAATTTGAGCCTGTGTAGTTCCTAGGATTCGACAATAGAGGGCAGCAGAGTCTCATTTTTGCCCCTTCAGCACCAGGATATTTACTTAGTCCACAGAGAAAACCACCTACTTTTGAACAAGTGACTGAAGGATTCTCTCCCAGAACCCCCAAGTATCCCCGTGGGAAGAAGTCAGCCACGTGCCTTCCTTTTAGAGGAAAAAGCAATTCAATGAATGCTCACTGTCACGAACTTCAATTTAAAACGGATTATATTTTACAGGGATATTTTTCAACTTTTGTATGTTGCAGGTAAGGCCCCTCCCAGCCCAGGGCTCAGCACATCAAAGCTACTGGACTACTCTGGGACCTCAGAAACAGCCCACTTTTTCCAAAACCCATCCCTGCCACGACCAGTTTTCTAAGTTACCAAGTCATAAAACCTTAATTGTGTTACTTAGCTATAATATCCCATTCTCGGCCAGTTCAGTGTACAGTTTGACCTCATCTTTACAGCAGCACAGTTACCAGTGCACTGTAGCCGGGCCTGCACTTTGCCTGAGCTCCTACGTCAGAGCCAGGAACTTCTGAAACGGCCCGCTACATGAGTGGCAGAAGCCACGCTGCCCTCCACTGCCCAGTCTCACTACACCTCTCCAGCAGGCTGTAGCACCCCCAATAAGTTTGGTACTTATTTCACAGGGACCAAAAGTACAGAGACTAGTACACCAGTGTAGGCACCGTCAGGTGCAAGAAAGAAATATTTTAAATACATGAGAAGTTCCCAGGGGCACACACTGCGTCCTCCTCCTCCCCAAGGTGCAACACTCTCCCAAATTAGGTGTTTCTCATCAAGATTCTATTCTTCCCACTGGAAATGTTTGGGAAAGTGCCCAGAGCATGACCTCTCTGCTATCTGAATAAAGGAACTAGAACTGCACACTCCAAAGATACTGAAAGAAAGTGGGAAAGGGAGGGGAAGAGAGGGGAGTGGGGAGTCTCTGAGCCCAGCCACCCTGAGGTGCCCAGAGAGTGCTGGGTGCCTGCAGCAAGGAAAGGCTACATGCAGGAGCAGGAGGCAGCCTCACGCAGCCCCATCCCACCACCAGCCTGCCCTCGCCTGCCTTGGGGGCACCTACCAACCACGATGAGGATGTCCCTCTCGATGTGCGCCTGGATGTAGATCCGGCCTCGGCGCTCCGTGTGGTCTGTGCCGCACAGGCTGGGGACGTTCATCACGCAGCGTTTGTGGACGTTCATCATGCAGGCTGCAGGGCAGACGGGGAGACTCGGGTTGGCAGGGCTGGTGCTGTGGGCCTCTGTCCCCACCCAGGCTGGTTGGGCCCCTCCCATCCCCTCCTTCCCTTCCAGGCAGCTGAGACCCCCAAGCTTGGCCAAAACAAGCCTGCTCACCCAGGTCACGTCCGAAAGGCTTCTCCAACTATCCTCCCCCTCCAGGCCTTCATGGGCACAGGATGTGGAAATGGTCTGTCCTCCCAAAGGTTAACAGTGCACCCCGCACATCCCCAAGGGCTCTAAAGCAAGAATCACCACCTTCGATGCCAGGTTGCAGGTGACACCAGTGAGGGAAGAGAGGTGTGTGTGATTGGACTTGGCCGATGGGACAACCCAGCCACCCGCTCTGGCTTAGCAGTGGGAGGTGTGTGCCCTGGGCAGCCAGGGTTTCCCGCTTGTTAAGGTGAGTGGGAACCCTGATCTGCACGTGACATCTCTCGATTTCTACATATTTACAGCTAATACGTTGAGCTCCCTGGGAAGAATCTGAGAAGGTGAGCTTCGACCAGGTTTATGGAGGGTACCTCCAGAGAGAGGAACTGAGGGTGCCCCAAAGCTGACAGTAAGGGGGTCCAGGGCTCAGATGGTCCTTCAGAGTTGTCCCCAGTTGAGAGCTGGGGCCTTCGCATGACAACATCAGCCAGCTTTGGCCGTGGGCCACCCCCTGGGAGGGGCACCATCTTGGGAGAGACCCCTGGGCAATTCCCCACAAGGGCTGTGGCTGTGAACCCACAGCAGAAGGGTGGTGGGGAGATCGAGGAGAATGGGCCTGAACAGGGTCTGAGAGGAGCCCCCAGAGTATTCATATACCTGGTTACAGGAACAGATTCTGGTGTGGGCAAGAGGAATAAAATTAGTCTTTAAACTGGGTCTGACCAGCTCTGTCACATGTGTTATATGATTCAAGGATCCTGCCTCTGTCTGTGGTCTCTTCCCATCTCTATGACCCTGCATGAGCCTGTGTGAGTGCATGACCCCCAATAGTTGGTGTGACGCACTCACATTGGTCTGCCCATCCCTCCTTTTGCTTGAGTGAGTCTCTCTCTCACTGAGTCCTCTGTAGCTTTCGCCCCCATCTCTCCCCGCACCTCAGCACTCAAGTGTGTCATCCATGGCCTGCCCCTGTCTGTGTGTGCCAGAGTGTGTATTTCCATCTCTCCCTACATCTGAGCACACGTGTGTGTTGTCCATCGCCTGCCCCTGTCTGTGTGTGCCAGAGCGTGTGTTCCCATGTCTCCCCTCACCTCAGGACATGTGTGTCGTCCATGGCCCACCTGTCTGTGCACGATGTAGTGTGTGTTTTCATGTCTCCCCACACCTCAGGACACATGTGTGTTGTCCATGGCCTGCCCCTTGTCTGTGCGTGTGAGTGTGTGTTTCTGTCTCTCACCCTCTGCCTGCCCACCCATGTTCACACTCTTCCCCATCACTCTGCCCCTGTGAATGTCTCCTGTTGTCGGCATCTCAGGGCCCCTGTGACAGCTCAGCCCACTGGGGGCGGACAGGCCTTCAGGAGCCTTCAGCCCCCTTAGTCCCTGTCCCCATGCAGCCAGTGCTCTCAAAGCCTGCTCGCTCCCCAGTGCCAGCCATTCAGTTCTTCACTTCACAAAGAGAAGCCCTGCCATCACATGCCTTCCCCCACTTCAGCCTGGCCAGAGCATCATCCTCTTCCCTCTTCTAGCGTGAACCCATGGGTGTCACTGGGAGGCAGGCCTCCTCCGTGCAGAGAGGGCACAGAGCCTGCACGTCACGATGGAAACAGCTGCAAGGGCTCCCACGTGTCCACCCTCCCTGAGTCCACACTCGAGGACTCTCCCCTCCTGCACTGACTGTGAACCTTGCCCTATGATCTGCTTCAATCCATGGGACTTGTTCCCTTTAAGCCCGTGGGACCTTGCAAACTCCATGTGAGCACGCCCAGGCTAGCCTACTCAGAAGGTAAGATATGTGGCTCCACCATCCCCGTCTCCCAAATGACAGCCAGCCTTCTGGACAGATGGGTGAAGCCACCCAGGCCAAGACAGCCCTCAGCCAACTTGCTAACCCAGCACACATGCATGAGTATGCCCAGCCCAGACCCAAGGACTGCCTTGCAGAATCATGGGCTAAATAAATAGCAACGGTTTTAAGCCCCTACATTTTGGGGTGAGAGGATCATTACTCAGCAACATACCATCAGCCTAACAGCCTACCCAGGACTTGACAGAATGTTCTTTGGACCTGGACCCCAAACCAGCAGGAAGTGGCCCAGCTGCCCAAGAGCAAATGTACTTACTGTCACATTTCATGCCCTGGTGGATGAGTCCGTACAGCAGCGACCCACAGTGGTCGCAGAACGTGGGGCTGGAGTAAGTGTGGATCTTAAACTTGTGCTTGCTCCGGGGGTCCTAAGGCCAAGAAAAGCAGACAAAAGAGGCCAGCGTCAGTGTGGTGTGCCAGCATTTACCCTGTACTGAGTGTCACTGGAGAACGCACCCAGAACTGAACTTGGCCCCCAGCACTCATCTCACCTGGTAAAACCGTCACTGGAGCCCTGTGTCCAGACACGG
This sequence comes from Phyllostomus discolor, assembly GCF_004126475.2. Classification (NCBI taxonomy): domain Eukaryota; kingdom Metazoa; phylum Chordata; class Mammalia; order Chiroptera; family Phyllostomidae; genus Phyllostomus; species Phyllostomus discolor. The sequence continues at coordinate 122,329,419 of NC_040905.2, forward strand.
CGGCTGATAAATCATGGCTGAGTGGGTGAATGAGTAAGAAGTGGGTGGCCCTATTCCAGCCCCAGCACCCTCACTGTGCCTGCAAGGCCTCCATCTGAGAACCCAGCCTACTGGTCCCTGCCTGCTGCAAGGACTCCAGAGACAGTAAAACAAAGTGACAGACAGACCCAGCAGTTAAACAAGTCCAGTGGCCCTATTCTTCCCCCTTTTATGCTCTGAGGAAGCTTCTGGAGTGATCTAAAACCCAAGTCTGGGAAAGAGGTCATTTGCTAGCACCTCAGCTCCAGGGAACAGAGTTCCAAGTCCAAGAGATAGCCCATAGGTTGTGGCAGAGACTGCTAGTTTGCACCAATATCCATTTTTCCCTTCAATAAGAAAATCCTTGAGTTTTAGTAGAGAGCACGGCTGCCCAGTTAGAGACCACAGTTCCTGGTCTCCCTTGCAGCTGATGTGCCTGAGTAACTGAGTTCTGGCCAATGGAGTATGTGTGTGGCAGGGTCAATTCCTTGAAAAGAATGTATAAACACCCCCGGCCCCTTTCTCCTTCACACTGGCTGGAAGATGGTGAGAACTGGAAGTGACCACTTTGGACCAAAAGTTGGAGCTGGGTGTGGAAAGGATGAAACCATCCTAACTAGCCTTGGACAGACATTTCAGCCTACTTGCTGTCTTGTTTAAGTCACTGTATCTAAGGGCTATTTGTTACCGCGTCTTACACATTCCCTAACTGAAAAACACTACAGGCATCATGAGGGAATTTTGCTCAGCATCATATCCCAGGGCATATACTGTATTTGGCACATAGGAGGAGCTCAATAAATATTTAGTGAGCAAATGTTAACATTTATTGGGCACTGACTCATGCCAGGAGCTATTTCAGGGCTGGCACCTGGGAACAAGCAGGCTGTGAGGAGCTATTTCACTGGTCATTAACTTATTTAATCTTTTAACATCCCCATGAAGTACATTCCACTTACTGCCCCCACTTTACAGATGAGGAAACTGGGAGACTGGAGGTGCAGGGACTGGCCCAGGGCTCCCAGCCTCGGCAAGCACAGCACTGCCCACAGTGACCGGCAGGAAGAAGAAGTCAGTGAGTTGAGATGGGGATGTGTGTGGAGGGGGTGCTGCAATCACACTGCTAACCACTGACAGCCCCTGCAAATGCATGCATATTGAAGAAAATGACCGAGAGAGACCTGCGCAAGACAGATTAGAGCCAGCCAGGAGAGAGGAAGACCAACCAGGCAAGTATCAGGGGAAAGCTCTTTTTTCAATGGTTTACATAGAGGCTGCTGGAGGCTCCTCCAGCCTCACCCCCGCCTCAGCTTTCTGGAGGTCTCATACTTGTAAGTACCGACCTCCTCCACCCACCGCTCCAACCCCTCCTGCCACCCAGATCAAGCAGCTTGTCCCCTGATCAGTTCTGCCCCTCACTTCTTGCCACCTAGAGAGCTTGGAGTAAAGCCACACTGGGGTCCTCGTGACTCCACGATCCTCAGGGGGAATCCTCCAGGGTGCCTTTCTGTGCCTATCCTTGACCAGCACCATCTCGGAGATGGGTGTGCTGGCGCTTTCAGATGTCCACTCCCCCTGGACATAGGGGACTGGCAGAGAGGTAGATATTTGGTTCAAATGTCCCACATGTTTAGTGACTGAGCTGCAGGTGGCCAGAGACATGCAGCCCCAGAGCTGAGGCGGCTATTTGCCACAGCAGGCTCCAAGGAACAGAGAAGGACAAAGACGAAGGTCACGGGACCTCAGGGATGGAGCTCCGCATCCCAGTCCCTCAGGGACCCGGCGCCCTGCCCTCCAGTTCCATCTGACTCCCATGTCCTCTAAAAATTCCTCTCCTTTGTGCTTAAGCCAATCCAGATAGGCATCTGTTATCTGTGATGAGGCTGATACTGACAACCACTTTGGTTCAGGCACTGCCCACTGACCAGTCAGAATGGACCACGGGGCCTAGCTGTGCTGGGAGTTACCTCTTTAATTGCCAGGTTGTGGCGAGGTGGCGTGGAGAAGAGCATGGATGGGAGGTATGAGGCTCAGCAGGCCCAATGGCTATTTACCACTTGGGTTAATAGTATTTCAATATTTTCATAACTGGTACAGTAGTGTCAGCTCTGTCTTTAACCAAAATACATCCCCTTCCCAGTCTCTGAAGCTGAAGCTACTGACCCACCCTGGAATGACCTTGGGGATCCATCTATGAGGGAGGACCCCCCAAAAACAGTATTATCTTCTAGAGGGTGGGCCCCTTGTAGTACAGGCTTCCCCCACTAGGTGAGTGTTCTAGGAACCCATCTGTATCAGTGTAGCTGCTGGTGGTGTTGTGAGAGGCTGCATTCAGCTTCAGTGAACTTTTTTTAAGACTCTTTCAGTGCATTTGCCCATTTCATAATGGGTAACTTACAAGCACACCTGCCCACACTGCACTGAGTGTTCAGCAGTCTTTGACCCAAAAAATGGCATGACCTCCAGGCCCCGCCCTCCCTAGCCACCTGATCTTGCCCCAAGCTATGACTTTTGTTTCTCCAGATGAAAAAAGTCCTCGAAGGGAATCATTTTGCCAATGTGGAAGAGGTGAAACAAAATACAGCAGACGCACTAAAATGCATCAAAATCAATGAGCTCAAAAACTGTTTTAAGGAGTGGGGAAAAATCTCTATAGGATATTGCGTCAAATGGGGAGTACTTTGAAGGTGACTGAAGTTTAAATATGTAAGAATAAATACATTTTTTTATAAATAAATTCGAGTTTTGGGGGGTTCCATCTTGTAACCTCTAAATCAGAGCTCTCCCTCCAGGTCTTGTTTTAATCCCTTCAAAGGCACAGCACCTGCCTCTGCCTCAATCCCTCCCCCTTCATCTTGTTTCACAGTCAGACCTCCCCCCACCCTAAGGCACACTGGGGGAGCCCTATGCAGCCTATCTCCATCCCTGGCCTGGGTCCTTCTTCATGCTCAGAGTTCAAAATCTGAAGTCCTTGCTCACAAACCAATCTTGTAAATTTAAATAAGTTGATTTGAAAATATTTAAAAATCATGAAATGTCAGCTACAATGTAAATTTCTGGCTCCTTTTGAAAAATCACAAGTTGTGGCAACACTGTACCCACATTGCTATGGGCTGAGCAATGGTTGTCCTCTTCAGATGAAGGACACGCTATCCAGTTCTCCACAGTCTGCACCATTCCCTATTGTATCACACCACACCAGCTCCACTCTTTCCCTCTGCACCTGGTCCCTGCAGGAGTTGGGGTTTGTGACTTCTGCCAGACACCCCTTCCTCAGTCCCTACAATTCATGGGGCTTGGATCCAACCACATGTGAGCACATTTCCTCAGGGCCAAGTGCTTTCAGAAATAGGGTTGAAACAATTGTATCCCTATCACAACATTTCCACATGATCTCTAGTCCCTGGTCCTCTCTGCCACCCCAAGGAATCAGGTTTCCATAGATCCTGATGTGATTCCTGTCCCTACTAATTCATGTGGCTCAGTGCTGCCCCCCATGCTTTGTACTAGGTAAGCTTATATTTCCAAGTTTCCTACCACTTCTGATCCTGATCCAAGAGACTGATGAATAACCCCAAAATGATCATCAACTGTTGTGATTTCTACTGTCACCATGACCTAAGCACAGACTATCTGCAAAGCACTGTGCTGGGTGGTCCTTAGCATGTCTTTCAAACTACATGACAGCCAATGAGGGGGTAGTTATTATTATTCTGGTTTTCCAGATGACCAACTGAAGCTTAGAAAAGTAATCTGTCCCAGGTCACAAAGGAAGAAAATGGGAGAAACCGGATTGGAATACAAGTTTGTCCAGCTCCAGAGAGAGGGGCAGCTGAGTGGGAACACCTGAGTGTCACCTGACTACCTCTCTGCTCCTAAGGCTCCCCAGAGGTCCCCCACATGACAAGGGTTATAGATGATAACAACTTTCATCTTACACAAATGTGGCACCAGCCAGGGACAGGCCATCTGGGGTCCCCTACACCTACCCCCAAACCAGAGTCTTCACTGTGAGCACCGAACCCCCAGGACCAACAGACAGATCCCAGCTGAGCACCTTCAGCTCAATGCCTGACTCTGGGCACAAGCAGCTCAAAAGGAAGCACAGATAAGAAACAGGCAAACAAAAAATCTTTACACCTCGAAGTCAAAACCTAAAATAGCCTTTGTTGGTCTGAATGGGCTATGTGGCTTTGCTCACAGGTGGGCTGAAATCTGGCTGAGCTGAGGCAAAGCTGCAGGAATAAGGAAGCTGAGTTGAAGCAGAAGGTCAAGAAAGCATACCTACCACATCAGTCAGGGAAGAATGAAAAGCAGCTTGTAAATCCAGTCTGTGTCCTCCTGGCTCTTTATAGGCCACAGAAGCCCCTGAAGGTCCATTTCCCAGGAGGTAGACAAGCAAATGGGAAATGAAGACTCCAGTCAGAAATGATCTCAGAACAGAAGGAAGGTTATACACACACACTAGCCGTGGGACCTCAGGCAAGTGGCTTAACTGCTCTTGAGTCTCTGCTTCCTTGTCCATAAAATGGAGATTAAAAATAGTACCCACTGCATGGATTTGTTGTGATGTGAAAGCTCCCAGCACAGTGCTCGGCACACAGGAAGAACAAGCTGTTGATTTTATTATTCCAAAGAGAAAAAATAATCATGGTGACACTTCCCAAGCTTTGGTCATGAGCCATCATAATTTTGTATGTCTGTGTACCACCTATTAGTATAATATGATTAACTGGGCACTGTGCTTGAACTCAACATGCCACTTTTACTTCAATAAACCTATTTTAAAACAAAACTCCGTAACAGTGTGAACTCGGGTTGCGGGGGGGGGGGGGGGGGGGGGGCGGGGGTTGGTCAATGTGCAAATTATGGGTTTTTTCCTACTATGTCTTTAAATAAAATAGACATCTCTTAAAATTAATGTTTAAAAAGTTCATCCCAACAGTCTCTGTTGAGAAACTGTGGAGACAGATGTGCACATTCCTGGTGGGCAGGCCAACCCTGTGTGAACAACTTGGCAGCACCTATCAAAATTACAAATGGTTTTTCCCTTTGGGAGCAGTCATCCCACTTTTGGGAATTTGCACTGGAGGTCAACCCTCCTACAAAGGAAATAATACGTGTACACAGTTGTTCCTTGAAGTAGTGGTTCTAAGAGCAAAAGGTTTCAAACGAGCCAAGTGTGATAGGGAGGGGGCTGCTTAAAACAGACTGTATCACTACTACACAATGGAACTCTACTGAGATGTAAAGAATAAGAAAGCATTCTGCACTATTATGGAACAATCTCAAGGGTATATTTTTAAGTGAAACTGAAAAAGGAAAGAGAAACCTATGATGCAGAAGCGTGCAGGTCACATGTTGCCATTTTTTGTGAGAAAATAAGGAGGGATACAAAGCCTATCGAGTCACTCACGGCTGCAGGAAGAAATAGGGAAAGGTGAAAGACCACCGTACAAGAGGACCTAACAAAAGTGCCTAATACCTGTGGAGGCAGGAGGGAGCAGAGCGGGCTGGGAGTAGCACATGCTTTTGTACAGAGTTGTACAGAGTCAAGTAGCACATTTTACTGTGTTTCTGGGTTCCGTGAAAACCCCCAGCAGGCACCACCACGCTGGGAAACCCAACAGTATGCCACGCCCCAAAGTCCAAACAAGATGCCCACAACTCCCAAGACACAAGGAAGCAGGAAAGCCTTAATTGGGACCATGGGGACTGCGATGCTCTGAACATGAAATATATATGTTCAGAAGCTGTGGTTACACTGTGATTTGATGAAGATCTCTCATTTTGTTCCTGGAGAGTGAACAGAACTGCTATTGCTGGGCAAACATGTGTGCCTGGTGGCTGTCTGCTCCAGCATCTGATACATCGCGCCTTCTTCCAGCCCCCACCCCTTTGGCAAATAACTAATTGTTCAATTTGAAGGACAAGTATCTGGCAGGTAAACTTCGGCAGACTCTTAAATATGATTTCCTGGATTAAGATCTACACTGGAGTTGGTACTCTTACCAGGAGTTAAATGATAGTCATATTCAAATTTAACACCCAGCTCTGGCAGTCTTTAGCTTTTCGACTCTGGGGCTAGTCATTTAAGACTTTTAAAATTTTAGTTTCTTCATCTGAAAATGGGATGATGAAAATAACAGTCCCTAATTCCTAAGATGCTGAGACAGTTCATGAACCCCTGCATGGACATTGCCCAGCAGTCACTAGTGGAATAAACATCTAACATCATAAATTTTCTGTCCATAGTCTTTGTCTGCATCTAAATTCAAGTTTGTTTCTTTCTAAATGATTGGTAACAGATTTCCTATATTCTCCCTTTTCCTTTGGGTCTGTTTCTGCTGCTGTATTTAGAAAGTCCTCCCCAGCATCTTCTTCATCCTCTTACACTTTCACTTTTACACCGAAATCACTATTTCCCTTGCAATCCATTTTAGCAGGAGCCCTGAGCAAAGACCTGTAATTTTTTTCCTAGTGCATAGCTGGCTGTAACCAAAAAAACCTAAACTGTATAGAATGTTCTTCTCCCTGCTGATTGGAAATGCCTCTTTTATCATATACGAATTTCTCATGTGTCCTTTGTTCATTTTTACATTTTCTCTATGCTTCACTGATCTCTTTATTTCTGCCTCAGTACCATACTCTTTTTACATATCATAGGTTTATAATATCATCTAGAAATATGCATTTTATACCCACCCACCCCTCTGCCAGCACTAGTCTGGTTTCAAAACTTCCATGGTTATTTTCACCCACATATCCTTCCAGAATATATTAGAAATGTCAACTTCTGACAACCTTACTTATTGTCACTTCTAGAAAAATCCCCACCTACAGCACCAGCTCAGTGGGCAGTACAGCATCTGACTTCATGCATCCTGCTCCTGCTGAACAGACCAAGGCCTGGTCAGTGTTGGTCAGTGACATGCAATTTATTTTTTCGTTGTTTTTATTTATTTTTAGAGAAAGAGAAAGAGGAAGAGCAAGAGGGAGAGAAACATCACTGTGTGAGAGAAACATCAATCGGTTGCCTCTCACATGCCCCCAACCAAGGACCTGGCCACAACCCAAGCAAGTGCCCTGCCTGGGAATCAAACTGATGACCTTATGGCTCACAGACCAGTGCTCTATCCACAGAGCTACACTAGCCAGGGTAACATGCAATTTATAAAGGGAGAACTAGGCCAATCAGAATTCAGAACAAGGAACTATGCTGGGCTGGATGCTGGAGTTGAGCTAAGTGGAGGATGGGAGGATAAGGGGGTGTAGAGGATGGGGGATGGGATAGGGAAGGGGGAGGGGTACACTCAGAATCAGGGCTGGCAGCCCAGAAAGCAGAGAGACACAGAGAGAAGGAGACATAGAGACTGAGCGAAACAGAGAGACATCACATCTGGAGCCTTCCTTTATATCATTCTAGAAAAGTTTTTTTCTCCTAAACTCTTCTTAGTTGCCATTAATGTTAAGTTAGTCTTTACCTTTCCAGGATATGTTATTTGAACCAGCATTCACAATTCATCAGCTGGGTCAGACATTCTTGACTGGCTACACCGTTCTTCCTGGCATACCTGCAATCTCTTGCAGTGATACATTTCCAGACCCCTGGGTAGGACTTACAGCAGTGGGGAGTCACAATTTTATGGGGTTGTTGTGTCCCTTGTGTTGACAGGAGAGAGCTGGTTCTTCTTGCTGATGCATGTAAAGAATTACATATCAGCAAATCTAGTAGTATGTAATCAGTTTATTAGTGGCCCATTCCCATGGAAGAGAACAGGAATGGGTAGAGTAGGGGGTGAAAGGCAAAGTTGCAAGGCAAAGCAGGGTGAGAAAAGTGAGAGCGGCTGAAGACCAGGGTGGCAAGCCCCTGGGCAGCCTAAGGCCAGGTGGCTGGAGGCCCTGTGACCCGAGAGCCGAGAGCACTGAGAGAGAGAGAGAGAGAGAGAGAGAGAGAGAGAGAGAGATTGATTAAGGGATAAATGTGGTGCCAGCTTTCCTGGGGGAATGTGACTACCCAAACTTAGGTATGTGTGGGGGTTTGTTAGCCTGAATCCTTATCTTGCTCCAGACTCCATTTGTTCATCTTGTTGTAAAACAAATACGTGACAGGAGGCAGTTAATTAAAATTGGGGCGCTTTCCAAAGTTATTTAGGGACTCTTTCTGTAAGCATCAGGGACTCCCTCATGAAACAGATAGTGACCAGAGGTAGGCCATTAACCAAAGTCGTTTTATGGGCTCTTTCTGTAAGCACCGGGGACCCTCTCCCACATTCAGGCCTTGAGATGAAAGTACCGTTTCAAGGCTTTCTTTCCCAGATAGTGGAAATGCTACATAGAATTCAAGGACTTCCCTTCTTTCTTGCTAATATAGTGTTTCTTGTGATGTTGGAACACCTGGCAATATTATCAGACCAGGCTCAGGACTGCTGAGTTAGTATGTGGGACATGTCTCCTTCCTCCTTCCTGCCTCAGTTTACTATTCATTCTACATAATTGGTAAAAGGCATTTCCTGGCAACCAGGGTGCTAAATGCTGGCCAGTAGCAGTATTGCAGTCTCAGAGTTCTTCCTATGCTGTCTCCTGCCTCACTTGAATTATACAGAACCCTGGCGAAGGGCTCAGAACTGGCAACACGGAACCAGCTCTCCTGAAGGCAGCCCTTGGCTGGAGCTGAGTCCTGGCCATGCCCTTTGGGTGGGGCTTATATTCTACCAGTCTCCATGGTCCCCAGCCCGCCTGCTGGACACTGCCTGGCCCCTGCAGGCACCTGAGTTTGTAAGCTCCACACTAGCACATAGCCAAGGGAGACTGGAGTCAACAGCAGTTGCTTCCGTTCAAGGAGCCAGGGAATGAAGACCCAGCCTCCAGTAGAAGGCGCAGTCCTCATTCTCACAGCAAAGAGGAGTTTTCTTCTGGAAGGCTGCACATACCAGCCAGCCTACCTCTAAGTGGCGCCAAGGCATTAAGCATTGGACCTGCAGATTCAGCCCCAGTTTGGTACCTGGGTCATCAGGGTACAAGAAGCTACATCCTTTCCAGATGGTGAGGCCTGGACTAGTCAAGTGACCCTTAACCTAATATAGGATTCAGTGCACTGTGAAGAGGTGATCAGTTGGGCATTTAAACGGTGAGGCTCCAGGTCAGGTTATCTGGATTCAAGCTCCAGCGCTTCCTAGCGCCATCCCTCGGCAGCATGCCTGAGCACTCCACACTTCAGCTCCCTCTTCTGTTAACCAGAGACAGCAATGATGTCGACTCCCTGGGGCTGTTATGGTGACTGGATTACTTAGAACCTTTAAAACAGTTGCCTGCCACAGAGCTGGCACTCAGCTATTGTTATTAATTATGAGTTATTACCAATCAGGGCATCCTAGGTCCACAGCATAACTTTTCCCAGTAAACCCCATATGTGTTCCTGCTTCTTGAACTTCAGTCTCGATTTCCTATGCCAATTTCCTCCACTGAAGCAATGAGTCATTCATTTGTTTATCCATTTATTCACCAAATATTTGTCAAGCACCTTGCATGTGTCAGGTGCCGGATGAGTGAAATCAGATACATGGTCTTCCTGGGCTCCCACCCAGCTGGAAGGAGACAGCAAAAATGGGTAAATAAATATTTGCTTTCAAGAACTGGAAAGGGGAAGCTCAAGGGGCTTAGCAGTTTATAGCAAGGGATTCAGCTGGACAGAGAGGTCTGGGAGCCCTGCCTGTGGACATGCTTTGAGCTACAATCTGAGGGCGGGTAGCTTGGGGTGAAGCCACCTGGCTGGGGCTCTGTGCAGTGCAGCTGCACCATGTCCTGCTGCAACCTGGGTGGACCTGCCTCACACCACCCCCACTCCAGATGCCTGGCTCCCGGCTTTGCCTCAGGGCCCCATGCCCTGTCCCCAGCTCAGACCCCTTGGCCACAAGACCCCCACAGGAAAGTATTTAGTAGAGGAATAATGAGTCAGACTCTAAAGCCAGACCGTTCAAATTCAATCCTAGTTCTGTTGCTTCCCAGTCATGCAGCCTTGAGCAAGTTATTTAAGTCAAATGAGCCTTGAGTTTCTCACCTTTAAAATGGAGATAAGAACTGTCACACGACAAGACACTACAGAAGAGTAGCCTGTACTGAAAGGCCAGGCTGCCTGGGATTGAATCCCAACTCAATGATTTCCTAGCTGTGTGATTTAGGGCTGGTTACCTAACCTCTCTGTGCTTCGGTTTCCTCATCTTTAAAGCAAAAACAATAATAGCACCGAATCCTCATAGGATTATGAGAATTTAATGAGTTAAGATTTTTAAAAGGCTTAGCACTCTGCCTGGCACTTAGGAAAACACTATACAAGTGTTTGTTGAATATAATAAATGTTTCTGCTTTCTTGATTTGCAAAGATTAATGAAATCAATCTTGATTGATCTCATAATTCATAATGAAATCATGATTATTACATTGTGCTTACTACCACAGCAGTAGGCATGTAGTATGCACCTGATAAATGTTAACTGAAGAGAAAAACTACATCTGTGATCTTGGGCAAGTCACTTTCATGCTCTGGTCTCAGTTCCCCCTTCAGAAAACAAAGGGGTTAAGCTGGGCATTCCCCAGGGGCCTTTTAAGTTCTGACAACCTGGGTGGTCCAGGCTGTTCACAGTGTGGCCCCGCCTTTTCCTGTGGAGGTCACAAGGTGAATTTGTTGCTCAGTGTACAGAGTGGGTTCAAGAAGCAGTCACACTGCAACAGGTCACACCCCCAAGTTATAAATGAATCCTCCCATCACCCACAAAACAAGCTCCATCCCCATCCCCTTCCCCGGCCACCCTGCCTTTCCCCACAGCACCATCAGTCAGCTCAGGGACCAGGGACATGGTCTGAGCCTCTCTCTCCCTGCTGAGTGGGGGTTGCCCAAATGCAAGACCAGGGCCCAGGGTTACTCAATGTGCACAGATGCTGCCCGCTTGATTTCTGGATGCAGCCAGCGACCAGTTTCCTGACAGCTCCCTCTGTCCTGGGGTGCCCTGGCATACCCAAACTCCATTTCAGAAGAGCAGAAAGAACTTTCATGTAGAAGGACACGAAGGAAGCTGCAGGGTCACCTTCAGCACCTGGGACTCTGGACACCACCAGCCCATACAGGTTCTGACCCTAACGATCCTAAACACTAGACACAAGATCCACAGAGACAAGAAGCCTAACTGAGGAGGACAAGGTCTGGCACACGACCCAGCACCCTTTACCAAGGACATCACAGGGACACGGCCGTGCTCAGCAGAGTAGCTGAAGAGTTAGTTACCCTGTGCCGTACACCGACCACACTGTGGGTGTGAAAGGGTCGAACAGCAGACACCAGCCCATCTTTAGGCATCTATAATGCCAATGGCGCGTAGTAATAGTGGTGATTGTTATTACAGTAGCAGCTATTTCAGGCCAGCCACTACTCTAAGAAGTTTACATTTAATTAACTGATTTGACCCTCATTGAATAAGGTTTGTTATTATCCTCATTTCACAGGAGAAAACTGGGGCACAGAGAAGTTAAATAAGTGCCCAAGGTCACACAGTCATTTGAATCCAGAATCTGGACTCTTTGTCACCATGTCACACCCCTGTGATGTGTGACAGCATCAAGAGGTATGTAGTGCTCTAGGAGTGCAAAATAGCAGGACTGACCTGGTCAGGGAGGTCAGAGAGGGCTTCCCCAGGGAGAAGATGCTGAGCTGCAGCCCAGAGGGTGAGGGGGGTCAACAGGGGTCTTAATCCAGGGTGCACAGTGAAATCAACGGGGAGGCTGGGGTCAGCCAGAGGCTTTGATTTGTCTACCTTGGGCTCAGGTACCAGTATTTGTTTATAATTTTCATAAGTGATTCAGATATGCAACCAGGACCAAGATTCGCCAAACTGAAGGGGACACAGGAGAGAGGAGTTGCCCACAGTGGGTCAGCACATGCAAATGTCTAGTGGTGGGAGGGCTACTGGGGCACAGGAGAGTGAAAGAGGAAAGCTCAGAGGGTGGGGAGGGGAGTGGTCCAAAAGAGCATGGAGGGAGGAAAGGGCCCACTGCATGCAGGGGCCTGATGTGTGAGGTGGCCCTCTAATCCGCCAAAGCGGACTCTTGAGAATGACACCCAGTGTGAGTGCTTTGGGGCTCCAATGCGATGGAACAGCCAGTTCTGTTCATGGGCAAGCTTGGCAAAGGGGCACATATGATGATCCTGCTCGTAAGCCATGCCAAGGAGCATTTCTTTAATACGTAATTTAATGTGTTTTAATAGGAAACTTACAGGAACTGTGCAGAAGACGGACAGCACAAGAAACATGGACGTGCACATGGGACAACTCAGCTAGAAAAGCACACTAAGGGTGGAGTCCACTGTGTGGTAAAAATGCTACGAACTCCATTTAGTTGCCATCAACAAGAAATTTACCTTTAAAAAACCCAAATTCTGGCATTGTATACAAAAATTTAACAGGTTTATTTATATTGTCCTAAAGTTGAGCTGCCAAAACGTATCCACTGAGACATTGTGACATGCACCGATGCTTTATGTCCCCATGTTCATAGTAAAACGGTTCACACACAGATGGAGATGGAAAAATTGCCAATGCCTGTTTCCTGCCCCTATTTTCAACTTGCAGTCATGTACTTAGGTACCTTTTGAACCCATGGGAAAAAATATCTAACATTCAGAACTACCAATAATAGGAAGATAAATTGTTTTCCTTTTTTAAGGACTGAAATACTGGGCCCTGGCCAGGTGGTTTGGTTGGTTGGAGCTTCATCCTGTACAGCAAAATGTTGCAGGTCCAATTCCTGGTCAGGGCACAGACCTGGGTTGCAGGTTCGATCCCTGGTCAGGACGCATATGGGAAGCTACAGATGAGTGTTTCTCTCTTACATTGATGTCTGTCTGTCTGTTTGTCTGTCTCTCCCTCTCTCTCCTCCTCCTTTTCTCCCTTCCTCCCTTTCACCTCTCTCCCTGCCTCCCTCTCTTTCTATCAAAAATCAATAAACATATCCCTGGGTGAAGATTTTTTTTAAAAAGAATGAAATGTTTCCTATCATGATTGATTCTTAAGCACGATCTCCACATATGCGGCATGCTAGCTGTATGTCTTTTGTCATAACTGTTACACATTTGGCATGGACAGCACACAGTTTGGTGTCTTCAAAAAGGCTAACCAGACAGGATTCACTTGCCTCCTGCAAAGCACCAGTAGCTGTGCTCTGTACATGCAGATCTATCTTGAAGTCTTGAGCAATTTCTCACACCAGACACTGGAAGGAAAGTTTGCTACTCCGAAGTTCAGTGGACTTCTGATGATGTCTAAGTTCACAAGGACCACAATGCCAGGCCAGTAATGATGAGGTTTCTTCAAACTTCCAGTAGAGGGCGTGCTCTGGTAAGCCACTTGTTTCCTCGGTGCTTTACTACTGGTGGGTTTGCTGGCAGTCTGCTCTGTCTGAGCTATGGTTAAAGACCCTTTTCCTTACCCCCCTTCTCCTTAGGCTAGAGCTGGGCTAGCCAGAGGCAGCACTGCACTCCAGCAAGTATTGACTTTGTCCTAAGAGCAATGGAAAACCACTAACAGGTTTTCAGCAAGAACAATGACATACTCACATCTGGTTTTCAGAAAGATTACTCCACAGTAGTGTGGAAATGCCAGGCTGGTGAGGCAGAGAGGAGCCAGGGAACAGCACAGGAAGCTACTGGTCCAGGTTCTAGACCAAGGATCTCTCCATGAGGATGAAAAAGTGGATAGCAGCATATCGTTGTGGTTAAGAGCAAACTCTAGAGCCAGGTCAAGTTCAAATCCAGACTCTGCTTATTAGTCATGTGACTTAGCAAGCTAAATAACTTCTCTGCTTCAGCTTTCTCCTCTATAAAATGGGCATAAGAGACCATCTTTCTCATAGGGTGAGGATGCCATGAGTTAGTGTATATAAGTCACTTAGAACAACAGCTGACTTATGGTAGCCACATAAGTGTTAGCTATCATTATGTTGGAGGTACAATAGGATTTGACAATGGAGAGATACGCAAGTAGGGAACATCTGGGAGCGTAGAGTAAGAGGCCCCAAGAATTCTCCATTGCTCAGTGGGACTTTGCAGATCTACAGTTGCAGGGTGAAGAGGATCAAAGACAGAAAATTGCATGAGGAAGGGCTATGATGCAGAATTAAGAAACAGAATCAAGACCTGAAGGTCAAGATTGAAGGCAGAAACAGGTCCATGATTCCAGGTCAAGCAAATGTTTACATAATATGCCAGGCACTGTGTAAGCTCTTTGCATACATTAACATATTTAATACTCCCAGCATCCCTATGAAGCAGTATATTATCATCTTCATCTTGAAAATGAAGAAACAGGGACACAGAGAAGTTAAGTGACTTATCCAAAGTCACACAGCTAGTAAGTAGCAGAGCTGAGATCTGAACCCAGGTGTCATGCTTTTAATCAATGCAAGACCACTGACCTGAGTCTGCACATTTCAATCTGTCCTCACCCCCAAACAACCACTGAAAGTACCTATTTGTGTAAAAATAGGAGTATATATCTCAGCCCAAAAACCAGGACAGGTTCCAAGTGAATGCCAGAAATGCTTCAAATATTTTTCAATGTATAGAAAAGGTGAGGCTTGGATTGAGGGAAGGGCAACCCAGTCTGATCCTCCCAATTTAAAAGAATTAAAGTGGCAACGTCTGAGTGGCGTGGGTGACTGACCAAAGGCAGGAAGCCAAGGTGAACCTTCACAGGTGCCTCTGCAGTTCATGTCAGCAGCAGGCGCTTTAATACATTATGCAGAATGGTAAATGCCCTCCTCTCAAAGACTTTAGGAGAAGCCAACTAACCTGCAGATCTCACCAACATGGATGGTGCTAAATCCAGCAGGGGGCGCTACAGCCCACAGTTCCTAACCAGGGCTGAGCCCAAGGTTAGAAAAATGGGTGTGGGCCCAGCCAAGGTCAAGTTCATCCACACTGCCTTGGAAAAAGGACCTCTTCATGCTTTTACACCTCCCCATTTTGGACTGTTGCTCCCTTTCTACTCCCCAAAGAAAGCAGATTAGACTAAATCTACATTTTCCCTTCTTTCTTTATGAGGGGACAGAGTCCTGCCACCAGTTCCAACCTACTAATGCAGAGGTTGAAAACTGGTGGGGCACAGAATGAATCTAACCCATAAATGTGCTTCAGATACACCACAGTTGTAATTCTCAAATTATTTGTCAACATCTAAAATTAGGAGATTCAGACTTGTCTTGAAAAAATTGGAAAATCCGGACCTTGCTCCTTTATTTTTTTAAACCCTCACCCAAAAATATATTTATGGATTTTAGAGAGAAAGAGTGGTGGAGAGGGAGAGAGGGAGAGAGAGAGAAAGAGAAACATCAATCAGTTGCCTCCTCTGGAGACCCAAACAGAGATTCAGCCTGCAACATTGTTGGTGCACGGGATGATGTTCCAACCAACGGAGTCACCCATCCAGGACTGGGCCTTGGTCCTTTAAATAGCAGGAATAAAAAAAAATGGAGCTGAGTAGGTGGCTGCCCACTTTGGACAGGGGCACACACAGTAGAAGAACACTCCTTGTTAGCACACACTTGAGTAATTTCTTTAACCTGCCTGGCTTTGGAGTTGGACAGCCAGAAAAATGGGATGCTGTGCATCATTTCAAAGTCATGTGGCCACAGACAATATGGAGGAAAGCAGCCAAGCCAAGAGAGGGTCAACAATATAATTCAATTCACACAGAGTTCAAAAGCAGGCACACTGTTTTCCACAGTGGCTGCACCATTCTGCTTCCCACCAAAAGTGTGCAAGTGTTCCAATTCCTCCACAAGCAGGTCAACACCAGTTCTTTGGGCTCGTCTTTTGACTAGTCTTTCTAGTTATTCTGATAAGTGTGAGGTGATATCTCACTGGGGATTTAATTCACATTCCCTGATAACTAGTGACATTGAGCATTTTTTCATATACCTGTTGGCGATTTGCATGTCTTCTCTAGAGAAATGTCTATTCGAGACCCTAGCTCATTTGGAGGTTTCTCAAAAAGTAAAAAATGTAACTACCCTATAATCCATCAATCTCACTTCTGGGCATTTATCCAAAAGAGCTGAAATCAGGTGAACGTGGGAGATTTCAGTACTCTCGTGTTCACCACAGCAGCATTACTCACAATACCCATGGCGTGGGAACAACCTAAATATCCACTGGCAGATAAATGGATAAAGAAAATGGAGTGTATATGTACAACAGAATATCATTTAAGTTTTAAAACGAAGGAAATTCTGCAATATGGGCAAACATGAATGGACTTGGAGGACATTGCACTATGTGAAATAAGCCAGTCACAGAAAGACTATGATTCCCCTTACACGAGGTATCTAAAATAGTCAAACTCATGGAATCAAAGAGTGGAACTGTGGGTGCCAGGAGCTGCGACGAGAGAGAGAAAGGGAGTTACTACTCAATGGGCATAAAGTCTCCATTAAGCAAGACGAATTAATCCTAGAGCTCTGCTGTGCAACACTGCACCTGCAGTCAGCCACACTGTGCTGTGCACTTAAACATGTGTTGAGGGGGTAGATCTCAAGTTACATGTTCCTTCCAAAATAAAATAAAAATAAATAGTTCAATGGGGTGAAAAAGCAAAAGCAGGGAAACTACTGCTGATCTCGAAGGACAGGGTTAGAGGTGTAGGAACTAGAAGGGAGCACAGAAGGGCTTCTGGGTTCTGGTTACAGAGAAATGTTCACTGTATGAGAATCCATCAAGATGGGCACTTTTCATGTACAAAAAAATGTGTTTCAAAAGCTATGTGACTGGAACCAGAATCTTTATATCCAAATTCTAAATTCCTAGAAGATAGAGTCCAATCGTTCAAGCTTGGGGCAGATGTCTATACGCATTGACCCAATGGGGCTTCCAGGGGTGTGTATCTGGAGAGGCAGTTCTCAGGGGAAATGGTTGTGTACTTCAGTTAGGTTTGCACAAGTGGACAGGGATGAGGTTATGAGACAGCTCAGGGTGCGGAGTAAGAACATGCACTGGAGGACCAGGCTGCTTAGATTGACTCCTGGCTCTATCACTCACTGGTCATGTGGTCTTGGGCAAGTCCCTTAGTCTCCAAGTACCGCAGTTTCCTTATTTACCAATTGAGGATGGTAACAATGGTATTTACCTCACAGAGTAAAATGAAGAATAAAATTATTACAAGTAAAGTGCTTAAAACAGAATTATATCTATAAATGCTCGTTCTTAGGTGTTACTGTTTTAAAAAAACAACTTGAAAATCCTAGAATCCCACACCAGTAGAGGTAGAGGGAATGAATGAGTCAAAGACAAAAGGAAGACAGAGTGAGGGCTTGTGAATCCTGGACCAGTGCCTTTCACATCTTTCCAGGCTTCCTCTCCAGGATCATCTTCCTTTTGAGTCTCTCTTCTTCCACATCTACAGGAACCACAGGCTAAGGTCTTCTGGGAAATTGCGCTTTTCAGGCTCTGAGGCTGCTCCCACCCCCAGTGAGGAGAAGCCTAAAGAATTCATAAGACAGGATATCTTTCCTCCACCTCTTTCAAGCCCCAGCAGCTCTCTTCTTTTTGCTCAGTAGAAACTGTTGGTATCATGCTGCACATCATGGATTTGCTGCTTCTGCCACAGCATGAAGCTCTATATCTTTGTGACAGTGAGGAACAAAGGGCTGGCGAAAAGCAACCCATGCTGGCCTGTGTGTGCTGGTCTGCAGCGCACAAGCCATTGTTGGCAGACGGTAAATGAGCACAGATCACATGGAATTCTCTTCACAGTCAAAGAATCGCATTTTATCAGCTTACCATCATTTTATTAGACTTTTCCCCCAACCGGCCCATAGGGAGGTGACTCTGTTTTTCCATTCTGTGACAAGCAAGATGGACGCATGCTGTGCCAAAGATAAGGCTGGATTTTGGAAACTCACACTCTAAGATTTGAAATGACCATTGGTGGCAATAATATGAGTCAGCACATACTATGTGCCAGGCAAAGCACAAAGCCTTCACAGTGGATTAATTCATTTAATCCTCACCTGACCCCACTGAGGAGGGTGCTATTTTATCCTATTTTGTCAGATGAGGAAACTTAGGTGGAAAGAGTAGGTAACTAGATTATTCAGCCAGTTAGTGGCAAACCTGGAATTCAAACCCAACCATTCTGGTTTAAGAGCCACTACACAGTTTTGCCTTATGCTGGTTTCCAAACTCAGCTACCCATCAGAATTACCTGAAGGGCTTTAAAATATAGATACACAGGCCCCAGTCTGTATCTCTTCACATGAGGTCTGTTTTTAGCAGACTACCCAAATAATCCTTAAGCATTCAACCTGTCTGCATGCTGAAAAGTAGTGTTTAGAAATTGCAGTGGACATGTGCTGTTTTGATCTGTTCAACCTCTCTGCTTCCTTTTTGATAAGACTGCCCCAATTCCCTTTCAAAGATCCAACACTACCCCCACCCCGCCAACAGTGTTTAGTCTAGGAGGAAACACCATAAAAACCCAACCAAGGATCTGTTAGGACCCAAGGTCAGCCAAAGCATCTCTCTCTGTCTGGAATTTGAATTTTGGACCAAAGCAACATAAGCACCCAAATCAGATACAGCTGGTGTGGTGATTTAGTTTATCCTCCAGTTCTCTGGAGTTCATCATACCCTTTCCAATAAATCCCTTCCTAATTTAACTTAAGCAAAGGTGGTTTCTGGTGCATGCAACCAAGCAATGCTAATTAGCAGAAGAACCACCACTGTGGTAGAGCAATTTTATGAGTTTTGAAAAACGTGTGCACCTGTATAGACACCATCTCAGTCAAGATCTAGACATTCCCACCACCCCAGACACTGACATTTTAATCACTGCACAGCATCCCATCAGATGGATACATTTTACTTACATAAGCCCTGATTGGCAGCATTCAAGTTGTTTCCAAATTTTTATTAGTATGAATCCTGATACAATCAATACCACTTTAGCTAAATAAATGCACATGCAATTAAATAATTCCTCAGCAAATATTCCTAAATTATAATTCTTAGGTCAAAAAAGGATTAGGTTTAGTAATTCTTTGGTCAAAAAGGTCATTAAGGCTTTTGATACATATTGGTAATTTTGTCTTCAAAAAGATTATACTAATTTGCACACTCACTAGTAGTATTTTAGAGTACATTTTTCTTCCCCTTCTTCCTTTGTATACTTTTGGTTTGAGTCCCATTTCTTCTCATATTATTACCAAGACCATGTTTTATATTGATGTGTGTTTTGTGGTATATCTTTGTCCCCTTTATTTTTAACCTATGTTCTAAGTTTCTCTTAAACTTTGCCTAGAACTATACATTGTTTATCCAGTCTGGTAGTCTTTGCCTCTCTTAGTAGAGAATTTCAACTCATTTACATTTGTTCGGCAACAGACACTCACCTATCACTTCTACCATTTTAATTTATACTTTCCAGGTTTCATAGTTCCTAGCTGGCTTATTTTTATCTTCATTCCTATATTTTGTTGCATTGATCAAAATTTTATTTGCTACTTTTATCTTTGAGCTGTTTCCTTCACCTTAAAAAATAAAGTCTATTTAAACCAAATGTCTGTGCCAATAATTAAATAGTATTAAATATTTTATTTAGGAATTGTTCATCTAGATCAGCGATTTTCAACTGGTATGCTGCAAGAATCTTTAAAACATGCACTGCCTGACTATTTAGACAAAGGGCACTGATTCCTTTTCCCTTAGACTGTCAAATTTTTTTTAATGACAAAAATAAGTGACAACAGCCACCACAATAGCCATCTGGTATGAATGAATCAAAATTATACCTATATTTTTGTCACAGCAGTGAAAAATCTAGTATGGTTTTTGGTGTGCCACAGAATTTTAGTAACTTGTTTATGTATGCAATAAGATGGAAAAAGATGAAAATCACTGAACTACATGCATAGTTTACTATAGTTTACTTTTTTATGCCAACTTTATTAGGTTATGCTGATTTCTGTGGTCAAGTTAGCTTATAATAAACTGTGGTAGCTATTGATCTTATCAGTTCATCGAAGTTTCCTATCCTTTTAATATAGTTTATTGATTATGCTATTACAGATGTCCCATTCCCCCCCTTTATTCCCCTCTGCCCTATGCCCCCCTCCCACCTTCCTTCCCCTGCCCTTAGTTCATGTGCATGGGTTGTACATATAAGTTCTTTGGCTTGTACATTTCCTATACTATTCTTAATCTCCCCTGTCTATTTTGTACCTACCATTTATGCTTCTTATTCCCTGTACCTTTTCCCCCTTTTTCCTCCTCCCCCTCTCCCCACTGATAACCCTCCATGTGATCTCCATTTCTGTGATGCTGTTCTTGTTCTAGTTGTTTCCTTAGCTTGTTTTCATTTTTGTTTTTTTAGGCTCAGCTGTTGCTAGTTGTGAGTTTGCTGTCATTTCACTGTTCATATTTTTATCTTCCTTTTGTTAGGTAAGTAAGTCCCTTTAACTTTTCATATAATAAGGGCTGGGTGACGATGAACTCCTTTAACTTGACCTTATCTGGGAAGCACTTTATCTGCCCTTCCATTCTAAATGAGAGGTTTTCTGGGAAGAGTAATCTTGGATGTAGGTGCTTGCCTTTCATGACTTGGAATACTTCTTTCCAGCCTCTTCTTGCCTGCAAGGTCTCTTTTGAGAAATCAGCTGATAGTCTTATGGGAACTTCTTTGTTGGTAACTATCTCCTTTTCTCTTATTGCTTTTAAGATTCTCTCCTTATCTTTAATCTTGTCTAAGGTAATTATGATGTGCCTTGGTGTGTGCTTCCTTGGGTTCAACTTCTTTGGGACTCTGAGTTTCCTGGACTTCCTGGAAGTCTATTTCCTTTGCCAGATTGGGGAAGTTCTCCTTCATTATTTGTTCAAATAAGTTTTCAATTTTTTTGTTCTTCCTCTTCTTCTTCTGGCACCCCTATAATTCGGATGTTGGAACATTTAAAGATGTCCTAGAAGTTCCTAAGCCTCTCCTCATTTTTTTGAATTCTTGTTTCTTCATTCTGTTCTGGTTAAACGTTTATTTCTTCCTTCTGCTCCAAACCATTGATTTGAGTCCCATCACTGTTAGTTCCCCAAACATTTTCCTTTATTTCATTTTTCATAGCCTTCATCTTTCCTCTATGTTGAGACCATACTGAACCATTTCTGTGCACATCCTGATTACCAGTGTTTTGAACTGTGCATCTGACAGTCTGTGAGTACCAAATAGGCTGGCTATCTCTTCATTGCTTAGTAGTATTTTTTCAGGAGTGTAGATGTGTTCTTTCATTTGGGCCATTTTTGTGTCTGCGTGCCTGTTAAGTAGTAAGGAGCAGAGCCTTAAGTATTGGCCAGGGCCGGGGAACCCATATCCCTGCTTTGTGGCAGCTTGTGGGGGAGGGGTCTGAGAGGGAACAATGCTGCTTGCTTAGCTCTCAGCTGGCTTTCAGTCACTTCCTCCGCTACCACAAGCTAACTGGACCCTTCTGGTGCTGATTCCCAGGTAGGTGGGATTATATACATTCTAAGACCCTGTGGATCTCTCCAACAAACTCTCCTGTGAGGCTGGGAGTTTCTCCCACTGCCTCAACCCTTACAGATTTTGTCAGAGGTTTTGAGGCTTTATTTTCCCTCACTGGAACCCTGGGTTGCACAGTCTGTCTTGAGCCCCAGTTGTTCCTCCCGGTTTATCTGCACATAAATGTGGGGCTGCCTGCTCCACCAGCTGCCACCTTGCCACAAGTCCTCTCCACCCAGCTGCCTGTCTCTGCCCCTCCCACCAATCTGGATGAATGTTTCTTCTTTAACTCCTTGGTTGTAGGAATTCCATACAGTTTGATTTTCTAGCAGTTCTGGTTGTTTTTTGTTTTTAAATTTGTTGTCCTTCTTTTGGTTGTGCAAGGAGCTACTGTGTGTCTACCTACACCTCCATCTCAGCCAGAAGACTCCCATCTTTCTTCATATAACATGCACTGCTCTCTGAGATAAGAATACCATGTGGTCCTAGCCTGACAAACAATAAAGTTTCAGTTTCCTGGCATCAGAGGACCAACCAACCAGTGAGTAAGAATGGAGTAACAAGCCCACTTCTACCATGAGGGTTTTTATCTTTCCCTAAGAGGTTGACATTAACCCTGTTGATAGAAATATTTGCAGACATGTCCTGTCTACAGCAGAAGCAAATGAGGCAAGGACAAATCAGAGTCCCAGCAGGAAAGAGAAAGCACACACAAACTAAGAGAATTTAAGAAAGTTTTCATGGGCTATAGAGGTATGGGCATGGTATAGAGAAACCAGTAACTAGGAATAGAAGAGCAAAGGGTCAAGGGAAGAAAATGGTTTGTGGGGCCCAAAGAGAGAGAACTATGTAGAGATGCCTGCCTTTAGAGGAACAGCAACCTTTAGTCAGAGGGTGGAGCCAGGACAACCCCATGATATATTTCCTGGGTTACCTCTTCTCACCCTACAATCTCCTATTAGCCTCTATCCTGGAGCCCAACCAGAAGTCAAGCTACCCCAGTTGATGTAGTCCTTACAGGCTAGTCTCTCAGGTAAAAAGCAGAGTGGCTCTGGAAGGGCTAACAGGACAGCTAGCACAGCAGATGAGGGCCAGTGTGGGAGATGAGACATCCCTCCTGTTCCTGTGTGCACCTCTGCAATGTGACTTTGTAGCTCCTCCCATCCAGGGGTAGGATCTATTTCTCTACCCGAGAGTCTGGTCTTGGCCATAACCAGTGACACACAAATAAAGGCTTAAAAGACACCTGGGCTTTGGGGATTTCACTCTCTTGTTGTACATGGAACCCTGAGACCAATATATTGATGAGCTTCAATTAGCCTACTGGAGGAAAAGAGGCCATTAGGAGAACTGAAGTGCCAGCAGCCTGCCAAATGTTAGTCATGTAGGGAGGCTATTCTAGGAGACTGCGATACTGTGGTTAATAATAAGAAATAGATGTTTGGTCCTCCTCCCATTTCTGGCACAGAGCTAAAACCCTTGGGATCTCCTGTGGTGAAAGTGATAAAGGTGTCTTTGGTTAGGTTAATGAGGTGATTTTAGAAAATATACTTGGATGGGGCTGGTTGTCAGAGGAACCGACCATGTGATTACAGGGTTGGAAGTTTCAGTCCCAGTCCCATCCCTGCCTTCTGCGGAAGGGAAAGGGCCTAAAGATTGAGTTCAATTGCCAATAGCCAATAATTTAAATTGTGCTGATGTGAAACCACCATAAAAACCCAAGAGGAAATGGTTTGGACAACTTCTGGGTTGGTGAACACATGGAGGTGTGGAGACAATGGTGCTTGGAGAGAACATGGAGCTCTGTGCCCCTTCCCATAGACCTTGCCTTAGACATCTATCCTATCTGGCTGTTCCAAGGTACGTTCTTTCCTAATAGACTGGTAACCTCGTGAATGAATGGGTTTCCTTCGTACTGTGGGCTGCTCTAGCTAATTAATTAAACCCAAGGATAAGGTCATGGGAACCTCTGATTTATAGCCAGTCTGTCAGAAGTTCAGGTGACACCCTGGATTTGGAATTGATATCTTGAGTTGGAGGGGGTGGTTGGGACCTTTCATTTATAGCTGGCCAATCAAAAGTACAGGTAACAATCTGGGCTTACAATGGGCATCTGACGGGGTGAAGGGACTGAACCCTTAACCAGTGGGATCTGATGTTATCTGCAAGGTAGACAGTGTCAAATTGAATTGAATTACAGGACACCCAATGCTGTCCAAGAATTGCTTGGTGTCATGAGGACACCCTCCCTCCTCCACTAGAATTGGTACCAGATCTCAGCACGAGCCAAGTCACTAGCTGACCAAGACACATGATGGAGCCCAGCAGAGATCGGCCAAACAGACCCAGGTCAGAAGAATCACCCAAGCAGCACACAGAACCATGAGAAATCATAAATCATTGCTCCTTTAAGCTAGTAAATGTTGGGATGGTTTGTTACACAGCAATGCCAGATGATGCAACACAGTGAGAAAGCACCTTGCTAGTGTTAGAGCCCCAGTTCCAGTGTCTGAGGCCCTTGTCCCTGAAGCACATATTCAATCCCCTATGTCCTTTCCATGAGCCACTCTCTTTTCCTTTTGCTAATCTGACTTAGATTTCTCTCACTTTCAATTTAAAAAATCGTCAAGCTTTACTTTTTCTCTAGAATCCAATACCATTTAAAACAAACAAAAATCCTTCATTCTTCTAAAGCTCAAAAAAATTTCCCCATGAAGCTTATTCAGCTGGGGCTTTGGGAGAAGAAATATTTCTTGGGCAATGTTCTCATTTCTCTCAGTTATTCCGCTTTTCTGATTTCAATTTCTTCTTTAGAGAAAATTGGCAATTTAACATTTCCTAGGAAATCATCGATTTCTATCAGATTTTCAAACAAATTAGCATTTATCTACATATTTTAATATATAAATGTAACATTCTTCCTAAATTTCCTTTTATTTTCCCTTCTATTAAATCTTCAAAATTTAACATATAATTTATCACTTTTAAATACTCTTCATTAAGTACAACTTGATTGAGAAATGCAAAAAGCACACTCAGCATGAGTGCCTATT
Source organism: Phyllostomus discolor (assembly GCF_004126475.2). Taxonomy (NCBI): domain Eukaryota; kingdom Metazoa; phylum Chordata; class Mammalia; order Chiroptera; family Phyllostomidae; genus Phyllostomus; species Phyllostomus discolor. The sequence continues at coordinate 122,354,035 of NC_040905.2, forward strand.
ACCATCAACTGACCTGACTCAGTGATGGAATCAAGAGGGCACAGGGCGTTCATTAACAGTGGATTTTACTCAGTGCTTCGATTGTAAATGATAAGAAATTATTTGAAAGACCACATTTTGAAGAAAGTATTTTTACACCCCCTACTAAAGAATCCTCTTGTACCATCCTGTACAGAGACCCCACTCCACAAATATTACTCTGTCTATACATACATACATATATATATATATATATCCTCATATATGTATCTCCTCATATATATATATACTCTCATATACACACACACACACACACACACACACATATATATATATATATATATATATATATATATATATATATATTTTAATCCTCACCTGAGAATATATTTATTGACTTTTAGAGAGAAGAAAAAAACATCATTGTGAGAGAGAAACATTGATTGGTTACCTGCTGTACACACCCTGACCAGGGATTGAACCTGCAACCTAGGCATGTGCCTTGACTGTCAATCAAACCCACAACCAGGCCAGGGCAATAAATACTATTATTAGCTATTATTCTTTGGCAGGTCAGAGGGTAACCCCTAGCCCTGCTGGAAGCTAGTAGAGAATCCTCCAGGTATTAATAATAATTTATAACCATTTATTGAGTGATTTCTTTGTGCCAGCCACTATTCTCAATGTAGCTCAATCAGTCTCTCATGGAATACTCACCAAAAAAAGTATGATTTAGGTATTATTTCCCCCACTTTCAAGATATGAACTCAGTGTCACAAAACTAATTATTTTCCCAAAATCACTGGAGCAGTAAATGGCAATACTGGAATCTGATGGCAGATTCTCTGGTCCCAAAGTCCAGGTTCTTATCTTAGCATTGCACCACAGAATTTGAGGTTTGGGGTAAGTGATTACCTTGCACAAGCATTCTAGGTAGGGTAAGTAGAGATTTATCAGTACATTCATTTTTAGGGAGTTATGTGAAGCAACTGAAATGCACTTAGCTACTTGTATCAAGGGTTTACTATGTGACGGCACTGCACTAAGCACTTTCATTCAATAGGTTTTTAATCCTTTTTCTGTTGATTCTTTCATTTTTTTTCGTTAACCCTTTTTCATTTTAAGAATTAGAAAATTATTACAATGAACTTATGTGGTTGGTACTAACAGTCCAATTTATAGATAAGAAAACTGAGCCACAGAGAGGAAGGTGGTGTGCCTAAGGCCCCCAAGTGAACAACTGGCAGAGTCAACCCTGGACCTGAGTCTGACTCCAGAGTAGTCCATACTCTTCAACCTGCCATTGTCTTTGAGCATGACTAATAAATTGCCTAATTTCCCGTTGGTAGCTGGAAGGGGCTAGGTCAGCCAGGGACCTGGGGCAGGAGATAAATGAGGTGTGCTCTCTTGATGAGGCCATCTATGGCCTTGTGAATGACACCGAGACCTGTGGGTCCTTTATAAAGTCCAGCATTATGGTCTCCAGAGATCCTACTGTCAGTGGCCTTTTAAGTCAACAAGATCTGCAGCAGACTCACTGGAGAATTTTCCCCTTCCATGAAGAGCAAAGTCTGGTTCTCTGCCATCTGAGCTTGGCCAAGAGACTACTTTATCCAGTGGGACATCATCAAACACAATATACAGGCTGAAAAAGCACATATGCATTGGGACATGCTTTCTTGCTCTTCTTGGAACACTGAAATGACTATGTGAACAAACCAGAGCTAGCCAGCTGGCTGGTGAAGGTCACATGGAGAAGCAAGGCTCCTAAGCCAACCACATGCTTACTGCCAGTCATGTGAGTGGGGCCATCCTAGATCATCCAGCCACAGATATCCACAGACACAGGTGAGAACTCTTTAAATTTTGTGCCCAGGTTAAGTACCTCATTTGATTCACCCTAGCCACAGCTCTCAGAGACAGTTCCTCTCTTTCTTGTTCTGAGCAGCTCTCAGGAGGCTGCGTATGTGTTCAGCATTGTAAGTGATGGGTAACTATAATGGCTATACATAATGCTTGAAATGGTTCAATACAGCAGAATTGAGAGTTCCCAACCAGGGGCAAGACTAAAAACCAGAAGGATACCTGCAGGTAACCAGAAGTACCCACCAGAAATTCTGCCATTGGAGGTCATCCCATGGTGGGTGCCCATATATATCTATTCCCATTGACACTGAATAATTGGGTCAGTAGTTGGGGGTTCACTGGGAGAGTGCCCAGTTCATAAAGTTCCTGGAGTGGACTAACAACCTATAGAAGACAGAGTTCTAATATCCAGCACATTTCCCAGTTCAGACTGGGCATGGACTAGCAGAGGGTAGAGAACAGAGCTGAGCATGTTCCTTTTTCACAGATGGAAGCTGCTTTACTGCTCCATGAGCCTGCCCACAGCTCCTTCAAGGCCACACAGGAGGAGGGCACTCTCCAAACCTGCAAGAGCCTTAGAGGTAGCCAAAAAAGAGCCCAGCCAGGTTGGTGAGCAGCTGTGGGCAGATCTTTAATCATGCCTCTGACCATGGGCAGATGAACTGAGAAACCAATTCAGTTGCCTGCACTAATTCATCATCCTTGGTGTCAACAAACCTTCTGGAACTGTGTCAAGAGACAGGATCATCCCAGGTAGGCTGCTAAATATCCCATGCATGCTAGCTGCAGGGGCTGCTTCCTGCTCTCCTCATGCCCAAGGCAAAGGATGGCTGCACAGCTCCATTCATACAAAAAAGGGTCTCCTACCATTTACAGAGCCTACAACTGCTAGGAAGGCCTGCCAGGTGGCAGGCAGAGAACCTGCTCATTCTTCAGACTTATTGAACAGACATCTGTCTTTACTACCTGTTCAATATGTAGTCATTGTTATTCATTATCATTATCATAATCTTCACATATACAGCTCCTGCTAAGTACCAGACACTGTCCTGGGTGCTTTTATAGATATTTATACATTGGATACTCATAACAATGTTATGAGAGAGGAGCTGTTACTTTATACATTTTCAGCTGAGGAATCTAAGGTACAAAGAGATTTCAAGTAATTTGCCAAAGGTCACACATATTTGAGCCTGAGAATGCTGGCTCCATGGTCTGTAATTTAATATTTTTCCTTAGTTTCCTTCTTAGGGACCACTTCTCCTCCACTCTCAAATTATGGGGTAGGTACGTGGGTCTTCCTTTGCAGGAGCAGATACATGGCCAGGTCTGGCCAATCACGTAACTATCCTTCAGGCCACATGTGACCCAGAGTCCAGTGAGACATTAGCTCTTCTCACTGGAGCTGCAGCCGTGATACCACATAAGACTAATTGGGCTGCAGCCATCATGCTCCGTGGCAGAAACATCTTCCTGAAACTGGAACCAAGACTGAGCCAAGACATGGAGAAAGATTCCTGAGGACCCCACCTCTGCACCCTGATTTAGAGATCTGATCCTTTTCAGTTTCAGGGACCAGAATTTCCCTTTTCACAAGCCAGTTAAAGCTGAGTTTTTCTCTTAGGCAACAGAAAAAGTCAACAAATATAGGGTGAGGCAAAGTAGGTTTACAATTGCTTACATGGAAAATCATACAATAATTAGTAAATAATAATACAAGAATGAACTGTTTCATGTACTCACAACAGTAAACCCACTTTTGCCCACTCTGTACAGACAGGGTGTGGGAAACGCCATCCTCTTAGCTGCTCCTGAGGATCCAGCCTCCGTCTGCAAGGATGTACAGAGCCAGGTTGTTCCCCAAACTTCCCCACCTGTTTTCCTAGGGATGAGAGGAGGAATTGCACTAAAAGGGCCAGGGGAGTGTGACCTTTGGGGACATGACAAACAGTCCTGTCTTCACCTCTGCAGATAGTCCAGTAAGGACTCTGCTGGTTCTGTATGGCTTGGAGTGCTTAATCCCAAGTACCAGTTTCCAAGCACAGTAACTGTGGCATGAGCTCTAGGGTGTTCATGTTGCTGTGGCAACAGATATGCCCCTGACTTACAGGGACATGGCAAATGACCATTTGTAAAAGGTCAGCAAGAGTCAAACTAATTCAATGACACAAGGTAGTCACCACTCTGAGGGCAGCTGTCAAGTCCAAGTGAGTAAGAACGGGGCCAATAATACTGGACAAAATCCATGTAGAACATTCCATGAAGATGAACCCAAACAGAAACAAAATATGAGCTAGGGTGACAGCTACACATAGAGTCCCTGAACATAGCTCATTACTGGGCAGTGGAAGAGGGTACATGGTGGAACGTCCTCTTAGGAAAGTTTCAGCTGCATGGAAAAGAATACCCAAATAGTGACACCCGAAAAAGCCCTCTTCCCCCCTTCTCATCTCACACATTCTGGCACAACAGAACTTAAAGTAGGCTCAGCAGCTTATTGGTGTCAACAGTGACTCAAGGTCTCTCAACTCCTCCACTCTGCCATGTTCAACATGTCTCCCTCACTGGCCCAAAAGGGCTGTTACAAGCACAAGCAGGACAAAGAAAGAGATGTATTATCAGAAAGGAAAGCCTTTCCTAGAAGCCGTACCCAAGCTTCTGCTCACATCTCACTGAGCAGAACTGGATCACATGCTCACTCACAGGCTACAAAGGAGCGTGGGAAAGTAAGTTATCAGGCATTTTCAGCTTCTAGCTGAAAGAGAGCCTCTGCCAGAAAGAAGAGATTGAGGGCCAGGACTGGCTGTTGTGTAGATGATCAACAATGTTCCCCAAACTTCAGACAAAGTCATCCCAAGAGTTTTGCCATAACCTTGTAGTATCCGTACCAGCATTCGCATAACAGTTTCCTTAAATACATGTATTTTTGGTTTACCTTAATTCTCCAAATACCTTTACTTAGGTAAGAAATTTTATATCCTTACTATAAATGCAAAACCACTAGTAGACACATTTTTCCAATCCATGTTAAAATAAATTCATTATGAGTACAATGAAAATTACCTCTCTGTTTTACCTAGAAGCTTCCCTTCTCCCATCCACAGTAGTCATACCGGGAGATGCAGAGTAACAGGACAAACTAATTTCCTCCTAACACTTGGGCCCTGGTATCAAGAATTCCCTACAGCCCTGGCTGGTGTGGCTCAAAGGATTGAGTGCTGGCTTGCAAACCAAAGGGTCACCAGTTCGATTCCCAGTCAGGGCACATGCCTGAGTTGCAGGCCAGGTCCCCAGTGAGAGGCAACCATACATGGATATTTCTCTCCTTCTTTTTTTCCCTCCCATCCCTTCTCTCTAAAAATAAATAAATAAAATCATTAAAAGAAAAAGAATTCCCTAACAAAGAGCTATAAAGTGCATGCATGGTAAGGCGCTGTTCTAACAACCTCTTCACAGTAGTGGTAACAATTTAGCCTCTGACCATCACTCTCCATGTCTCAGCTTCAAGATGAGAAGACATTTATGGAACTTATATAATCTTATTAACCAATGTCACCCCAATAAATTTAATAAGAAAATTTTAAGACATTTAACAAAATCATAGTAGGAGAACCAGCTGGTTTCCCATACAATCACAGCTCCCCCCCCCCCCAAATGTTTTGTTTTTTGGTTTTTCCATTAAAATGAAAAATGTCTCAGAGACTACAAGGACCACCATATGCCTTGGAATGGGACCACCCCAACTTCTTCATCTCAGGGCCCTCACTCACATTTACCCAAAAGGATACATTGATTGTGGACAGAGAGATGACCAGTGTTCATTACTTACATCAGAGGCTGGACCCTTGTCAGCGCCTGGGCAGGAGAAAGTGACAAATTCATGGCAACGCTTGTGTACAACAAAACAGCAGACTGCAAAAGACAAAATAAAAGTAGGAGGAAGGGGAGAAGGAAAGTGTAGGGGAGGAAGAGAGAAAAGGGGAGAAAGAGATGATTAGAATCTGGACTTCACAACAAATAAAGGCTTTATACCAAAATAAACAATGCCTTCAGCTTCTACACGTGTCCTTCGTTAAAGTCAAACTCGTGAGTATACAGTGTTATATCCTGCAAACTAGTTAAGTTTCTGAAGTAACTAGGGTTCAAAAGATCACATATATTCAAAATTACACTCCCCTGAAGATCATTTAAGTTGCCCCGTTTTGGAACAGAATGTTGTTTCTTAGACTGGGCACCAGGTGAAGTAGCTGGCTTGTGATTAGGTTCAGAATGCATAAGAAATATGTTTATTCAAACACTAGAATCACAGTTTGAAAGATGTAGATAAAATTAAAGGCATGTAGAAACAGAATGAGCAGGAAAGACAGACCCATGCCCTCACCTTACACAAGAGCAATGTCTGGTAAGTGGAAAAATAAGCTACAGTTTTTATACTGTTACATTAGTAGTTTGAAACAAAATACATTCATGCTTATACTGTATTTGAATTTGTTTGAGTTAAATGTATCTATGTATGGCTATGCAGTTTGGGGATTGTTTCACTTGGGTAAAGGGACAGTCAGAGAATGTATACCAAAAAAAACCTGTTTTTTTTTTGTTCAAATCTTCTGTTATTGTTTTGTTGTCCAAATCACCTTAAACAAACTCTACAGTATGTGTTCCTGGAGAACAGGTGCCACACAGCAAAAACAGCATCTTTCTTTTCTTTTCATTTTATTTTTCAATAAGAGTTTACATTCAATATTATTTTGTATTTGTTTCAGGTGTATTGATGGTTGCCAGACAGGAGGGAGACTGGGGAGCTAAGTGAAAATGGTGAAAAAATTAAGAAGTACAAATTGGTAGTTACAAAACAGTCATTGGGATGTAAAGTACAGCGTAGGAAATATAGTCAACAATATTGTAATAACTATATGTGGTGCCAGGTAGATACTAGAATTCTCAGGGAAACACTTTGTAAAGTATATGGCTGTCTAACCACTATGCTGTACACCTGAAACAGCATCTTTCTAAAGGCCACAGTAAAAGAAAACGCTACAGGAACCCTTAAAGGGACCCCTAGTGATATAACGGGTCTGGGCGGTAATCCTCAGTGGCTGTGGACATCACAAAAAAAGATACTACCTGCCTACTGGTGACAGTACTATGAAGGACTCTACCACCTATCTAGTACTGTTGCCAAAATAATCAAACCTGGACCAAGTCAAGCACCTTGACCCAACTTCCAATTTACAGAAAGTGTAAATAACAGAAGCACATATTAAATGATATAACAGTGAGGTGATGGGGAAAAAATGCACAAGAAAGTGGAAAACTACAAGATAACCAAATAGTTTCTTCAACAAATAAACTACAAGAGGACAGGAGAGATTTTTAGGGAATACATTTATAAAATGTACAAGACAAAGACTGAATCCTTGACATAAACAATAGTTTTTAGTTAATAATAATGCCTCAATATTGACTGCCATGGGAATGGGGTTAAGAGAGTAATATTGGAACTCTATACTTTCTAATCATATATTCTGCAAACCTAAAATTGCTCAAAAAAGAAAACAACAAAAAATAAAACAAAAATACTGTGGCTTCCAGTAAGATAGTAGTGTAGGTAAATGCAGTACCCACTTCCTCTCACAACCACATCAAAATTACAACTAAACTACAGAACAATCATAATTCAGAACTGCCTAAAATCTAGCTGTATATAAGTCCTACAATTAAGGATATAAAGAAGATGTGGCTGAGCTGGTTGGAGCATCATCCCATACATTAAAAGGCTACAGGTTCAACTCCCAGTCAGGGCACATACCTAGGCTGTGAGTTCAATCCCTGGTCAGGGTACATATAAAAGGCAACAGATCGATATTTCTCTTACCTTAATATCTCTCTCTCTCTCTCTCTCTCTCTCTCTCTCTCTCTCTCTCTCTCTCTCTCTCTCCCTTCCCTTCCTTCCCTCTAAAATCAACAGAAACATATCCTCAGGCAAGGAATACATACATACATACATACATACATACATAATAAAATAAATAAAGCACATTAAGACTGGTAGGAAGGGTAGAGATTCTATATGGGCTAGTCCTATATCCACCTGTGGTAGATAAAAATTGAAAGGGATATCTTGGCTGCTGCAGAGGTCCCCCTGAGGAGCAAGGGGTTCCAGCCCGACACCAGACCCCCCAGCCAAGGGTTCCAGTGCAAGGAGGAGAAGTCCCCATAACCTCTGGCTATAAAGACCAGCAGGAATTGTGGCTGAGTGAGACTGAGGCTTCTGCAGTCCCTGGCATTCCTCTTAAAGAGCCCACACACAGACTTACTCATACTCACTGGTTCTGAGCTCCAGTGCTGCGGCAGCAGCTCAGAAGGCACCAGGGACAGACAGGGAGGAACTGAATTATCTGGCATTAAGGCAAAAGCTGCAGGGGCAGGTTCTCCCAGATAGAAGTGCTGGCAGAAGCTGATGATCTTTTGATGGGCCCTCCTCCAACAAACTTCACATGCGGGCACCATATCTGAGACTCCAGCAACCTGGCTATCACTGCCCACCCAGCCCTAGTGATTCCCTGAGACCCTGCCCCACCCAACTTGTGGGCCCACCCAAAGTGTTTCCAGTGGCTTTTATAGAGGAACTCAAGAGTTAAAGATTTTAGCTGTAGTTATAGTTGGTAGACTTAAGTGATGGGTACATGTGGAAAGCCGTTTTTCCAGGAACTGGAATGTATAACCTACATGACTCCAGGAGGAGGACAAGCAACTCAACTTTTGTGCCCCAGGGAGTCTGCAAGCAATCAAGATGGCATCTGAGTCATTGGCTTCCAGGGAGGGAATGTCCAAGATGCAGATAAAGAATTGTTGATCAGCAGATAAAGAAATACTAAGAATATCACCCCTGAACTGTAACTTATCCAACTAACTTTTTTTTCCAAACCCCTTACCTATCCTTTCCTTCTCTATAGAAAAAGGTCAGCTTGAGATGGAATGTTAAGATGGTTTTTAGGATACATAACCCACCATCTTCTCAGATCCCTGGCATTTGAATAAAGCATCCATAAAGACATAATCCTTGTCTCCACTTATTGGTTCTTGTAGCGACAGACAGCATGAATGCTGACTTCTCTGGTGTCAGCTTTTCCACACAATGTCCTCTCTTGGTTCATGCTTTAGAATTGCCTAAAATTTCTTAAACAAGTAGCATCTGGCCTCAGTGTGCCCTATACTTCTCACTAAGTGGCCCCAGGCCTGACACTAGCAGCAGAAGACTTTAGTTCACAATTTGGCTTCTCCTGGCTACCTCCAAGCTCAGCACAAGTAGCAACCACCTGCAGGTTCCTTTGTACCTCTTTCCAGGTAGCCCTGGGAAGGGCACAGGTAGCCACTGACCTCGTACTGCACCTCCCAGGAGGTGCAAGAGCAAGCACACCTAGTGGACAGCTTCAAACTATACTGAAGTACCACCCAACCCCTTCACAAGCAACACATTCAAGGGGTAGATTTGCCAGACACCAGAATCCTGCTAAAGTAAGTCCTGCTCCATGGGGTGGGCCCTGCACACCTGATCCTCCACAGTGGTCACAGACAGTCCTTGCAGTCAATTGACCTGGGGGTAAATCCCTCCCACTGACATGCTCACAGCAATCAAGGCTCAACTACAACAGGAGAATGTACACAGCCCACACAATGGAGGCGCACCTGGAATGACCAGCTCAGGTGAACAGGAAGGCTGTGCTACTGAACCCTACAGGACACCTACTAGATTAAGTTACTTTACCAAGCTCAGGGGACATAGCAGCTCTACCCAATACATAGTAACAAACACAGGAAGGCTGCCAAAATGAGGAGACAAAGAAGCATGTCTCAAATGAATGAACAGGATGAAACCTCTAAACAAAATGGAGACAAGCAATCTACTAGATGCAGAGTTCAAAATACTAGTGGTAAGGATGCTCAATGAACTTAGGAGAAGAGTAGATGAACTTAGTGAGAACTTCAACAAAAATATAGGAAACTTAAAAACTGAAGTAGAAAACATAAAAAAGAACTACTCAGAAATGAAGGATACAGTAACTGAAATGAAGAAGTTGTTACAGGGAATCAACAGTGGAAAAGATGAAGCAGAGAATCAAATTAGAGATTTGGAAGTTAAGGAAGCAGAAAACAACCAATCAGAACAGCAAAAAAAAAACCACACAAACAAAAAAATGAGGATAGTATAAGGAGCCTCTGGGACAACTTCAAACATACCAACATTCCCATCATGAGGGTGCCAGAAGGAGAAGAGAGAGAGAGCAAGGAACTGAAAACTTATGTGAAAAAATATTGATGGAAAACTTCCCTAACCCAGTAAAGGAAATAAACATACAGGTCTAGGAAGTGCACAGTCCCAAACAAGATGAACCCAAAGAGGCCACACCAAAACACATCATAATTAAAAATGTCAAAGGTTAAAGAAAAAAAGAGAATCTTAAAAGCAGCTATTTCTCAACAGAAACTTGGAAGGTCAGAAGGAGCTGGCTGGCAAAATATTCAAGGTGATAAAATGCAAGGACCTACAGTCCTAGGTGGTGGCTCAGTTGGTTGAAACATCACCTCATATACCAAATAGCTTGCAGGTTCAATTCCAAGTCAGAATACACTCCTAGGTTGCAAGTTTGGTCCATGGTTGGGGCACACACAAGAGGCAATCAATTGATGTTTCTCTCTCACATCAATCTCTCTCTCCCCACCCCCTTTTTATTCTCCCCCTGCTCTCTCCCTCTCTCCTTTTCTCTTCCTCAGTCTCTCCCTCCCTTCCTCTCTCTCTAAAATCAATGAACATATCCTCAGGTGAGAATTAAAAAATAAAAGAGAAGAAAAGAAAGCACCTAAAATGAAGATTACTCTACCCAGCAAAGCTATCATGTAGAATTGAAGGACATATAAAGAGCTTCCCCAACAGGAAAAAGCTAAAGGAGTTCATCACCATCAAACCAGTATTGCATGAAATGTTAAAGGGTCTTCTTTAAGAAGAAGGAAAAAAGATAAAAAACATGAATAATAAAATGGCAACAAATACATATCTATCAACAATTGAATCTAAACAACAAATACACAAACAAGTAGTACAGAAACAGACTCATAGATTCAGAGAACATTTTGACAGTTGCCAGATGGGAGGAGGATTGGAGGGGATGGGTGAAAAAGATGAGGAGATGAAGAAGTACAAATTGATAGCTACAGAATAGTCATGGGAATGTAAAGTACAGCATAGGGAATACAGTCAATAATATCCTAATAACTATGTATGGTGTCAGATGGGTACAAGATTTATCAGGATGATCACTTAGTAAATACTATAAATGTATAATCATTAGGTTGTACACCTGAATCTAATATAATATTGTATGTCAATTGTAATTAAAAGATAAAAAATTATTTAGAGTGAAAAATAAAAAAAGGAAAGCTATAAAATTCAAAAACTGCCAAAAAAAAAAAAGCAGGGTCAGAGGAGAAACTTATATATTCAAAGAGATTTAAGAAACAAATTAACTAAATGCAATTATGTGGACTTTGTTTGGATCCTAATTAAAATCAACAGCTGGTTCAAAAATTGTGAGACAATGTCAGGGAAATAGTTATAACTCACTCTAATGATATGAAAGGATTATTATTATTGATGCTAGGGAATTATAATTTGGGGTATGATAATGGCATTGTGGTTATTTTTATTAAAGAATCCTTATCTTTGAAGATGTGCCTGAAGTCTTTATGAATAATTTACAAAAAGGGGATATAAAGGGGAAGATTACAGATAGAAAAAAGTAAGTCATGACTGATCATTATGGAACCTGGACAGCAGATGCATAAAGACTCATGATATTAATCTGTGTACTCTTATTTCAATATGTTTGAAATTTCAAACTTTCAATATGTTTGAAATTTTCCATAATATAAAAATTTAAAAACCTTCATAGTTAGGAACCAAGAATTGTTTCAAAGTGGCTAATTTCTTTCCTCTTTTACTTTATCCCTTTTATACTTTAACATCTATATTTTATAGGTAATATATGCTTTGTATAAAGCTGGCTGAATAGGAAACTGAGACTCCAGGCTGACTGTGAACTACATTAGGGGTTGCCATGGTGGGAGAAACTCCCAGGCTCACATGAGGGTTCATTGGAAAGTGGGGCTAGAGCCGAGCAGGCGAGCTGCATTGTTCCCTCTGGCCCCTCCCCCACAGACAGCACCCAAACGCAGCAAGGAGGGGTGCCCTGCCCTGGTGAATATCTGAGGCCCCTCCCCCTTACCACTTAACAGGTGAGCTGAGACAAAGAAATAGGGCCAAATGAAAGAACAGAGCAAAACTCCAGAAAGAGAGCTAAGAGATGAGGAGATAGCCAACCTATCTGATAGAGAGTTCAAAGCCCTGGTAATCAGGATGCTCACAGAAATAATTGAGTTTTGTCACAAAATGAAAGAACAAATGAAGGATACCCAAAGTGAAATAAAGCAAAATATTCAGGGAACCAACACTAACAGGAAGGAAACCAAGACTCAAAGCAATGATTTGGAACAAAAGGAAGAAATAATCATCCAAGTAGAACAGAATGAAGAAATCAGAATTCAAAAAAAATGGAGAGTCTTAGGAACCTCTGGGACAACTTTAAATGTTCCAGTATCTGAATTATAGTGGTGCCAGAAGGAGAAGAACAAGAGCAAGAAATTGAAAAACTATTTGAACAAATAATGAAGGAGAAATTCCCCAATCTGGCAAAGGAAATAGACTTCCAGAAAGTCCAGGAAGTTCAGAGAGTCCCAAAGAAGTTGGACCCAAAGAGGAACACACTAACACACATCATCATTAAGTTGCCCAAGATTAAAGATAAAGAGAGAATCCTAAAAGCAGCAAGAGAAAAGGAGAGAGCTACTTACAAAGGAGTTTCCATAAGACTATCAGCTGATTTCTCAAAAGAGACCTTATAGGCAAGAAGGGGCTGGAAAGAAGTATTCCAAGTCATAAAACGAAAGGACATACATTCAAGATTACTCTATCCAGCAACACTATCATTTAGAATGGAAGGACAGATAAAGTGCTTCCCAGATAAGGTCAAGTTAAAGAAACTCATCATTACCAAACCCTTATTGTATGAAATGTTAAAGGGACTTATCTAAGAAATTGAAGAAGATCAAAAACTAGGAACTATAAAATGACAACAAACACAACTATCAACAAACGAACGTAACAAAAGAAAAATAACAGGGGGGATCTAAGATGGCGTCAGAGTAGGAAGGAGCAGATTTGGCTTTGCTCTGCTCAGGGGAGAAAATCCTGACGGATCTATGGAGTAGAAAGGCAAGCAACCAACATATTTCAGCATTTTTGAAAACAGAGGACCAAGGATTGTGGCAGAACCGAAAGAACAAAGAACAGATCCTAAGGGGAGTGCTGCAACAAGGTAGGGTCCCAGGACAAGTGTGTGGGCCCGGGGCAGCAGCCCCAGGCCCGGGCCACTGCTGGGTTTCCCATAGGGTTCTTGTGAGAGAGCCAGGTCAACTGCTCCCTCCCCAGCCGAGCAAGGTCTGAGCGGCTCTGGGAGGAATCCAGGTGCTGGCAAACACACGGGGGCGGTGAGGGCCTTTGGAGGCGGTGCACACCAGAGGGGCTGAGTCGCGCAGCGGACGCGGACTCCCATGGTCACCGGTCACCGGTCTGGCTGCAGCTTTGGCGGTAGGAGAAGCCAGGCCACGGTGGGAGAAGCCAGCCCACTGTGGGGAGCGGTGGGCTTGAACGGGAGGAATTTCTCAAGAGGAAGGAGTGAACAGACACAGACACTGTTTGGGGAATTCTCCTAAAGTGATCAGTAGCTCCAGCCTGTCTGCATCCCAGCTGTGGGTGCCAGCACACCAGCCCACCGGCCCACCACCAGCGGACGGGCGCCCCCGTGCACGGGAGCGCCTGCAGGGAGAGCATCCCCACACCCCAGCCCACAGCAGTAACCCTGGGGAAAGACCTGATTCCCACACCCAGGGCCCAAAGCTGAGGAGCCAGTGTGAAGTCCACTGGACAAGGAAGAAAAGCCAAACAAATCATCCTTCAGCCTGCCTCAACCAGCAAGAGCAGAAAAACTGGTTTGGCCACTTTGAAATCAAGAGACTTTTTAATTTGATTCTATTTTTTTAACAATTTTTAATTTTTTAAGTTTTATTGTTTTTATTCTCTTTTGATTTCTTTTTCCTCTCTTACCTGATTTCTTGTTTTATTCCTTCCTCCTTCCTGTCCTCCAATTTTATCTCTTCTTCCTTCCTTTGTCTGCCTTTTCTATTTTTCACTTTTTTTAAATTTTCCTAAATACCTACAAGTGAGACAAAATCCTGGATCGGTGAAAAGACCAAAGTTGAACCCAAAGAAGGGGCATCACAACAGCTGGGACAGTGAGATAAATGTCACTCTGCTATTACAGAGAACCTAGAAGTTATTGCATATTTGTATCATAATTATTTTTCCAGTGTTCCTACATCTTTTTCTAACAGTATTTTTATATCCCTCTTCTTTTTGTATAGCCTGCTTTGCTAGGCTGGATATATTGTAAGACCTGACAGCTTTCCCCTGATATCTCTTTCTATACTGTATTACTAATCCACTGTCCTTTAACTCACCTGTGCCCCATCAGCACACTACTTGATGTTCTGTACTCCCTATTCTCGTTACCTAGATCTCATAGACCCTGTCATATGAATGTTGCCATATTATTGTAAATAACCGCTGTTCCATGCAATTGTAATTACTTCACAACACCCCGCCCGCCCCCCCACCCCCAGATCTTAGCCCATTTCAAAGTTTCCTGAACTCTATTACTGTAGTGGTTAACTCTATTCTCTCACACACTACACCTATTTACTATCCTTTACTCTCACCTTACCCCAGAATCTGACCTCCCTGCTTTATAGATCCAACTCACAATCCTTCCTCCCCCAACAAGAGTCTTATCTTCTTTCCATCCTTTCTAAAAATCAGCTAGCTGGGTGGAAGACCACGGTTAACACTATACATAGTGAAAGGATCTCCTATATCTTCCCTACTTGCTACTACTGTAAAGAGCATAGAATTCTCTGTTGCTGTCTTAAACCATTTTGCCTTCCCCCTCCAACTGATGACAAAAAAGAATAGGTGGAGGAGGTGAACACCAGGATACCCACTGGAAGAGGAAACCCAACAACAAAGGAACCACTAACAGATAACAGCAGAAGAAGGTGAAGGAGGGAGTAGTAACCACACAAACCTCAATCCAGGACTTATCTGGAAATACAACTAAACAGTAGAGACAGTACCCAATACAAGCAACTGAACAAGATTTCTTTAAACCTTGCACACACAGAAGAACCAGCTTCAACACAACCTGTCCTCACCAGCACAACAAAATACAGAAGGTGGTGGACAAAGTGACCCACATTTAACCAGCTGGTGGGAAGGAACCACCAAAGAGAGACTCAACAACAATCGAAACCCAAAGGCAAACACAAAGCCAACTTAAACGACAGCCCAAGACCAGTGAGCTTGGGAGATCAAGGAAACAGCACCACTGAAACTCACTGCTATTCTACTAAAGAAGTTCACAACATAAACCCAGGGAGCCAGAACAGATCAATATAAGAAGCTGAGGCAAACAAGAAGAGTCTCACAAACAATGGGAAGACAAAGAAATAATCCCCAAATGAAAGGAAAGGAGGAAGCCTCAAAAAGAATGTTAAATGAAATAGAGGCAATTCAACTATCAGATATTGAATTCAAAGCAGTGATTGTCAGGAAGCTCAATGAGCTCACAATGAGCTACGAGAAACTACAGGGAAGCTACAATGAACTCAATGAAAACTACATCAGCATAAAAAAGGAAATAGAAACTCTCAACAAGGGCCAAGAGGAAATGAAGAATACAATTTCTGAACTGAAGAACACAGTAGAAGGAATGAAAAGCAGGATCGATGAAGCAGAAGATCGGATCAGCGAGCTAGAGGACAAACTAGAAGAAAACACCCAGAAAGAGCAAGAAAAGGAAAAGAGGCTCAGAAAAAATGAAGAGGGATTGAGAGAAATGCAAGACAATATGAAACGTAATAATATCCGTATAATAGGGATACCAGAAGGAGAAGAAGAAGAACAAGGGATAGAAAACCTAGTTGAACAAGTGATGATGGAAAACTTCCCTAATTTGATGAGACAAAAAGTCACACAGATCCAGGAAACACAGAGAGTCCCAATCAAGAGGAACCCAAAGAGGCCCACCTCAAGACACATCATAATTAAAATGGCAAAATTTCAACACAAAGAGAGAATCTTAAAGGCAGCAAGGGAGAAACAGGAAGTAACATACAAGGGGGCCCCAATAAGGCTAACAGCTGACTTCTCAATGGAAACACTCCAAGCCAGAAGAGAATGGCAAGAAATAATCCAAGTAATGAGAACCAGAGGCCTGCAACCACGACTACTTTACCCAGCAAGGCTCTCAATTAAGATAGAAGGCCAAATAAGAAGCTTCTCACACAAAAGAAGTCTAAAAGAATACACCTCCACTAAACCAGCTCTGCAAGAGATGCTGAAGGGACTGCTTTAAGGAAAGAAAGGAAAAGAGAGAGTGAGAGAGGATCACACGTACATAAAAGGCAATGAATAAGTACCCATCGATAATAACCTTAAACGTAAATGGATTAAACACTCCAATCAAAAGACATAGAATAGTGGATTGGATAAGAAAACATGGCCCACACATATGCTTTCTACAAGAGACCCACCTCAGGATAAAAGATCTGCACAGGTTGAAAGTGAAGGGCTGGAAACAAATTTTCCAAGCAAATGGACAGGAAAAAAAAAGCCAGCCTAGCAATACTCATATCTGACAAAATAGACTTCCAAAGAAGGACGATAAAGAGAGACCCAGAAGGTCATTTCATAATACTCAAGGGAAGAATTCACCAAGAAGACATAAATATTGTAAATATATATGCACCCAACATAGGAGCACCCAAATACATAAAGAAAATCTTAGAGGACTTCAAGAAAGATATGGACAGCAACACAATTATGGTGGGGGATTTTAACACCCCACTATCAAAAATGGACAGATCTTCCAAACAAAATATCAACAAAGATATTGTGGCATTGAACAATACCCTAGATGAAATGGGCTTTACTGATATTTACACAACCCTCCATCCCAAAGAAGCTAAATACACATTCTTTTCAAATGTACATGGAACATTTTCAAAGATTGACCACATGATAGGACACAAAACAAGCCTCAACAAGTTCAAAAAAATTGAAATCATACCAAGCAATTTCTCAGATCACAAGGGACTGAAACTAGAAACCAACCCCAAGGAAAAAAACCCAAAACACTCAAATTCATGGAGACTAAACAGTATGCTATTAAACAATGAATGGGTCAAGAATGATATTAGGGAAGAAATCAAACGGTTTTTGGAATCAAATGAAAACGAACTCACAACAACCCAAAACTTACGGGACACAGCCAAGGCAGTCCTGCGAGGGAAGTTCATAGCAATAGAGGCCCACCTAAAAAAGTTAGAAACATTTCAAACAAACAACCTAACCCTATGTCTACAAGAACTCGAGGAACAACAACAAAGACAGCCCAGAGCAAGCAGAAGGAAGGAAATAACCAAGATCAAAGCAGAATTAAATGACATAGAGACTAAAAGCACAATTCTAAAGATCAATGAATCCAAGAGTTGGTTCTTTGAAAAGATAAACAAAATCGACAAGCCTTTAAGCAGACTCATCAAGAAAAAAAGAGAGAAAAGCCAAATAAACACAATCAGAAATGAAAGAGGAGAGATTACAACAGATACCACAGAAATACAAAGGATTGTAACAAATTACTACAAAGAGCTGTATGCCAAGAAATTTGAAAACCTAGATGAGACTTCCGGCAAGATGGAGGAATAGGTGGACACACCGTACCTCCTCGTACAACCAAGATTAGAAAACCAATAATTTACAACAATTATTTACTATCAGAATAACACCCAGATCCGGCAGAGGATTTATCTGAATGGAAATCGGGCAGCCAAGAAGTTGAAGTAGACGCGTTCATCGGGACTGGTAGGAGAAGATGAGCTGGGCAGGCGCGGGGCTGGCTCGGGTCGGCGGCGCACCAAGGTCGGGGGGAAGGTTTGGCGCGAAATCGGCGCAAAAGCCATCCGGGCGCGCAAGAAGGCAGCGGTGATCCCTGAGTATGCAAGCTGCGGCTGGCAGACCCAGAGGGGTAGCAATTGTGGACCAAGGCAGAACTCGCAGCCCAGAAGCCCAGACAAGGGTCTGAGTCCAGGGGAACGGAACTACCGCCATTGTTTTCTCCCGCCCCGCTCCCGCCCCACCCCCACATATAACGGCATAATCTAGCGACTGGGGTGCCCAGCCTCGGTGAGCACCTAAGGCTCTGCCCCCCCACCGTAACAAGAGCAACCAGACCAGAAAAAAAAAAGGGGAGACAGGGGAAAAAAAATGTTTTCAACAGAGCAGATCAGTCCCCCAGGACTCATCCTTTTGAGCGACCAAGAAGTAGCCAATCTATCAGATGTGCAGTTCAAAACACTGGTGATCAGAAAGCTCACGGAACTGGTTGATTTTGGACGAAATTTAGATGAAAGAATGCAGATTACCATAAAACAGATGCAGGAAGACACGCGGAGGAGAGCCAATAGTGAAAGGAAGGAATATGAGTCTCCAAACAATACAGTGGACCAGAAAGAAGATAGAATCAACCAAGCAGGAAAGCATGATGAAATAAGAATTCAAAAAATTGAGGAAAAGATTAAGAGCATCCAAGACACCTTTAAACGTTCCAATATCCAAACTATAGGGGTACCAGAGTTGGAAGGGGAAAAGCAACAAATTGAGCACATATTTGAACAAATAATAAAGGAGAACTTCCCCAATCTGGCAAAGGGAACAGTCTTCCAAGAAATCCAAGAAGCTCAGAGAGCCCCAAAGAAGTTGGACCCAAGAAGAAACACACCAAGGCACATCATAATTACATTAGCCAAGGTAAAAACGAAGGAGAGAATCTTAGAAGCAGCAGGAGGTAAGGGGACAGTAACCTACAAAGGAGTTCCCATCAGACTGTCAGCTGATTTCTCCAAAGAGACCTTACAGGCAAGAAGGGGCTGGAAAGAAATATTCCAAGTCATGAAAGACAAGGACCTACATCCCAGATTGCTCTATCCAGCAAAGCTCTCATTTAGAATGGAAGGGCAGATAAAGTGCTTCTCAGATAAGGTCAAGTTAAAGGAGTTCATCATCACCAAGCCCTTATTTTATGAAATGCTAAAGGGACTTATCTAAGAAAAGAAGATAAAGAAAAGACATGTATAGTAAAAGGACAGCAAACTCACAAATATTAACAACCACACCTAAAGCAAAACCAAAAGAAACGAAGTAAACAATTAGAACAGGAACAGAACCACAGAAATGGAGGGCACATGGAGGGTTAGCAACAGGGGGGTGGGAGGAGGAGAGAGGGGGAAAAGGTATAGAGAATAAGTAGCACAGAATGTGAGTTAAAAATAGATAGGGGGAGGGCAAGAATAGTACGGGAAATGTAGAAACTAAAGAACTCATAAGTATGACACATGGACATGAACTACAGGGGGAAATGTGGGTGGGAGGGGGGTACAGGGTGAAGGGGAGAGAAGGGGGGAAATGGGACAACTGTAATAGCATAATCAATAAAATATATTAAAAAAGAAAAAAAAGAAGTGTAAAAGTAAAAAAAAAAAAAGAAAACCTAGATGAAATGGACAAATTTCTAGAAAAATATAACCTCCCAAAACTCAATAAAATGGAAGCAGAAAGCCTGAACAAACCAATAACAGCAAAAGAAATTGAAGCAGTAATCAAAAAACTCCCAACACACAAAAGCCCTGGACCAGATGGTTTCACAGGAGAATTCTACAAAGCATTTAAGGAAGAACTAACATCTATCCTTCACAGACTATTTCAGAAAATCCAAAAAGATGGAAGACTCCCAAACTCTTTTGATGAGGCCAACATCATCTTAATTCCAAAACCAGATAAAGACACAACAAAGAAAGAAAACTACAGGCCAATATCGCTGATGAACATTGACGCTAAAATCCTCAACAAGATACTGTCAAACCACATCCAACAGTACATTAAGAAGATCATACACCATGACCAAGTAGGATTCATTCCAGGTATGCAAGGATGGTACAATATCCGCAAATCAGTAAATGTAATACATCACATAAACAAAAGAAAAGACAAAAACCACATGATCATATCAATAGATACAGAAAAAGCATTTGATAAGGTACAGCACCCATTTATGATAAAAACACTCAGTAAAGTGGGAATAGAGGGTGCATTTCTCAACATAATAAAGGCCATATATGAGAAACCTACAGCCAACATTATACTCAATGGGCAAAAATTAAAATCTTTTCCACTAAGAAAAAGAACAAGACAAGGCTGTCCACTTTCACCACTTCTATTCAATATAGTACTGGAAGTTCTAGCCACAGCAATCAGACAAGAAAAAGAAATAAAAGGCATCCAAATCGGAAAGGAGGAAACAAAACTGCCACTGTTCACAGATGACATGATAGGTTACATAGAAAATCCTATAGACTCCACCAAAAAACTGCTTGACCTAATAAATGAATTTGGCAAAACAGCGGGATACAAAGTCAATATCCAGAAATCAAAGGCATTTCTGTACACCAACAATGAAACAGCAGAAGCAGAGATCAAGGAAAAAAATCCCATTTGAAATAGCAAAAAGAAAAATAAAATACCTAGGAATAAACCTAACCAAAGAGGTAAAAGACCTGTATTCAGAAAACTACATAACACTGAGGAGAGAAATCAAGGAAGACACAAACAAACATATACCGTGTTCATGGATTGGAAGAATTAATATCATCAAAATGTCCATACTACCCAAAGCAATTTACACATTCAATGCAATACCTATTAAAGTACCAATGGCATATTTCACAGACATAGAACAAACACTTCAACAATCTATATGGAACCATAAACGACCCCGAATAGCTGCTGCAATTTTGAGAAAGAAGAGTAAAGTAGGAGGGATCACAATACCTGACACTAAACTATACTACAAGGCCACTGTAATCAAAACTGCCTGGTACTGGCATAAAAACAGGCACATGGACCAATGGAACAGAACAGAGAGCCCAGATATAAACCCAAGCCTCTACGGTCAATTAATATTTCACAAAGGAAGCAGCAACATAAAATGGAATAAAAATAGCCTCTTCAACAAATGGTGTTGGGAGAACTGGACAGCTACATGCAAAAAAATGAAACTCGAGCACCAACTTACACCTTATACAAAAATAGATTCAAGGTGGATAAAAGACTTAAATATAAAGTGTGACACCATTAAAGTCCTAGAAGAGAACGTAGGTAGGAAAATCTCAGATATTTCACGCAGAAACTTTTTCATTGACTTGTCTCCTAGAGCAAGGGACATAAAGGAAAGAATAAACAAATGGGACCTCATCAAAATTAAAAGCTTCTGCACAGCTAAAGAAAACAGTATCAAAATTAAAAGAGAGCCAACTGTATGGGAAAATATATTTGCCAATGATACCTCAGACAAGGGTTTAATCTCCAAAATATATAAAGAACTTACACGACTCCACTCTAAGAAGACAAGTAACCCAATTAAAATATGGGCAAAGGACTTGAGCAGACACTTCTCCAAGGAGGACATACAGAAAATCCAAAGACACATGAAACGATGCTCAATATCGCTAGCCATCAGAGAGATGCAGATTAAAACCACAATGAGATACCACTTCACACCAGTCAGAATGGCCATCATAAACAAAGCAAAAAACAACAAGTGTTGGAGAGGCTGTGGAGAAAGGGTGTCCCTAGTGCACTGTTGGTGGGACTGCAGACTGGTACAACCACTATGGAAAGCAGTTTGGAACTTCCTCAGAAAACTAAAAATGGATCTGCCTTTTGACCCGGCAATTCCACTGCTGGGACTCTATCCTAAGAACACTAAAACACCAATTCAAAAGAACCTATGCATCCCAATGTTCATAGCAGCACAATTTACAATAGCTAGGTGCTGGAAGCAACCTAGATGCCCATCAGTAAATGAATGGATCAAAAAACTATGGTACATTTACACAATGGAATCCTATGCAGCAGTAAGAAAGAAGGAGCTCCCACCCTTTGCAACAGCATGGATGGAGCTGGAAAGCATTATGCTAAGTGAAACAAGCCAGGCAGTAAAAGACAAATACTACATAATATCACCTTTAACAGGAATCTAAACAACAAAACAAGAACTAGCAAAATATAACCAAAGACACTGCAATAGGGGATAGTCTGACAGTGACTAGAGGGGAGAGAAGAGGGAATTTCAGGGGGGAATGGGTAGGGTTTACAGGAACAAATTCGGAGGACACACAGACAAAAACTAGGGGTGGGGGTAATGGGAGGGAAGGGCGGAAGGTTGGGTGCGTGGGCTGGAATGGGAGTAGGGGGGAGAAAACTGTACTTAAACAATGATTAAAATAAAAAAAAAGAAAAATAACAAAAACAAAAACTAAGCCAACAACTAGAACAGGAACAGAATCAGAAAAATGGAGATCACATGGAGGGTTTTCAGTGGGGAGGAGGAAGGGGAGGAATGGAGGGAAAAGGTACAGGGAATAAGAAGCATAATTGGTAGGCATAAAATAAATAGGGAGAGGTCAAAAATAGTATAGGAAAGAGAGAGTTCAAAGAACTTATATGTACAACCCATGGACATTAACTAAGTGAGGGTAATGTTGGAGAGTTGGGGGTGTAGGGCAGAGGTGGGATAAAGGGTAGGAAATTGGGAAAACCATAATAGCATAATCAATAAAATATACTTTTAAAAAGCACAAGAAAAGATAAAGAAAATGATATGAAAGATGTATTAGGAAAGATCCAGAAATTCTAATATCCATCTAAAAGGATGTTCAAGAAAAAAGCAGAGAGAATGGTAAAGAGGGTATAATCAAATAAAACAGAAGAAAATTCCCTAAGGATTAAGAAGAATTTGAGTCATTAAATGAAAGAAACTATGAGTGTCAATAGGTGTGAATGTAAAAGAGGCACATGGTAAGAACACTAAGGCTCAGACATCACTCTAAAATGTCTATCAGGAACAGGAAGATGGAAGGGGAAAAGTTACCAACAAGGGGAAAAATAATTTTAACATATTTTTTCTCCTCAGCAATTTTGAATTCTAGGATAGGATAGAACAGTATCTTCAAAGGTTTAGAAAAATTCATTTTGACCCTAAAACCTCATACAAAGCCCATCAAGTAAAAATATAAAATAAAGATATTTCCAGAATACAAGAACTTAGATATTTTACTTCCCACAAAGGAAGTATTAGAGTATATAGACCCTGTGAAAAAATAAAAAAGTGAATAAAAGTGTAAGAAATAGTGGTAGGAGAACAAAAAGATACAGGGAAGGGGTAAACTCAGTTGTAAGAAATTAGGGTGGGAGAGGGCTATAAAACTGAAATATGCTGAGTCCTGTCTTATTCCCCAAGAGATTACAGATATTAAGAAAATGTACATAGGACACTATAAGTCTGAATACATGTTAACAATTAAGAATAGAAAGATTATGTATAATTTACAGACTACTAAAAGATAAAACTGGACAAAGAAAACTTAATCCAACTGCAATTCAAAAGAGCCCCCATGTGCCCTAATTTCATATATATATTATTCTTGTGGGTTTTTTTTTTAACTTTTATATGGCATTACTTACATTTTAAACTCTTTAATCCTCTGTGATTTCTTAAAATCTGATGTGGAATAGAAGTCTAATTTACCACTTTTTCCAAATAGGTAATCAGCTGTTCCAGCATCTTTCATTGAATAATTCATTCCTTCCCCACTGACTTCAAATGCCAATTTTATTATATGCTAAATAACCATACACACTAGAGTCTGTCTCTGTGCCTTCTGTTCTGTTCCACTGATTTTTCTTATAATACAACAATATAAGTTTTAATTATAGCAGCTTTATAATATATTAGTCTTAGCAGGGCAAGTCCCCCCTCCCAGCCCCCATTATCCTTATTTTCAGCATTTTCTTGGCGATTGCTGCATGGTTATTGTTCCAAGTGAACTTTGGAATCAGTTGATTAAAGTTTTAAAAATATCAATGTAATTTTTACTGAAAATATATTTTACCCCACCCAAAAATTTATTGGAACTTTGAAAGAAATTGTCTTAAATTTAAAAATTAAGTTCAAGATAACTGACACTTTTAAAATAAGCCTTTCTTTTTTAAAAGATTTTATTTATTTATTTTTAGAGAGAGGGGAAGGGAAGGAAAAAGAAAGGGAGAAAAACATCAATGTGTAGTTGCCTTTCATACCCCCCACTGGGGAACCCAGGCATGTGCCCTGACCAGGAATCAAACTGATGACCCCTTGGTTTGCAGGCTGGGGCTCAATCCATTGAGTCACACCAGCCAGGGCTCAACAAGCCTTTCTATCAGGAATAGGATGCCTCCTTGTTAAAAATCTTATTTTATGTCTCCTAATAAAGTCTTTAATTTGCTCAATAGGTGCTATACATTTCTCACTTAATATTATCTGAGGGATTCTCCTTTTTATGATATTGTGATCTTAACATTTTTTCCACTTTGTTTTCCAAGTGATTATTGTTTACAAACAAAAAAGCAATGAGTTTGCAATACTGTATACTTATTTTGTAAGTATTTTTTAAACTCATAATAGTTTTTGTGGGTTTTCAGTTTACCTTGCGTTTTCCAGGTAGAGTATCGTATTATTCCCAATAATAATATTTTTCTTTTTTCCATTCTGATAAGTATGCCTCTTTTTTCTCCTTATCATATTTTTACACCTAGAACTTTCTGAACAACGTAGGTTGAAAAAGACTATAGCAAATAGTCCAGTCCAGTTCTGAGCTTTCACCAGCTCCACTGTTCCTCACGGTCTTCTTAAAGTAAATTTTAGAATTTATATTTTTCCTTGGAAATCATCTATAGTGTCCTCTTTGTATTGTTAGTCTCTTCCAGAGGTTTGTCTTCTTTGTTGTCGACTTTATTATCCCATCATTTTAAAGAAGCA
Organism: Phyllostomus discolor; assembly: GCF_004126475.2. Classification (NCBI taxonomy): domain Eukaryota; kingdom Metazoa; phylum Chordata; class Mammalia; order Chiroptera; family Phyllostomidae; genus Phyllostomus; species Phyllostomus discolor. Next base: position 122,379,021 of record NC_040905.2, read on the forward strand.
AATCATTGTGTGTGTATACATATATTTATATTTATATATATCATATATATATATATATATGAATGAGACTGGAATGTGCATGTATGAAAAATGACAACTTCACTGTACTAGTCAGCAGGGGTGGTAGACATTGTTGAGTGAGCACGTGTACTGTGTGGCCATTGCATTCAAAATGAGCGAATAGAGCAATGATGAATCTGCATCAAATTTTGTGTTAAACTTGAATATTCCTCCGTGGAAACTATTAGAATAATTCAGAAGGCTGTAGCTATGGGCAAATGGTGGTTGGCAGCTTCATCATGACTACATGCCTGTTTGTGCATCCAGTCTCATGCAGAGTTTTTTGGTGAAACATCAAATCACCCAGGTGATTCAGCCCCCTTACAGCCCAGAGTTGGTTCAGTGCAACTTCTGACTTTTCCCAAAACTAATATCACCTTTGAAAGGGAAGAGATTTCAGACCACTGATGAGATTCAGGAAAATAAGATGGGGCAGCTGATGCAATTCCAACAAATGATTTTGAAGTGTTTTGAACAGAAGAGATGCTGAGAGAACTGTGTGAGGTCTCAAGGTGCCTAGTTTGAGGGGGTACTGAGGGGTCATTGTATTATGTATAATGTTTCTTGTATCTTGTATCTTCTTTAATAAATGTCTCTATTTTTCATAGTACATGGCTGGACACTTTCTGGACAGACCAAAATATATATAATCACACATAAATACATACTTATATATCAATGTTACTGTTTTCTCCTACTTTATTAATTGATATTTTACTTTTATTTCTCCTCCTAATTTATTTGTCCTCCCTCTTTTTCAAAATATTTTATTGTCATTCTATTACAGTTGTCCCAGTATTTCCCCATTTGCCCTCCTTCACCTGTCCTCCTTTTATTTGTATTACTTGTATTACTTACTGGTTAGGGTGTGAATTCTTGCTTTAAGTTTCTAAGTGGTCTATTATGGTTTTAAGTTCTTCATCAGTGCAGAACTATTTAGGAAGGTTGTCTTTCACCATCTGACTCTATCCCCATTCATAAGTAGTTGCTTTAGTCTAAAAGCCTTTCTTCACAATATCAGTTATGCTCTTATTCACCCTTACTCACTTTGAGGGAGGGAAGGGGGCTCATCTCTAGTTAATTCATGTTTACCATAACTCTTGGTACATAACTGATATGCTGTAAATAGATGTTTGGTGAATGAATGAACAAAAAAATGAATATCATCAGCCAAAAAAAGGAAGAAAGCCCAGCCAACTATGTGGTACATGTATCTCCTGGATGGCCATCCAGCTTTCCCAACCATGGCCAGGGCTAGCAGCACACAAACTACTAACAAGTTGTCTTCAGGCACTCCTCATTAGCCACATCCCCACCAAGGTGGGGGACCCTCCATCCCCACCAAGGTGGGTCAATACACCAAGGGACTTGACTACACTGCAGTATACTCTGCAGAGAAGCTGGGAACAGACTTGGGAAAATTGGTGATCTTTTTATGTGGGTACTTCCTCTACACAATGTGTCTCTGAAAAGTTGTGTGAATCAAACTTTCCATTAACTAGAACACTTTAAAGAGAAGTAGTAGGGCTGGCTGGCTGTTTAAAGAAACAAACTAAACCCTTTTGTGATACAAATAAACACCCCCTCATTTCTGTTTGGCATATTCAGGGCAAGACCAGTTTTCCTTAAATTAACAGGCAACATTTACTGAGCTGCTGAAACATGTACCAGGTTGCACTTACAAACAGGTACCTGGTAAGAGTCAAGAATTCCTGGGTGTTTCCTGGTTTATTGAATACCTCATTGCTCTGGGGAGGCTGAAAGCTTGCAGCCTACAGCCCTCTGAATCCAGCCACCAGCCACACTTTATCTGGACTACACAGTGGGGTCCCAAACTCAAATGCCTGAGGCTCAGGTAGGAGAATGCATGCATGATTTGTTTAAATGGGGAAATTGCTACTCAGATCCAGGCAGAAAATAAGATACATGAAGATTAGAGGCCAGCTTAGTAGATAAAATAGTGCCTTCTTCCAACCCCCCACCAGAGATGTCCATATTCTAATCTCTAGAACTTGTGATTTTGTTACCTTGCATAGCCAAATGGACTTTGCAGTAGCGATTCGATTAATGACCATGACATGGGGGGCGGGGGGGGGGTGGTTATCCTGAACTGTTCTGGTGGGACCTTATTAGCGGGAGGCAGGAGGGTCAGAGTGAGAAAGTGGTGTGAGGCAGGGGCTGAAGAGCTGCCATTGCTGGAAAGGAATGTGAGTCTAGAAGCTAGAAAGGCAAGGAACAGATTGTTCCCTAGGACCTCCAAGAGGAATGCAGCCCTGCTGACACCTTCATTTTAACCCTGTAAGACCCATTTTCACATTCTGACATCCACAACTGTAAGACCATTCATCTGTGTCATTTGAAGCCATGCAGTCTGTGGTCATCTGTTAGAGCAACCATAGGAAACTAACATATCAGCCAAGGATCATAAATACCTGGCTGACCCCAGAAGCAGAAATCTAGAGTCACAAGTTCAGGGAATCTCTCTGGAGTATCTGCCTCCAAAACACTGGAACCTCAACTCTGCTTCACAGTGTACCACACCCCCAAATTCCCAACCAGTGACTATATGTATCTATGGCATTCCAAAGAGGACTAAGTCAAGTCAACAAAATACTTTTGTTGTTGTTTTTGGAGTTGAGCCACCTCTTCTACCCTATTCTCCCTGGGGTGTTAGTGGAAAACTGACATCTTTGGGGAACAATCTTTGCCCCTAATCCAAACCTGAGACAATTTCCAGTGCTAGTTCCAGGTATCTGTAGTGGGAGGGCAAAGAGAAGGGCCCTCAGCACTTTCCTCAGCTCTTGTCACTCTCAGGAGGCCCCAAGACAGACAGTTCTCAAGAAAAAAGTCTGTCATCTGCAAGAGTTACAGGCCAGGACTTTGAGATCAGATGGACTTCTGCCTGAACCCTCATTTTACCACCTCTAACCTGAAGGACATTAGCCCAATTACTATGCCTCTTTGACTCTGTTTTTTTTCTCCAAAGTGAGAATAACAGTGGCACCTACCCTTAAAAGGTTATTGTGGACAGCCTGGTACTGGCATAAGAACAGACACATAGACCACTGGAACAGAATAGAGAGCCAAGAAATACATCCAAGCCTCTATGGTCAATTAATATTTGACAAAGGGGGAAGAAGCATAAAATGGCGCAAAAATACCCTCTTCAACAAATGGTGTTGGGAGATCTGGACAGCTACATGCGAAAAACTGAAACTGGATCACCAACTTACACCACAAAAAAAATAAATTCAAGGTGGATAAAAGACTTAAATATAAGCCATGACACCATTAAAGTCCTAAAGGAACACATAGGCAGGAAAATTTCAGACATTCCACTCATTAATATTTTCCCTAGATATGTCCCCTAGATATGTCCCCTAGAGCAAGGGATATAAAGGAAAGAATAAACAAGTGGGACCTCATCAAATTAAAGAGCTTCTGTATGGCTAAAGAAAACAGCATTAAAATGAAAAGAGAACCAACTATATGGGAAACCATATTTGCCAATGATAACCTCAGACAAGGGTTTGATCTCCAAAATATATAAAGAACTCACACGACTCCACTCCAGGAACACAAACAACCCAATAAAAAATGGGCAAAAGACTTAAACAGACACTTCTCCAAGGAGGACATACAGAGGGCCCAGTGACATATGAAAAGATGCTCAGCATCACTAGCCATCAGAGAGATGCAAATTAAAACCACAATTAGATATCACTTCACACCAGTCAGAATGGCCATCATAAACAAATCAACAAACAAGTGTTGGAGAGGTTGTGGAGAAAAGGGAACCCTAGTCCACTGTTGGTGAGAACACAGACTAGTACAGCCACTGTGGAAAACAGTATGGAATTTCCTCAGAAAACTAAAAATAAAACTGCCTTTGGACCCAGAATTTCACTGCTAGGATTACAGCCTAAGAACCTTGAAACACCAATGCAAAAGAACCTATGCACCCCAATGTTCATAGCAGCACAATTTACAATAGCCAAGTGCTGGAAGAAACCTTGGAAACAACCCAAGTGCCCATCAGTAAATGAATGGATCAAAAAACTATAGTACATTTACACAATGGAATTCTATGCAGCAGAAAGAAAGAAGGAGCTCCTACCCTTTGCAACAGCATGGATGGAACTGCAGAACATTATGCTAAGTGAAATAAGCCAGGCAGTGAGGGACAAATACCATATGATCTCACCTTTAAGTGGAACCTAATCAACAAAACAAACAAGCAAGCAAAATATAACCAGAGACATTGAAATTAAGAACAATCTGACGGTAACCAGAGGGGAGGTGGGAGGAGATAGTGGGGGGAATGCGGGGAGGGTTTTCAGGACCAACTATAAAGGACACATGGACAAAACCAAGGGGGGTGGAAGCAGGGAGGGTAGGTGGGGATGGCTGGGGTGGGGGGAACGATGGGGGGTAAATGCAGACAACTGACTTGAACAACAATAAAATAATTTTTAAAAATGGTTGTTGTGAAGCTCAAATGAGACATCACATGCAAAGTGCTTGACAGCAGGAACATTTGAGTTGGAGCCACCAGGGTGCTATTCTGCTTTGCAATATCTGGGGAGAATTCCTTTTCTCTCCCAGGTCAAAGCTGACTACTGGCATGAAATTCTGCCTGGTGTCCAAGATGAGGTAATGCTTCCTCAAATGCTTTGCTGACCCATCTCCTCGATCAAAGGCAGAAAGGCCTAGTCACCATTTCCACCCAACACTTGGCCTGACTGGCATTCAGACTGACTCACATGGCCATGCTACTTGCGTCTGCAAAGGACTTTCACATCCATTTCACCTGCACCACAGCACAGCCATGGGAGGAAGGTGATAGGATCCTTACTGTATTGACAGGGATGCTGATGTTCACAGCGAAGAGATTTGCCCAAAGGCATCCACCAGCTACTCAGTGACAACTTTCATATTGGAAACCAGATTTGTCTTCCCCTAGAGCTCTCAACTTTCACAATGTAGTTGCATTTATGTTTGTCATTCAGCTCACTGTTCCAGAAGAAATCCTCCCCCGCCTTCCTCACCCCCGCCATCCAGTCAGTTGCTAAAATCTCACTGATTCATCCTCTGCAACATCTTTCCTGCCATCTCCTCTTGTGCCTTCCCCACTGAATCCACCCCGACTGCCCTCAGCAACTCAGACGTGGAATTTTGCAATAAAGCCTAACTGTCCTCCCTAGAAAGTGATGTGTTTGTCTTGCTTGACAGCTCATCTCTATGAACCAAAGTTTCCATAACCACAAGGAATATAAGTCCACCAATGTCCCATGCTTGTTATGAAAGTTATGTCATGTATGAACACACAGCAGCAGGCAAAGTCAGCTCTCAGTGAGGCTCAGGTACTTCCATCCAGAATGGAGGGGTTCACAGCACAAGCTCTGCAGCCCTGCTGCCTGGATTCCACACAGGCACCACTATTTATTAACTCTGTGACCTTGAATAAGTCCACTGACCTTGTTGTATCTATATGTCCTAGCTTGTGAAATAGAAATAATAGCAGGACTTTTTTCACAGAGTTGTTATGAGGATTAAATGGGCTATCTTAGCACAGTATATGGACACAGCAAGTGCCTAACGGATGCTAAGTTTTGTCCATATTATTTCTACCTCCTTCTCTCCACCCCATGCAGCCTACACACTCCTGGAAAGTTCATCCTCTGGAAACTCAGCTTTGATATTGCTTCCAACACAATCACTGGCTACCCACTGCCTAAAGCTATACTTTCCAATGTGGTAGCCACTAGCCACATGGGGCTATGTCAATTCAAGTTAAATAAAATTTAGTTCCTCATTAACACATTACATTGCAAGTGTTTAATAGCCACATGCAGCTAGAAACTACCATTTTGAACATTCATCATAGGAAGGCTACTGGACAGCTCTGGCCTAAAGAACATATAGGGTCAGGCCTGCTGGAGTGTGGTTGGCAGGGCAATAATATAGGTGTAATAATTTATAGTTTTAATTTGAATATTTCACCTAAAGTATCATACAGTGTGCTTGATTGTGATATCATTATGTTACAGAATCACATGCTTATGACTTTGTAATAAAAGATTTTGTAATGGAAAAAGGGGCGTTATTTGTGCCACATCCCATAGTTCAAACTTTGTGGCTGGCATTGAACCACAGCATGACCACCATCTCACTACAGTCTCATCTCTCACTCCACAGCCCCACACTCCTGCCAGGCTGGGCAACTGTCCCTTCTATACTCTGTTTTACTCATTCCCTAGTGTGTGAATTTGCTCACAAACATATCAAGGCCAACAGCCTATCACACGCAGACCACAAAGGAAATTTAAGGCAGAGGAGTTTAGTTATCCAATGAGCAGACTGAAAGCCAGACTGGAATAGAAATAGCACATTCCACAGGCTAATCCAACTCAGTAACCCATAAGACAGGTAATGGTTGACTCATCCTACCTACCTTAATGCAGGGGTTACAAACTCAAATGCCTACAGAGGCCATGACTTGTGATTAAGTGACACAAGCCTGGTGTGATACAGCCAGGAAGGGCAGCAGCTGGGCTGAACTAGAGCACATGCCTGTCCCAGGGACACTCAGTTCCATCCAACAGTAACCCTGTGATCACTGGTCCATTGTTGCCAGACAGGACTTTTTTTTAAAGTTCTGTGCAGGCCATCCAAAGACATCTGAGTCCCACCAGTTTAGCTAGTTTTAGCTGGACATCCTGACTCACATACTCTCACCTTGATTACACATAATCTCTGAGCTAAAATATCCCCAACCACAGAATGGGGATAGTGCCACCTATTTCACATATGGTTGTGAGGACAAGACCAGATTGATGTGCCTAGTGTGTGCCTGACTCATATTTAATTCTTGATAAAAATATGAATGAATGAATGAATGAATGACTAAACTGTTTTGTCATCCAACACTCAGAAATCACTCACCATGGCAGAGTCGAGAGAAGGGTCAAGCTGTGTGAACTCAAAAGGTCCTATCACAGCCCTGAGTGGCTGGCTTTGGGTGTGCAGTGAGAATTTCTTTTTAAAACAGTGAACCATGCTTGTGATTTAAAATTTGAACATCACAAATGAGTATGCAGTTGAGAATCACTGCTCTGTTTCATTATTGGAGGAAACTATTCTCTCCAGTTTCTTGTAGATCCTTCTAAAGATAGTCTCTACATGTATGTGAGCACGTGTGTGAATCTATACTTATGTGCACAAAGGGGAACGTTCTCTTTTTTTCTTTTTGATTTTTATCTATGTCCCACATGATACAATTCAACACCACTGGTTCTCAGCCCTGGCTGCACACTGAGTCACCTTGAGTTTTTTAAACAAATGAGTGCTTGGATCTCACCTCCACAGACTCTGATTCATTTGGGTGAGGGGGAGGCTGAAGTCAGGTGCTTTTAAAAGCTCTCCAGGTGATCAAATGTTAAAGAGTATTGTTAATCTGCATGCCCCACCCATGCTTTTCCCCAGACTAACACATCTGGAGGCCCGTTTCATCTCACATGTAGAGAACAAACCCCTATGTTTCCAAGACTTCATCTCATTTTGCTGTATGAGCAGGCTACCTTCTGATCACCCAAAACTTACATAAAGTTCTGAGGACGCTCATTTCCTCCTGTAGGGAAGAAGGGAGACAGCAAACTTCACTCGTTTATCAACAGCCAAGCTCTATGGAGGGAACTCAGAAGCAAAAGCAGTAAACTTGAGGGGTCAGCAACCACAGGAAAGGAATGTTTTTTTTGTTGTTTGTTTATAATGTCCCCAAATTTATTTAATTAAGAAAGATAAAGCAGTGGAGCCGACAAGAGGTGAAGAAGTCCTGAGACATAAATAAATCCCTGAGAAGAAAGCCACCACCCACCACCACCTTCTGCTACACCAACACTGGGGAGATAGCCCTGGGCAGGGCAGCTGCTGGGAATATCCAGCTCATTGGGATAGCACTGTTCTTGACCCTGTGACCTCCCCCTTTTAATCAGGCCCTGAAGGTGGGAGCAGCAGGACATAATGACACAGCATAAGAGGAAACACCAACATCGCCTCATTCACCAGCCATATCCAGCCATTTCCAGACCCAGAGCACTTGGACCACAAGAAGACCTGATACCAAGTGTCATGGATACCCCTTGATTCTGCCTGACCAGCATCCATCCTTTGTGCTTCTCTTTTGGGGATCTCCCTCTCTAAGCCCCAGTTCCTGTGAGCCAGCTAAGACTGCCCTTGCCCTCTGGCTCCCCTGACATAGGACCCAGGCCACAGTGTGAATTCATGGATGGCCATGTGATTCTAGCTCCAGGACTTCTGCTAAAATTATCAGGAAAGAGGCCTTACTTCCCAGTGGTATTGCTAGGCTGGTATGGACATGAATCTGTGTCTGCCATCTCTATTAACACAAAGGAAAAGCTCTTCTGAGAATGAAGCCAACAAAGAGAAAAGTGGAGTCAAGAGATGTCTGAGGATCACCTATGAGCTCCTGGACCCAACTAGGCCCCCTCAACTTTTCTACACACATCAACAAATCCCTGTTTAAGTAAACCAACTTGAATGGAGTTTTTGTTTCTTGAGACCAAAAGACTTCTGACTAATAAACCAAAGGTGAGAAGTTGGAGATTGGGCAGTGAGAGTCCCTATTTTCTCCTGTTTCATGTATTCCTATAAGTAAATAAACCTCTTTCCTTTTTTAAATAGGGTTTTGGTTAAAAAACAAAAAGCACTCAATTCAATCTGAGGAAAGTTTGGATACAGTGATTCACACTTCGTTAATTCCTCTAGCTATCACAGACCTCCATGAAGACAGTTGCACCTAGGAGTCTGCTCAGGTAAGAGAAAGTGCCAGGAGATAGAAGGTCTGACAGGTCTCCTTGATCCATAGGCACCTTTTCCTTGGGCTTCTGTTCAGTAAGATGGGCACATCTACTTTGCTGTTGCAAGTTGAGAGTTGTTTACACTCCCAGCTGCTACTCCTTCTCATGAACTCTAAAAGTTCTTTAGTCTGCACATAAGTCGATCTCCCTGTAATGCCCTGATCTTCCCTCTGTGGAACCTTTCCCTGGCTCCTTCTCATGAAAGCAGAGCCACATAACCATAAGGCCAAGTCCTTTCTTGACATGACAATGAGTTATGTCTACCAACTTGTTCCTCTGAAGCTAGGTGGCTTGAAGCCTAGAAATACATTCATGTCAATCTCAGCCCCCCAACTTATTCTAAAAAGCAAATAGAGAAAGGTTAGTCCTGTGGCATTCTTACAACTGTGCAAGGAGGGGCAGTCTGCTATGTGAATATTACAAAGATCACCTCATCAAAGACAGGGCCATGAAAATTAAAGAGGCTTCTGTTGGCCTTGCCTGCCCAGCATCCACTCTCCCTTCTTCTGGTGACTGGCATGTTGATTCTCCTTTGGGAGACCAGCCTTCCTCCATCATATGCAGTCTTGGTAGGGCTGTCAGTCAAGGTGTACAGCTCTCCCCTGGCCAAGAGGTGGGCATACAATCCAAGACCTCCTGTGAATTTGATTCTTGAATCAATGGTGTCACCATGTGAAGGTGGCCCATTAGTTCTTGCCATCTCAGTCCAAGGTCTACTCTGGATGCTGTATTTTCAAAGGCATGAGTAGTACCCCATACACTTCCAACTGATTTTTTAAGACAACTATATTCAATTTCTGTTACTTACAAAGAATCAAACAACCCTAACCAATTTAAAAATTCTCTCACCCTATACTGATGCAAGCATCCTTTCTACCACTTTCCTGAGAGTTGCCGAGCTTCTCACTGCCCACTTCAGGTCAAGGAGCTCTCCACCTCTTAAGAACAACCTAACATTAGAAAAGTTCTTTAGTCTGCACATAAGTCGATCTCCCTGTAATGCCCTGATCTTCCCTCTGTGGAACCTTTCCCTGGCTCCCTGGCTCCTCCACCTATTCCCTCCACCCCTCATCTATTGGATTCCTCAAGGCTCTGTCCCAGGTACTGACCTCTACCCTGCGGACACTCTCCCAGGCCATCTTGTCAATCCACAAGACTTCAAACTCTCTCTATTCATACTGAGGACTCCCACATTTGTACCTTTCCCCTGAGCCCCGCACCCATCAAGCCAGCTAGTACCTCAGCAGCCACATTTGGACATCAAACTGAACCAAGTCCTCATTCTTCTGTTTCACTTATGATGTTTTCTCTCTCAGCATGTGCCTGCATCACTGTCCCTGGGAGAGCCACCCCTCCTGACTCCTCCCTCACCACCACTCACTTCTAATCACCAATACTGTCAAAGCCAACCCCAAATTATGACTTAAAACCAGCTGACTCTCCTCAGTTAAAAAAAAAAAGCCACTCCTTGTGTTCTCTGAGGCTGGCATCTTGTTTTCCAAACACTTGTCATCCCTCAGATCTCAAATTAAATGTCATTTCCTCAGAAAGTCTTCACTGACCCAATAGTCCAGGTAGACAAGGTACATTCCCATTTTCATTAACCTCTCATTAACCTTGCATTAATAAGCTGGCATTAGCCACTTTATTTTTTTTCAATAATAAAATGTGGATGAAAAAAGTTCCCAATTAAGCAACCAAGGTGTCCATCAATAGATGAATAAATAAAGAAGATTTGAAGCCATATATACATATATACAATGGTACATATATACAATGGAATATTATGCAGCAATAAAAAGAACAAAACCTTGCCATTTGCAACAACATAGATGGAACTGGAGAACGTTATGCTGCGTGAAATAAGTCAGGCAGAGAAAGATAAATACCATATGATTTCATGTATATGTGGAATCTAAGAGCAAAACAAAACAAAAACAGACTCACAGAAACAGAGACTCAAGGGATGGTTTCCAGAGGAAGAGGTGAGGGGATGGGTAAAAAGGAGAAGGGGATATAGTTTATAATATTGTAATAAGTTTGTATTAGTGGCAATCACATTGTAAGGCATAAAAGTGTCAAATCACTATACTGTAACCTGAAACTAACACAACCAATTTTAAGATCATATACCAACTATACTTAAATTTAAAAAATAAATAAAAAAAAGATTTTCTCCTCATAGAATTGCTGGGGGGTTAAATGCAACAATGTATTTAAAATGTCAACAGAAAAAATAACACTAACAACACTAACTGGCACAAAATAGGTTCATCATAAATATTAACTATTGTTTTTGCTACTGTTATTACTACTAATAATAATAGCTTTCATTCCCATGCTGTTTATTCCATTTAAGGAGCAGAACTGTATGTTCTGTTCACTCCCATATCCCTAATGCTCGCACATAACAGGGCCTCAGTATTTAACTGACTGATTGGTTGGTGCAGATTTGAAGCCAACAACCATGCCCTCCCACCCGTTTCTCCAGTATCTCCCTTTCACCACACCAAACATTTTCATGTCCTCTCAATATATTTGAGTATACAGGACAAAGCCTTCTCAATATCACCCTAGGTGCCCTGAGGCACAGTAAAGTCATAGCAAAAATGTCCTCATGATGGAGACTTTCCACTTGCTTTCTTTTTTATTTGAATAAGACAGTTGAGGATGGAAAATTTAAGTACAAAAAAAAACTGAAAGGAAATACATGAAATGTTGAAAGTGGTGATGGTTATCTCTGGTTACAAGAACTTGAGGGTTTTGTTCTTCTTTTTATAATTCTGTATTTCCTTAATATTTTAAAATAATAAAGTGAACAAACTTTCATCAATTCATGAGGTGTAATTTACTACAAGAAAACATATCATTTTTAGAGGTACAGTTCGGCGAGTTTTGACAAGTGTATCACACCTGTGTAATTACTGCCACTACCAAGACAGGGACTCTCTGTGGCACCCCAGGATTCTCTCATGGCCTTTCACAACTAACCCCCTTGCCTCCACCTGCCCTTGGCAACTACTGATCTGCTCTCTCTTACTATAGATTAACACAACCATGCTATGTATATTTTGTGCTTGCCTTCTTTCACTCAGAATAATGTTTCAATTATTGATTGCAGTTGCCAGCATCAGTAATTAGTTTGTTTTTATTGCTGAGTAGTATTTCAATATATGGCTATCCTAAAGTTTGTTTATCCATTCATATGTTGGTCAATATTTGGGTTTTTCCAGGGTTTTTTGCTATTAAAATAAAACTGCTATGAACATTTATTTATATGTCTTTGTGTGGGCGTGTAATTTAACTCATGTTGGTAAATACCTAGAAGTAAAATAGCTGTGTCATATGTTAACTCTGTATTTAATTTTAAAAGAAACTGCCATTGTTTTTCCAAAGTGGTTGCACCACTTTATTTTTTAGAATGAAAATAATACAACATATTATTTTCAATACATTTATTTGTCTGTTAGAGTCTCAGCAGGAAATGGAATTCACCCTGGATGTTCAGTTGAAAATACTAACAACTGTGGAAAACTGTTACCACATCTAGGACTACTACAGATATAATTTGTGAAATAATGGCACAAGAGCCCAGAGAGAACTGGAGCCAAGGAAGACAGTGCACCCGCCAGGAGCTGCCATTGCAGAGGGGCCAGAGATGCAGGGAGGGAGGTGAGGGTGGAGTACTCCGAGACCTCTCTCCTCCTGCCCTCTGGTCTCTGGCTGCTCATGGGCCTAACGCAAACTCACACCAGCCGTAAGGGTACCCAGGCAGTGCAGTGCACAGGGATCTACCTCCACAGCACAGGGCAGGGCTAAGAAGGTGGAGAATGGTGATCCTAGTAGACAAGGCATCAGAGAGAAAATAGATGCCATCCATTCTCAGAGGAGGGGAGAAAAATAACAAAGAGATTTGCAATGTTCCCAAAATCAACAGCCAGAGCAACATGAGTCTTGGGTGATGGTACCACATGATTACTATTACTGCTACTACTACAAGTACAACAAAACAACCACTACTACTGCTTCCACTACTAATACTATTGAATTCACAGCAGCAGCAGCAGCAAATACTTCACTGACTGCTTGCTACAGGAGTCTCTTTAGCCACAGGGGATATGTTCCAAGACCCACAGTAGATATCTAAAACCACAGATAACACCAAACCCTATACAGGTATCCCTTGCTTTCCGAAAGTTCACATGATACCACTTTGCTTTTATGAAAAACCTATATTAGTATGGTAATGACTTTGGAGATAAAAGCAAAAATCCTCTTTAGATTTTTTCAGCAATGTCAACTTTAGAAAGCACAGTATATTCTTCACTTTATGATATTTTGTCTTTTAAAAAGTTTCATAGGAACACTCCACTTTTGCAGAGTGAGGGAACCTGTATATATTATGCTTTATCCCACACATACACTTTTCACTTAAAGTAAGCAATGTGGGGCATCTCTTTGGCATATCCAAGTTGCCAGCTTCACTATTCTTGAGCTTTGGGGCCATTACTAAGTAAAATAAGGGTGACTTGAACACAAGAACTGCGACACCATGACTGTCAATCTGACAACTGAGGCAGCTATTAAGTGAGTAAAGGGTGGGAGAGTCTACAGTGTGGGCACGCTGGACAAAGGCATGATTCACATCCTGGGTGAGACAGACAGGATTCATGAGATTTCATCAAGCTACTCAGAATGGTGCACAAGTTAAGCTTATGAATTGTTTATTTCTATAATTTTCCATTTAATATTTTCAGACCACAGTGGACTGCAGGTAAGTGAAACTGTGGAAAGTGAAATCATGGATAAAGGGGGACTATAGTGTATCCCAAGCACAGGTTAAACATGTATAGAATTATCTCATGTAATCTCCACAACAACCATAGGAAGGAAGTCTATTGTTATTCCCCACTCCATGTCTAAGAAAAGCTGAAACTGCCCAAGTGACTCCAGAGGTTGGTCAAGCCCTGACTGCTCCTCCACACTGCTCCATCAGAGGACTCAGGCTTCAGAGCTCGGCCCTGTGTCTTGAGGACAACCCATCTGTGCCTCAGTCTCCTCACTGGTAAAGTAATGTTACCTATTTGTCTTCCCCTTGGGACTATCACTAGAATTTAACACAATAGGTCAGCAAACATTTCTTTTGAGCCCCAGCAGTCTTGTTCTCTAACCTTGTAAGGGCTGCAACACTGCCTTTCAAATAAGGAACTGGTGGCTCAGAAAGACTCACCAAATCTTAAAATACTTGCTAAAGATTAAGAGCTAGTAAGAGGCAGGGAGAGATTTGGACTCAGGTCTACCTATCCCCAAAGTCATTCTCTGCCTTTCAGGGGAAAATCAGGAAGGGTAAATAAATGTACAAAACGTGGTTTGGCGCCCTCACTCTTAGGTCCACATCTTTGCACACATGCAGATTGGCCCTGTGTGTGGCTTCAGGTCAGCGGCGAAGCCACAAAGCTCCCAGGCAGCCAGCACTGATGATGTTCTCTCCATCACCAAACACTTCCACCTGCAGAACCCTACACCCCAGAGCCCAGCTGTTGCCCGGGGGAAACCAACCGCTCAACTTTCAGCACCCTTCACTGACCTCCTAGAGTGTAAGTATGTGGGGGTACCAAGAGGGGTCTCTACTCTTTGGTGCCTTCTCACAGCCAACATTAGCCTTTGGCACCTCCACTGATTTCCCAAGAAATCCAACAAGGTCTAAATACAAACATACAAGCAGCCTCCAGTCTCAAAACCCAGCATTCATGTCACGTATTAATACTCTGTCATTTGAGCAACACTCATCCTCAATGCAGTTTGAAATCTCCTTTGCTTTGCACTCTGCCAAAAGGTTCCAATTTTTCTGTACTGGCATTGACATGATGTAGAAAGGAACATGTGAGCCGTGAGGGCTTTAAAAATAGCCTGGAACTTTTCAAGGAAGGGGCCTGTAGTGGGATGACAAGCAAGCTATTTTGCATAGCAAAGCACTGTGTCCCCAGAGTCAGGCACAAGCCCACCCTTCACCACACACACACACACACACACACACATCAATCACTCCTGAAATATCCTGTCTGTGGGAGGACAAGAAGATAATGGTGCGATCAATGAAACTCCTGAGAGGACTGGTGGGGTTTTTCTATTGACAACATGTTAACCCACTGAGGTAATAAATGACGAAGGAGGAGGAAGAAGAGAAGTTGGCAACAACAATAACTAATATCCATTGATGGGAGGAGCAACAAGTGCTAACAATATTTATATATTGCCTGCTACATGCCAGGCACTATTCTAAGCTTTCCACATAGGTCAACTCATTTAATCCTCACAACCATATGAGGTAGAAATCACTAATAACTATATGAGGTGGAAATTACTAATATCCCCATTTTACAGATGAGAAAAATGAGGCATGTGAAGTTAAGTAACTGGACAGCAAGTGACAGGCTGGAAGCAGCCTAGAAGGCTCCAGAGTTTTTGCCCCTAACTGCTACACTTCCACCTCATACTCCCCCCAAAAGAGCACTCATCCTAGGCCCCTGCTGCAGGGGAGGGAGGGCAATCTCGACCCTACAACTGTCTAGGGAGACAATGCACTGAACTTTTTCATCTGGACCCCTATGAGTGACTTGAGACCTACAAAGTCTCAGCATTTATGGACCACCTACTGAGTGAGCAGTGTTACCGGTCAATAACCTATTGAGGTAGGCTGGCATATTATCCTCTACTTTCAAGAAAAAGAAACTAAGTATCAGTGTGCTGGTTGTCCCTTGTCTCCCCAACCCAGGCCCATTCTTCACCTGACTACTGTGATCTGAGCCCCAGGAGCTATCCCCTGCAGAATTAATCACCCAGTCTTCACTGCCTCCTAGTTTCCAACTGGGCTCAGCCAACTGGATGGAGAAAGGCTCGGGTATTTCTTCCCCTTTCTTCTTGCCTGGATGTTGCCACTGGGGAAGCAGCTGCAACTCTCCAGGACCACGGTTCTGCCAGCAGCTCCCTACCCTATGTCCTCGACTTGCTCTTCCTTCCTGGAGGTGTTAAATAATGCCTTCATTAAGCTGAAGGCATTATTTCTTCACCGAAGCCACCTGAGGGATTTCTGATTCCTGCTGAGATCCTGACAGGTGCAATCACATTTTCTCAGGAATCTTACCACTCACTCTCCAAAAAACTCCTGCTGCTAGGAATTATTCCTGTGAGTGTCCTAAACGTCTTTTCCCCTCAATTCTATTCCCAATCCTTCCCACACAGGCTTTTAGATCAGTTCTCCACTGTTAAAAGACGCAGGCAACAAAGATAATTAATTCTCTTCCTCAGAGGCTGCTTCCCCAACCCACTCCATTTTCTTCACGTCACCACCACCACCCTATTCCCCCCAATGACTATAAGGAAGCTGCATCCATCCTCTTGGGGGCTGGGAACCCAGCCGCAGCTGTTGTCCAAAGGGAGGGTGAGAGAAGGAACACTCGAACTCACCGCCTGCAGTCCGAGGGGGAGTCTGCGGCAGTGTCATCAGTGCCGTGGGCAGCAAATGCCACCAGAACCTCCATGCAGGAGAAAGAGGAGACACCCTCTGTATATACAACCTTGAAACTGGACCAGCTGCCAGTTTACAGGGCAGAGACAACCCTTCTCCCAGAGGTATTCGAGGAGCATCTGAAAGCAGAGGCTGTAAACTGGTAGCCCATGGGCTCCTGAGATCAACCTGCATTGTGCTCCATAAAGCAATATGAAACCATTGCCAATATTTAAGGTAGGGGAGTTCATGGTTTTTAAAAGTCCAAATTTCTGGCTTTTCTTTCCCAAAATCTGAAGTTATAGCAATATTGGGTCCATACTGACACATGGTAACAGCGCAATTGGCCCTGCATTCACTACTAAAATGTCAACTCCAAGAGGGCAGGGAGTTTCATTTTCATTCACCACTGTATCCTATGCCTAGAACAGTGCTCGGCACATAGAAGGTTCTCAATAAATATGTGTTGAATGAATGAGCAATAGCTTCCCCGTACAAGTGAGCTTGCATTCTCCATTTCACAGCAATCCCCACGTGGCCCAACTCACTCACTCAAGTTCCCTTCCAGGCCCTTGTGGATGGTTGAGTTTGAGGACCCCCCCAACTTAAAAGGCAGGCAAGACATGGCCCATGCGCCTTAGAAATAAAAGATTAGACGAGATGATAACAACAGCAATAATCACTTGTATAGCAGGTACCATGTGCCAAGCACTGTTCTAAAAGTTTTCCATACACTGACTCCTTTGGTCCTCACCACAGCCATGTGGGAAGTCCTATTATAATTCTTTCTGTACAGAAGAGGAAGGTGAGGCACAGGGAGAGCAAGCAACTTGTCCAAGACTGCACAGCATCAAGGGGAAAGGCAGGAGTCAAAAGCAGGCAGTCTAGCCCCAGAGCACATAAAAAATAACCACGGTGGTGCAGGAGGGAAACACCAGACAATGAAAGCCCTTGGGCTCTAGTCCTCAGAGCCCTAAAGAAGCCATTCCCAGGGCCAGACATGGAATTCTGTGACTTTGCAGCTGGAGGCAGTGATGGACTGGACTCCTTTAATGCACCTTTGACTACTTCAATGGGAAGCCACTTTAAAGAGATGCCCATGAGCAGCCATCTGAGAAGGTGCTTCAAGAGCAGCCTCACTTAGCCTCCAGCTTACTGGACAAAGACATGCCCAAGGCCTTCTTGGTTTTGCTGAAACACATGTGTCAAATCACAGATGGTCTCCAGTCAAACTACATGGGCTGTAGTGGCTGAAGAAGAGACTGCTCAAACTCAGCTGACCTACTTGGACCAAGTGCCTCAGCAGCAGAGCTCTGTGGTGCCATAGGAAAAGAGCATCAAATCCAAGAGTGCTGCAGAGGGAGTGCTGGACAAAGGGGGACCCATGAGCTAAACAAATGTCTGGCTGCAGTGGGGGGAAGGAGAGGCACTGCTCAATGTTCTGGCAGCTTCTGCTTCTGGAAGGGGAGGAACAGACAAGTGGTGGAGAGGAAGGTCAGGAAACACACAGGGTGCTTCAGCTGGAGTCCCCGCTCCATGGTTCCACCTTCCACAGTTCAGAAGGCTACATGCTGCCTTCTGAAGAAGCAATTCCTTTCCAAAGGGCCTCTGTTCCCTCATCTGTACAAGGGAGCTGATCAAACTTTATATTTGTTCCCAAAGTCATTTGTCCACTTGTCCATTTCTTGCTCACCAAATGTGCTGAATGTGTTTTCTGTGCAGGCACTGCCCCAGATGTAACAGTAAGTGGTGAATGAGACTGGAGGTCTCTGCCCTCCTGGAAGTTATTTGATAGAACCTAGTCCCAGCTTTCTCATCTCTAGAGTGGAGATAGTGATACTGACTTTGAAGGTTACTGAAAAACTACAGTTTTGTTATTTTCATATGAGTAGAAATTAGCAAGCATGTACTGAACTTATCCAGTGTCAGGCCCAGAAGTGGACTCCAGACCAGAAGTGGATGACTTTTCCTTAAAAATAAGAAAGTAAATACTTCAGGCTCTGCAGGCCACAGTGTCTCTGTCACAACTACTGGATTCTATTCTTGTGGCACAAAAGCACCCACAGAGCACACGCAAACCAGCGGTTACGGCCATGTTCCCATACAATTCTGTTCACATACTCAGTCAGCAGAGCCACAAGCCCTAGCAGACCAACTCCTGACCTAGACCAGACCTGTCCAGGGGGATTTTCTGAGATGGCAAAAACTTTCTATAGCTGCACCATTCACTTGAACTGTGGCTGACAGAACTGAGAAACTGAATTTTTTCATTTCATTTGACATTAATTACTTAAAATTTAAATTAAAGTAGCCTTGTGTGATTTGTGGCTACCATATCACATAGTTCTGACATAGAATCTTATAACTCATTCCCCCCTCACAGCAGCCCTAGAGTCACAAAATGCCAGCACCCAGTAGATGCTGTTATTATCTACAGTGACAGTGATGGGGATGATGGCAATGCTCAAGCCAAGAGGGACACCCAAGGATGACCTATATCCACGGCTAGCAATAGGGAGAAACATCATGTAGAGATCAACAATATCTAATTGAGACAAAATGAGGAAGAGGGGACCGCCTCAGGTAGCAGCTCCAGGCAGCCCTTAGAACTGTTCAGGAACAGACCTTTCACTAACCTTAATGAAGCTCTTCCCCAGGTGGAGCAAGGCCACCCTCCTTAGATCAAGCAGGCAAACAAGTGCCAGCGGCACTCCACCTACCTGGGCACCCCAGGGACATCAGAAAAAGCCACTCGGCACCACAAAGGGCATGGCCTTCAGCCCCCACCTGAAACTGCCCCTAATCCTCAAGGGCAGCGATGGGCTTACTACTTCTAGCAAAGGAAGCAGCAAAGGCTCTTTTCATTTTTAATTTTCAAAGTGAAAGTTTCAATTATCCAATGAGCCTAAGTTTCAGATTCTGTTCTGGACTAATTATAAGAGTATAGTCTACTGAAAGTTTACTGTGTGCTGGACACTGGATAAAGTAAACTAGTATTAATAGCAAGCAGACATAATCATCGTTTGTACTGATGCAGTGCTTACCGTGTGCCAGGCACCGTGCTGAGCCCTCTCCATGACAGAATACCACTAACTCCTCAGAGCAGCTCAGTGAGCAAGGGACTGTAATTGCTCCCACTTTGGAAGTGAGAAAACTGAGGCTTGGAGGGGTAAAGGGACTTGCTCACATTCACACAGCTCGGGAGACGTGCAGCCTGGATCCAAACTCTGAGTTCTCACACACTAGCCCACACTCATAATTGTTAAGTCTGGGCTGCTGAAGACATAATGATGAACAGCAGAGGTGGCCCTGCCCTGATGAGGAAGACAGAGAGTGGAATGGGATGTTAGAGTCTGAGTTAAAAGCACAGTGGTAGAAGAGATAAAAGCCCAGTGGAACACAGTATGGAAATCTAACCTGGACTTGGCAAAGAGGAGTAATCAGGGTAGAGGTCCCAGAAAAGGTGACTTCTGAGCTGAGGTCCAAATAGTGGGTAGTAGTCCACCAACCAAAGGGTATGCCAAAGAGGGTTCCAGATTAGAAAAAGGACATTGAAGGTCCAGAGAGAGTGTGTGGCACATTCAAGGAACAAAAAGAAGCACAATGTAGCTAGAAACCAGGCTGGGGGAAGGGAGGAAGAAAGGATGAAAACCTGACTGTCACCAAGGATAAGAACAGGGACAGTGGGAAGAAGAACTAAGTAAGATGTGACCAGGGTTAAGGCATGCAAAGTTTCAAGTTTGGGTGGCACAACCAATTAGAAATTCCTAACTCTGGAGACTAGGGAAATTGATGTTAGAGCTCAAGAGTGAATTCAAAACTGGTGATGGGAGTTTTTAGTCCTACCTAGGCAGGCTTTAAATGCAGAAGTAAAGAGACAGAGAGAGAGAGTAAAGCAGAGTGCTGAGCCCAAAAAACTTGGTGTATGGACATCTGTTGTTTCTGTCCACCCAGCATCCATTCCAACATGTAACAGTGCTTTGGTTTTTCTTTGAAAAACCAATTCTACCCATAGTCCTAATCTTGGCTCCAAGGATGACAATATGGCTCAGCCTGGCCAACAAAAATACTATATCCCCCTAGCCGCTGGGGTTGGTTTAGGGATGTATATATGGCCAAGACAGAACAATGAGAATGATGCTGAACACTTTTCCTGGGATTCTCAGGGAAGAGGCACTCCCACTCCACTGATGAAGGTAAGCTGGTAGAGGATAAACTTGGACCCACCAGTTGCCATGGTCTCATCAGAGAAAAACCTGTCAGAGAATCCAGAAAATGAAGCAATGCAGAGGAAAGCAGAGTCATGATGTGCACTAAGTCAGATGGCCAATCACCATCTGAATACCTGGATCACACCTTACCTGAAGCCAGTGCACTGCGAACTTCCCAAGTATGTGATCCAATAACTTATTTTTTATTGAAACTAGTTTGAGTTGGGTTTTCTGTCATTAACAAGTGAAATACTGAGACACTGGGGATGCCTAAAATGGAACAACCAAAGCAAGGAGCAGAACCAGTGAACAAGAAAGAAAAGGAGCCATCAGAAATAGAGAATCACACCAGGTGTCACAGGAACCCAAAAGAGAAAGAGTTCTAAGACCGGACAGCCATTGGTAGTGTCAAATGCCACAAGGAGGATGAAGATATAAAAGGCTATTGAATTTAGCTAGACCCTTGGGCAATTGCCCTGTTTAGGATACCCCAGAAGCAGATCCTAAGAGTATGATTGAAGTATAAGGTGATTCCAGGGAAGACCAGTGGGGAAGTAAGACAAGGAAGGGAAGGAAGCCTATAAGGGATGCATTTTCAAGCATGATATCACTTTGGGCGATTGGATCTTAATCCTGCTGGGGACACTAGGAAACACAAGCCCCAGAAATATTCATCCTCCAACTCCCCATCAGTTACCAGCTGAGGGCTGCTCCCGGGGCAGCAGGCATTAAATTCCCCACTCCCCACATTTTCAGCCTAACATGCATGTGGACAGAGTGAGCCAATGGCCAGAACAAGTTGTGGGCAAACAGACACGGGTGCTGCCAGGTGAGAGTCAGGCAGTGAGCAGACCACCAATAGCATTAGCTACAGAATGCTGCTTCATTGCTCTGCACCTTGGTGGCCCCATCTGTGAAATTGGGGAAAACACCTAGAATGGCTGTGAAGATTAAGCAATGATAAATCCATGTCAATCCTCAGCCCAGCACCTGCAGATAGTGCTAATAAACACATGCCAATATTTTTACTTTTGGTGGCCTTTGGGGGAGCAATGTCTATACAGGGTTATGAAAAGCAAAACTAGTGAGCGAGTGGCAGCAGAAAATGCAGACCATTAATTTGAAGGAGCACCAAACCCAGGAGACTTTAGGCTGGATAAAGGATAATCACTGATAGTCTATTTAAACAGCAAGCAAGCTTGTGTCTATTTGTATGCAAGAGTCCTAGATTTAGCAAGAAGGCTTTCCGGCTAGGCACTGCGTTTCCACCCATCCCTTTGTAAAAACATCAGTCACGCCCACTATTGGAAACAAAACAGCAACAATATATTCACTTCATTTCTTTGGTCCATCTCCAAAGTTGCATCAGTGAAAAATTTAGGAAGGCAGAAAAACTCAGAAATCGTCCCCATGGTGTCAGTTTCTTGACCCTCAGAGCTCCTCCTTAAATATGGGCCAGGGTTGATCCTAAAAGGAAAACGACCCTGACCAGTGTGGCTCAGTAGCAGCACCCTCCCGTAAACCAAAATGTCATGGGTTTGATTCCTGTTTGGGGTACATATCTAGGTTCCAGGTTCAGTCCCTGATCAGGGCACATATCTAGTTTGTGGGTTCGGTCTCCAATCGGGGTACATACAAGCAAGAGGTAACTGATAGATGTTTCTCTCTCATCGGTGTTTCTCTCCTTCTCTCCTTCTCTCCCTTCCCTTCTCTCTAAAATCAATAAGTATGTCCCTGGGTGAGGATGAAAAAATAAAAATAAATAAAAGGAAAATGGACTATGGCTAGGCAAACAATGAATCACCATAATACTTTTCATATGCACACAGCACACCAGGGTTTTCAGAATATTGTTTCCTTCATCTCACAGTCCTTGTTTCCTTTGTCTCACAATCCACAGGGAGTAAGTGATGTGTCTAAATGAGACTGTTTATTTTGTGACTATTTTAACAAACATTTTATATAGCACTTACAATGAGCCAGGCACTCTTTATCTGCTTTATAAACATTAACTTACCCCTTATAATAACCATGTAAGGTAGGTTCCATCATTATCCTCGTTTTACAAATGAAGAAAATAAAACACAGAGATGTTAAGAAAGTCCCCCACGGTACACCCAGTAGTAAGTGGCAAAGCCTGGGTTTGAATGAGTCAGATTCAGTCCTGTGTTTGGCTCTGAACCACCACTCTGCTACCACTAAGGCAATGAATGAGTGAATTTGAGTGCTCCTAAACCCTGAGTGATCCTAAACCCCACAGTGTATTTCTGTGGGCATTGGTAAGGCAACACTTAAAATAGCCAAGGAGGAGGAGGGAGAAGAGAAGGAGAGGGGTGGAGGAAGGAGGAAGTAAAGAGGAAGGAGAAACAGCATTAGCCAATAATAGCTAACATTTACTGAGTATTTCCTAAATGCCAAGTGCTATGCTAGGTAATCATAATAGTAACAACAATCAGAGCAATGCTAGGAAATAGTGCCATTTTACAGATGAAGAAGCTGAGGTGTCAAATTTGTGTGACATTATTAAGCTAGAAAGTGGGAAAGCAAGTATTCAAAGCCATGTCTGCCTGACTCCAGAGCCTCTACTACTAAACTTAGGAGCAAGTGACCCTGCAGGCACAGAGCAATGGAGCTTTGAGTTTAGGGTGGGGCTCTGTACCTGGTTTCACTGGCCACAGTTCTCTGGTGATGGCTAGATGAAGGGAAAGTACAAAGGGGTGATCCAGAGGTTGGTATAAATCCTGAAGTGAACGGTGGGGAGAAGGGCTTTGTTCAAACCCCCGGGAACAGCCTGGGAGACTCAGGCTTTTGAGAGAGGGCCAGAGAGCGGGTGCTTCCTGCAGGAGGAGGTGTGAGGTAATAAGCACCGTGCTGTGCCCAGAACTAGAACTTGTGGCCGAAGATTTTTGTTTTGATAGTGTGTTTTTCGTCCCATCTCTCCTGGGACACCTGAGGCTTTGGGTGGGTACTCAACTTTCTCAAAACAATAAAAAATAAGAAACAGAAAACAACATTTCCTTCCCTTTTCTCTATCCACCCAGAGATTACTAGGTTTAGAGGCCACCCATTTACTAGTTCATCGTTCAACTCTACTTAGAATAAAAGGTGCAGAATCTTAGTCCCTAACCAAAGTCTCCTGACACATGTACATCTGAACTTCTTTCTTTATTGATTTCCACTTTATTGATGTAAACCATTGTACATTTTCTACTGGGCGTATTTTTAACAGCATTTCTTAATTAAATAACCAACCCATAGATACGTTTGTTCTCCTTTCAAAAGGTTAAACTGTTTTCACATAACCAAAAAAAAAAGGATCTAATCTGTTCCTTTATAGCTTCTGGGCTTCCCTCACTCAAGGCATGTAGGACTATGTTCCTAACATTTCCTCTAATATCCTTCATTATTTTCACTTTTAAACCTTTACTCTGTAATTTAACCATTTGTGATTTATTTTTGTCTAAGATGTGAGTTAGGAATCAAACATGCCATCCATCCACATGGCCACTCAGTTATACCAGCACCATTTATTAAATAAACCATTCTTTTCCCATTGGTCCAAAATGTCACCTTTTAATACACTAAGTTCTCACACTTCCCAAGACCCGTTCAGTTCCCTTTGGGACTCCAGCTTCTTACACCACAGCTGGAAGAGTTTCAGCAATTATTTGAAATGTGTTTCACAGCTTAACAACAGATATCTTTTAAAAGACATTTGTAACAGGTACTTTCATGCACTGTTAGTGGGAGCATAAACTGGCCCAGCCTTCTGGAAAGCAATTTAGCAATACATACTACAATTGAAAATGTTCACTTCCTTGGCCCTAAAAATTCTACTTCTAAGAATTACTCCACAGAAATCCTCACTGAAGTGCCCAAGAATGTTCATTACTGCATTGTTCATGATTTAAAAGGGAAAAAAGGGAAATAATCCAAATTCTCATTAATAGAAAATTGTTTAAATAATAAGTATAAATATAATACATATACATAACATGGTGGCTACCACATTATGAAATACATTTAAAAATAAGGTAGATCTAAATAAGATATCAACATAGAAAAAAGTCCAAGATTTAACAAGTTAAAAAAAAGTATGTTATAAAAAATGTATATAGGATCTGATTTCATTTTTGTTCATTGCTTACATATGCTTATATGTCCAATTTAAAAAACTCACAGGATAATACACCTAAATGTTAAATCTGTAGTCTCTATAAGGTACAAACTTTCTACATTACATAGTTACCTGTATATACTGTTACACTCTTTTATAATGTGTTTCTTTGATAGCAAATATATATATATATATATATATATATATATATATTTGGTGATTAAAGAATACAAAACTAACTACTGGTCCTGATGGAGGTGTAGGTAAACACGCTTTGCCTCCTCACACAACTACAAAATTACAACTAGACCTCAAAACAAATAACACCCAGAGCTGTCAGAAAATCGAGCTGTATGGAAGTCCAACAACCAAGGATTTAAAGAAGGCATATTCATCCAGATAGGTGCCTTTTCTACAATAGGCCACACTACTAAGACAGATAGTCAAAGCAGCTCTACCTAATACATAGAAACAAACACAGAGAGGCTGCCAAATTGAGAAAACAAAGAAATAAGGCCCAAATGAAAGAACAGAACAAAACTGAAGAGAAAGAACTAAACGAAACAGAGATAACCAACCTAACAGACGCAGAGTTCAAAACACTGGTGATCATGATGCTCAAAGAACTCACTGAGTAGGGCAACAACATGAAAAAGACCCAGGAAAACCCTGGCTGGTGTGGCTCAGTGGATTGAGTGCCTGACCTGAGAACCAAAGGGTTACCAGTTTGATGCCCAGTCAGGGCACATGCCTGAGTTGTAGGCCAGGTCCTCAGTATGGGGTGCATGACAGGCAACTATACACTGTTATTTTTCTCCCTCTCTTTCTCCCTCTCTTCCCCACTCTCTAAAAATAAATAAATAAAATCTTAAAAAAAAAAAAAAAAAAGACCCAGGAAAAAATGGTTACACTAAGTGAAATAAAGAAAAATCCACAGGAAACCAACAGTGAAGGGAAGGAAGCCAGAAATCAAATCGACAATTCTGAACATAAGGAGGAAACAAACACTCAACCAGAACAGAATGAAGAAAAAAGAATTCAAAAAAAAAGAGAGAATAAGAAGGCTCTGGGACATCTCCAAAAGTGCCAACATCCAAACCATAGGACGCCAGAAGGAGAAGAGGAAGAGCAAGAAATTGAAAACTTATTTGAAAAAATAATCAAGGACAGCTTCCCCAGTCTGGAGAAGGAACTAGACATGCAAGTTCAGGAAGCTCAGAGTGTCCCAAACAATTTGGACACAAAGAGGACCACACCAAGACACAACAATTAAAATGCCAAAGGTAAAGATAAAGAGAGAATCTTAAAAGCAGCAAGAGAAAGCAGAGTTACCTACAAAGGAGTTCCCATAAGACTATTAGTTGATTTCTCAAAAGGAACTTTGCAGGCAAGAAGGGGCTGGCAAGAAGCATTCGAAGTGATGAAAAGCAAGGACCTACATCCAAGATTACTCTATCCAGCAAAGCTATCATTTAGAGAGGAAGGGCAGATAAAAATACTTCCCAGACAAGGTAAAGCTAAAGGAGTTCATCACCAACAAGCCATTACTACATGAAATGTTAAAGGGACTTATTTAAGACAAAATCAAAACTATGAACATTAAAATGGCAACAAATTCACAACTATCAACAACTGAATCTAAAAAAAAAAACAAACTAAGCAAACAACAAGAACAGGAACAGAATCATAGGTATGGAGATCATTTGGAGGGTTATCAGCTGGGAGGCAGAAGGGGGAGAATGGGGAAAAGATGCAGGGATTAAGAAGCATAATTGGTAGGTACAAAATAGACAGGGGGATGTTAAGAATAATATATGGAATGGAGAGGCCAAAGAACTCATATGCATGGCCCTGGCTGGTATGGCTGAGTGAATTGAGCACCAGCCTGCAAACCAAAGGGTCACCAGTTTGATTCCCAGTCTGGGGCACATGCCTGGGTTGTGGGCCAGGTCCCCAGCTAGGGGCACATAAGAGGCAATCACACACAGATGTTTCTCTCCCTCTCTTTTCCCTCCCTTCCCCCTTATCTAAAAATTAATAAATAAAATCTTTTAAAAATTATTGGGAAAAAATGAACTTGTATGCATGACCCATGGACATGAACTAAAGGGGAAATTGCTGGAGGAAATGGGTGTTGGACAGAGGAGAACACAGGGGGGTAAAATGGAACAACTCAAATAGCATAATCAATAAAATGTATTTTAAAAAATACAAAACTAGAAATGCAGAAAACAGCCTATGAATCAAGGTGAGATACTCATATTCTCATTTAATGAATGAAGAGCTCATGGCATAAGAAGTTAATGTAGGAACAAAGGTCAAATTAGAAAGCAAACGCTTTGCTGTCCTGTGGTGCAGCAACCACCTTGGCCCTCTCTGAAGCAGAAATCAAACCCACCTCTGTCCTGGCCCAGCTATTTTGTTCTGGCCATCCCACATCTACCGTGCTCTTTCCAGGAGGAACCCCAGGTCACTTATGGGCAGTTCAGGGCAGAGACGACAAAGAGAGAGGTGAGATGACACCTCCAAGGCCTTGCCCGTGGTGAGAGAGATGAATGCCTCATTGGGTCCTTGTGAGAGCCATCAGCAGCATGCAGTGCAGGACAGCAGACAAGCTGACCTCGGAACTTCTTCCCCAATGCCGGAGAGCCAGGGGCCTGCACCTTATCTCTCCATTTGCTTATGTGATGTTATAGGCAACTTGAATCATTAGGGATGTAACTCCACATAGAATACCTCCACCCACCCTAACAAACATATTCTCAGATACAAAACATTGGGCCAGGCTAAGACACTGCTCTCTGTTGCAGATGGGGACAAGAATGGGTCCCCAGAGCCACTAAAGAACCTGCCTGGAATCAGCAATAAATTGAAGCAGTCTGATAGGGGAGGCTGGATACCATAAATGCAGCATGGAGGGGCACAGCTGTAGTCCATCAAGAAAGAGTTGTCAGAAAATTGAGCCACGACTGACTGATCACATATAATAATCACACTAATGGCTAGCATTTATTAAGAACACCTGTGTCCTGTGCCTGGCATTGTCCTAAGTCCCTATATCAACTCATCAAATCTTCACAACAACCCTAAAATACAAGTATTTCATTCCCAATTTACAGATAAGGAAACTGAGACATGAAACCAGCCCAGAATCACACAGTAGACAGTGCAGGCTAAGTTGAACCCATGCTAGATTGTCTACTCAGAATGTGTATGCTCATCACTAACTCCCCTAACTCCTTCATTCTTCCTTCCACTCCCACATCTATACTGACTCTCATAAATGAAGCTAGTAAGTTCACACCCACAGGAGAAAATGTCTAGCCATGGGTCTTGATGTAAGACACCTCCACTGGTAACTAGGAAGTGCACAGCACCCATGGAGTCCACTGCCACTTCTGAGGAATTTCTGCTGCAAGAGACACTGAGGCTCCTGACATGTGTAACTAACAGAATTCTCATGGTCACAAAAATTAGCCTGGGAGGCCCCCTAATGTCTCCTTCTGCCTACCCACCTGTTTCATTTAGTGAATCTTAAGATTTATGTGTTCCTTAGTCCTTTTTGGCATTCACCACCACCTTTACTATCTGACTGGCCTCTTAACTGTATACTCCTCAAGAACAGTGACTGTATCTATCTTACTCATTGCTGTAATCCCAGAATACAGTACAGAGTTTGACATAAAAGTAGGTGCTCAGTTAATATCTATTATGAAATTAGATGGACGGATTGATTATTGAATGGATGGATGGATGGATGGACAGATGGATCAATAATGCAGCTTGGCATAAATTTCCCATATTGGATAATGTAAAATCAAACCAACTGGGGCCTCTCTTGGGTGGGGAGATAAGAAACACAAGCAGATAGCATTGATAAGCTGGAATATATACATGGATAGCAGTCCCAGCTCTCATGAGGGCTGATGCAGTACCCTGTCTTGTAGTATCCCTGTGGCTGATGAAACGATTTCCCCTCCTTCCCACATCACATACACACCTGAAATTAAGCCTCATTCCATTTACGGTATTCTGGACAAGCTTTCTTTTGCAACCTGAATAATTCAGCTGGCACTCAGTGATATTTCACTGCATTCTAATGTCAGACCAAGTTTAGGGCCAACAGAATCTCTCTAAGAAGCAGAATTCCAAGCAAAGAGGAGCCAAGGCAAAAATCCTTTCTAAAAGTCCTCAAACCATACCAGGAAAAACATGACCTACAACAGAGAAAAGTTGACCTTGCCCTGACTGGTGTGACTCAGTCGATTGGAGTATTGTACTGCAAATCAAAAGGTCACTGCTTCAATTCCCAATTAGGGCACATACCTAGGTTGCAGGTTCCATCCCTAGTTGAGATGCATATGAGAGCAAGAGATTAACATTTCTTTTTTGTTGTTTTGGGGGTTTTTTGGTTTTGTTTTTAATATATTTTATTGATTATGCTATTACAGTTGTCCCATTTCCCCCCTTCTCTCCCCTCCACCCTGTACACCCCTCCCACCCACGTTTCCCCCCTTTAGTTCATGTCCATGTGTCATACTTATGAGTTCTTTAGCTTCTACATTTCCCATACTATTCTTGCCCTCCCCCTATCTATTTTCAACCTACATTCTATGCTACTTATTCTCTATACCTTTTTCCCCTCTCTCCTCCTCCCACTCCCCTGCTGCTAACCCTCCATGTGCCCTCCATTTCTGTGGTTCTGTTCCTGTTCTAATTGTTTACTTAGTTTCTTTTGGTTTTGCTTTAGGTGTGGTTGTTAATATTTGTGAGTCTGCTGTCCTTTTACTATACATGTCTTTTCTTTATCTTCTTTTCTTAGATAAGTCCCTTTAGCATTTCATAAAATAAGGGCTTGGTGATGATGAACTCCTCTAACTTGACCTTATCTGAGAAGCACTTTATCTGCCCTCCATTCTAAATGAGAGCTTTGCTGGATAGAGCAATCTGGGATGTAGGTCCTTGTCTTTCATGACTTGGAATATTTCTTTCCAGCCCCTTCTTGCCTGTAAGGTCTCTTTAGAGAAATCAGCTGACAGTCTGATGGGAACTCCTTTGTAGGTTACTGTCCCCTTATCTCTTGCTGCTTCTAGGATTCTCTCCTTTGTTTTTACCTTGGCTAATGTAATTATGATGTGCTTTGGTGTGTTTCTTCTTGGGTCCAACTTCTTTGGGGCTCTCTGAGCTTCTTGGATTGCTTGGAAGACTGTTCCCTTTGCCAGATTGGGGAAGTTCTCCTTTATTATTTATTCAAATACGTGCTCAATTTGTTGCTTTTCTCCTTCCGATTCTGGTACCCCTATAATTCGGATATTGGAACGTTTAAAGGTGTCTTGGATGCTCTTAAGCTTTTCCTCGATTTTTTGAATTCTTATTTCATCATGCTTTCCTGCTTGGTTGATTCTATCTTCCTTCTGGTCCACTGTATTGTTTGGAGACTCAGATTCCTTCCTTTCACTATTGGCTCTCCTCCGCGTGTCTTCCTGCATCTCTTTTATGGTAACCTGCATCCTTTCATCTAAATTGCGCCCAAAATCAACGAATTCCGTGAGCTTTCTGATCACCAGTGTTTTGAACTGCGCATCTGATAGATTGGCTATTTCTTAGTCGCTCAAAAGGATGAGTCCTGGGGGACTGATCTGCTCTGTTGAAAACATATTTTTCCCTATCTCTCCTTTTTTTTTTTCTGGTCTGGTCACTCTTGTTATGGTGAGGGGCGGAGCCTTAGGTGTTCACCGGGGCTGAGCACCCCAGTCGCTAGATTGTGACATTATATGTGGGGGCGGGGGCGAACAATGGCGGTAGTTCCGTTCTCCTGGGATCTCAGTCCCTTCTCTGGGCTCCCAGGCTGCAAGTTCTGCCCTGGTCCACAATCGCTGCGTTCTCAGGGATCACCACTGCGTTCTTGCGCCCCGGATGGCTGTTGCACCGATTTCGCGCCAAACTATCCCCAACCTCCATGCGCCGCCAACCCGCGCCAGCCCTGCGCCTGCCCGGCTCGTCTTCTCCTACCAGTCCGGATGAACGCATCTACTTCAACTTCTTGGCTGTCCGACTTCCATTCAGATAAATCCTCTATCAGTTCTGGGCATTATTCTGTCTGTAAATTATTGTTGTAAATTATTGTTGTTCTAATCTTGGTTGTGCGAGGAGGTACGGTGCGTCCACCTATTCCTCCATTTTACTACTTCATGGCCTGCAGAGAAAATACGCAGCCTGATCTTCACTCTTGGGAGGACAAGTTTCTGATAGATGAGGCAGACATCTCAGAGCCTGCTAAATAGACTGAAGAGGCCATCGGGTTCACCCTCCACATTGTGGCTGCTAGGTGCGCACAGACCCAACGAGGCCTCTGCCAAGGGCCTGCTGGTGTGGGCGATGTAATTAGTTGCATTAGCAGAGGCTGCAAGTGATTAACATTTCTCTCTCACATTGATGTTCCTCTCCCTTTCTCCTTCCCTTACCCTCTCTCTAAAAATAAATTTTTAAAAACTGAGAAAAAAAGCAAGCCTTGGCTCTGAAAGGATCTCTGCAGCCCCTTAATGCTGCCCCAGAGTCACTTCTACTGTACCCCATGGTGCTATTTCCCCAACAATCCTGTGGCCTGCAGAGCTTGCTACAGGACATATTCTAAATGCTCTGAACTTACTTATAGATTCACTCAGCTACCAAAAACTAACCCCTCCAGCCCCAAGTCTTGCAGTACTTCCAAATACACACACACACACACACACACACACACACACACACTGTTCCACCCATACTGAACTCTCAGGCACTTCCCACATGTACCCTGCTCTCCCCTCCCAGCCTCTACACATGCAAGTCCTCAACCTGAAACGGTGTTCCCCCAATTACTTTTTGCCTTGCTAACTGTATTCACTTGTCCTTGAGTCTCAATAGGTATCACCTTTTCCTGGAAGGCCTCCCTGACCTATCCCCATGATCTGAAAGAGGTCCTCTTATATACTCTTGGAATTACCTAGGTGTACCCCAACTGTGGCATCTCCACTTTGCTTGGTAATGCTTGTCTACATCTGTCTCCTTGTTATGTCACCTTGTTATGGTGTCATGACACCAAGTTATGTCATGAACTCCTTGAAGACTAAATATCATTCATTGTTGTAACTCCAGTACCTAATGTTCAATGAATATGTCAAACAAGTGAACAAACAAAAGAATGAATGAATGAGTGCACTAACAGTACCTTTTCTGCTGCAACCTTCCCTGCCTGCTATGAAGATCTTTATCCAACCATCCACAAATTCTTGAGACCACAGGAAGAATATCAAATAACCTCAAAAGCACTAATCAGCAAGTGAAAACAAGAGCTAAAATTAATGTAATTTCTAACAGGATGAAGAGCTCTCAGTAGACAATTCTCAATTAATTCAAAATAGGCCCTGAGTGTGATGCCCAGTGCTTTCTCAGAATGACAGCTGGGGACTGGAGAGCTAGCATCCCAGATAATCAAGGAAGTGGCTGGGGAGCAGCCACCAAGAAAGGCAGGCCTCACCCAGTCAAAGCCAGATCATCCACATTTTCCAAAGAAGCTGGAAATTGTCTGTGATCTTTAAATATCAGCCACAAATTTGACTGGTTAGCTTTCTCTGGAGTAAATCATGGTGAGAGAAATGTCCGAGTGGTGAAGACTCAGGCTCTGCAGAGCCAGTCACAGGGCTCTACCATTCACTGCCTGAGCACCTTTGATCAAGTTGTTCAAAACCTGTGCCTCAGTGAATCAGGAGGATAATGGCGTTTCACAGGGTTGGCATGATGATAAATGCAATAACACACAGAGAGTGCTTGGTGCAGAACTGTGCATGCAGTAAGCAATAACTAAATGCTCTCTTGGTGCAGGCTGCCTGGGGACCCAGGTTTACAGCCTCACTGGACTGCCCTGGGATTCTAAACCAATGGCACTCACTCCTAAACCTGCCAACTCAGGCAGCACCACGGCCCAGCACTTCATTGCTCCTGCACCAGCTTCCTCCACCACACAGATTCGTGTACACAGCATTTCCATGGCAATAACCTGCTCCACAAAAGGGACTGTCAATATTTACTATTTTTCACACATTTCAGATTATTTGGGTCTAATAATCTAACTGGCACTCTCACTGCTTTCGAAACTGAAAATGGAGAAGCCAAGCCTGTGGGAACTAAGCAGAAGTGCCTCCAGCAGCAGGGACATGCAACAGCTTCACATGGTCACAGATCAAGAGACTCCAGGAAGCTCAGCTCATAAGGATGCCCCCTCCCAGTGCTCAACCCCCTCCAGCACCCCATCCTCCCCATAGCAATGCAACATGTTGCAAAGATTCTTAAAACCCTTCATCCCTCTCTCTCTACTCAGCCCCCAACACCCACACATACACAGGTCCTCTCTGGGATTTTTAACGCCTTGTTCACACATACATAGAACATGATGCCACTGAGAATTTTAAGAAATAAAGCCCCTACACACACACACACATGCACATGTGCACACACAGTTTGATAACCAGCACAGCCTCACTGTGCCTGCTCAGGAAGGGGGAGGTTCCCTGGAACAAGGAAGGCTTCTCTAGGAGCTTCCGAAATGTCACCTAAGCCAGGGAAGAGCATGTGATTCATGCCCTGACTCACTCCCATCTCTGCAGCAGACCCCATCTATGCATGGAGGGCTGTACACAGCTTTTTCATTCACTCCCTCATTTGGGCACAAAACCCTGTGCCCAGCCTTGCACTAGTCCCAGAAGAGCCACAGGAGGATAAAATGCAGTGCCTGCCCTTAAGTTTCTCCCCAAGACAGTGACCACAAATCAATGTGATAAGTGCTACCAGAGGGAAAATGAATCCAGAAGCCATTTAGAAGACTGAAACACGTAACTGTAAAAAGTGTGAATTGTCTGCAAGACAAGAGAATTCATTTAAAATAAAAAAAGGAAAGACATGGGACAGACCAGGTGGTTTATTTTCAACATATGTCACAAATAAGGGATTAGTATCCACCATATATAAAGACAGTAACTATCATTTAATAAGAAAAAGCCCAGAAGAAAAATGGACAAAGAAATATGAAGAAGGAATTCCCAGAGAAAGAAATAAAAAATGGACTACAGGTATATGAAATTATGTTCATCTTTGTGACTATCAGGTAAGTACAAATTAAGACAAGATATTTTTCTCACCCATTAGACTGGCAAAAATTTAAAAAGTTGATAATTCCCAGTGTTGGCAACCATGTGGGATGGGTGAATGATGAATGAATGAATGAATGAATGAATGAAAGTATAGGAAACCACCTCCTAAGCAAGGGAATGATCATTCTTCTACTTATGGGATCCATCACTCTCCTCCAGTGTGCTTTGCACGTGATAGACACTACTCAGCAACCTTCCCTAGAATCAAGTTAAACAGGGGAGGTACTGCTACATATCTGAGCATAGGACTTTTATTATTCCAACAGCCTTCCCTATGGTTCTGGGATATGAGGCAGGGTCAGGGGCAGGGGAGGCTGATTGCAAGTAGGCTAATGGGTCTGGGAGCAGGAACTGGAGACAGAGATTGGTACTCAGGGACCAAAGCACTCCTTTGGTGGTGGCCATTGCTGTCCTTACCAGATGCAAACCAGGGGTGCACAGGCATTTCTCTCCCTCACAGACACAAATAGGGATCAGAGAAAAGGGAGGTTTGTATGTGATTGTTCAATGGAGAACAGGGAGGAAACAAATCCAGAGACAAGAGGTGACATGTAGAGCAAGCAGAGCCTTTGCACAAATGAAACTGCAGGAAAGCGCAGCCCTGGAAAGCAGGGTCAAGCCTTAGAAAAGGGGCACCAGGCCTGAGGGGCCCACAGACACTGGGAGGCTCTTTCTGTTCTACCCAATAATGGAAATAGCCAGCACATTGCTTCTTGTGTGCCAGGTACTGAGCTAAGACCTTGGGGGCCTTATCTCTATAGCCCTCTGACTAGTACTCTCTTGCCTGTTTTACAAAGGAATTCAGAGAGGTTAATCAGCTTACTTGCAGCTACGCAGCACTGGGATTTGAACCTAGATGTATCTGACTCCAGAAGCCCCGACTTGGTTTAGCTGGCCCAATACCAGGAAGTCAGCTCTCAAGGAGGAAGTCCTGCCCAACAGTGGGTTGGGACAGGAAGTTTATCCCCTCCCCCCTCAAACCTCCTCCAGCACATGCGTAAGCGCGTGACCCCCCCCACCACCACCCCCCCACGAAAAAGCAGGAGCACAGCTGGGGGAGTCAGTGGGCCAGGTGTCCCAGACCAGAGCCACTATTACCATTCAGGGCACAAAGAGGCTGGAACCTGGATTACTTCCAAGCTTAGGTGAATGTGGGTGTGCTCCACCATCCTCCCACCCACATCTGTTTCCCCTAGAGGGATCAACATGAAAAAAAAAAAAAAAACTTCTAATCAGACAGCCTGAAGCTGTTGGTGGTGCAGCAGCAAGGAAGTGGGCAGCCTGGGAGGCCACATCCGCCCTGTAGCCAGGCTCCATGGGCACATGGGTGGTGGCAATACTGGGGCTGGTCCCTGGGCCCAGGTGAGAAAGGAAGGAGAGGCTCTGGGTTCCATCCCAGGATGAGTCACAGTCCAGACTCTGGTTTAGCTGGACCCATTTGGCTCTGACTCAACTTTTAGACTTCACAGAGCTCTTGTCTAACCATGAGACCTCAGGCAGTTGACACAAACTCTGTGGCCTCAGTTTCCTCATCTGTTAAATGGGGGTAGAATGGTATATTCTTAGGGAATGGGGTTGGGACAAGGGTGGAGATGCCACCACTTAAATCAACTTTGAACCACTGGGCTACACCTCTGCCACTAAGTCGTCTGACTGCTTCACTGCTGTATCGCCAGCACTTACAACAACCATGTGTGGCACACGGTACACATTCAGCAACTACTGGTTGAATCATCGAATAGCACATGCTTAAAGATACTTGTTGAAGAAAAAGAGAGGTGAGGTAAGAAGAAATGAAAGAAGGTAAAGAAAGAGTGGAAGGGAGAAAGTTGGACCCACAGAGAGTTTTCCAGCCCATGAGAAGCAGCTGTGGTAGAATAGTTAGCCAATCTGCCTCCCGTGGAGCCTTGTCCAACAGAACACTGGCTACTTTGTCCAGGTTAACAGGATTGAGTGCTGTGATCAATAGTGGTGGCCATCTCACTTTCTGACTGGTCTTGAGTCAAAGCTTCTTTTACTTCCTTTACTAAGGTCAGTTTTTCTTTCTTTTCTGAGTTTCAATCTCACTCCTTTTCCTCCGGCACCCACCTATAGCCTCCGAGAAAATGCAAACATTCTAGTGCTCATCTGTGGTCTCATATGTTTCACCCTTGGGGTCAAAGCTAAGTGTTTATGCCTAAATCAATGTCACTAGAACATTTGCCTCTGTTACCATTCCTCAGGAAAAGTGTGTGTTATCAGTAAAAACTGAGAGCAGGCCTACCCAGACCTAGATCTAATGAAGCCCACACCACTGATGAGCAAAATATGCAAGGACCATTCCATGCCCACCCTCTCTCACACAAGATATGTGGTACTTAAAATATGTGCTTTAGGGTCAAATGATCTGGACTCAAATCCTGGCTGCTCCACTTACCAGCTGTGTAACCTTGAAGAAGTTAGTTCACCTCTTCATGCCTCAGTGTCTCCAGTTGTAAGATGATAATAACACTTACCTCAGTGGGTTACTGTGAGGATGAAATGAGATGATGCACATAAAGTGTTGTAAGCAGTCCAGATTCTGACTTATAAATGACAGAAATCCACTCTGACCAACTTAAGTAGGAAAGGCATTCAATCTCTGGGAGGCCTAGAGAATCTGGCTAGGAGGCCACACAGCTAGGAGGAACATCAAAACCACAGCACAGAACCTGTCCAAGAGAGGAAACACTGCCACCGCTCTTGGGTCCAGACAAGGCAGTCTGCACCACAGACTCACATGGGACAAACACTGCCCCTCCACAGCCAACTCTGTCACTTGCATATATCTACCGCCTCCCCCTCCAGAATGGATCACAATGTCCACTCCTTTCTTCACTAGCAGCCAATTCAAAATCCTGCACAGATGCATCCGATTGGCAGATCCAAGGTCACACGTCTGTGCTCTAGCTGCAAGGAGGCTGGGCAAGTGAGTTTCTGAATTCTACATTAAGGAGGCAGGGGTTGATAAGATGGAAAATTCCCAAACATAAAAATGGTATTTGAGAGTATGAGGTCAGGACGTGCTCAATAAGCATTTACTGCTTCCAAATTCCTCTTCGCCTTTCTGGGCTCACCTATTATCTTTCCAAAAAGTTGGATTAAATCCTCCCCATTAGTCTTCTTCTGTCTGACTCTATTCCTCCACATGCCTTCAGAGATTCCACTGGAAACTAGCACCCAGCAACAGAGTCAAGTACTCCTTACGATCTGGGGGAGAATGTGCCAACCAGCTGGAATCACAGGTTCATAGAACTTCAGAATTCCCCTAAGGGAAGACCATTCTGTCCTGCTGTCTTATTTTGCTAATTTAGAAACTGATTCCTAAAGAGAGGAAAGGATTTGGCAAAGGTTGCACAGCACAGTCCTGGCAGAACCAACACTAAGATCAAGAAAAATGAAAGGGAGAGGAAATCTGTGTCCAGACTCCCCACCAAGCTAGTGTGCCCTGCAGCCAGATGCTCTTAGCAGGGCTGAGCCAGGGGCTGCTCCAGACAGAAAATACACTGTCTTGTAAACAGCAGTGTTGGTGGTCATGGGGAGAAGCAGTGGAGTTTCAGCAGCAGGCACCACAATGCTCCGTCAGGGTGTCCTAGCTCCTGCTATTCAAGATGTGGTTGGTGGACCAGCAGCATCAACATCACCTGGGAAGTTAGAATGTAAAACTTCAGGCTCCACTGAGACCTGCTGAATCACAGATCCTGAGGTGATTTCCAAGCACATTAAAGTTTAACAAATGCTGCCCTAGTCAGTCCCAGGAAAAAGAACTCAAGAGGAAAAGGCTGCTGAGAGTCAGCATTGATGTCACTCTGTGTCACACTATGCCTAGTGCTTTATGTACTTACATAATTGAATTCTCTTAATAATCTTTTGAAGTAGATTTTCAGGGCCCCATTATACAGATGAGGAAACTGAGGATGAGACAAGAGATGTAACTTACCCTTCACCACTGGGTCCACCTGGTAACATACCTCTATTCATTCTTTGGGTGGCCTTTTACATAACCTCTTTAGCAAAGCTTCCCCTGAACAATGGGCCTCTCCAATGCAGTCTTGGTAGCATTAACCAGCCCTGTTATTCTTTGGTGTCTTATGAAACTCATCCCTTGACCTTAGACAGCCCAGTGAGGTGAGTAGAGAGGGCATGAGCCTTCAAATCCATACTGCTGCTGATTACAATAACAAATACATCATTTAACCCCTCTGAGTCTCAGCTACCTGATCAATAAGAGGGAAAAATGGATTCCAGAGTCCATGAGAGGATGCACATCACATACATGGAGTCAGGCTGGGGACAGAGCAGGTTGAGTTTTATTGCCACTCACCTCTGCTCCGCACATACTCCCTCCTCCAGTGGTGAGCTAAAATCAGCAGGAGCCACTGACTATAGTGAGAAATTTACACCATGGAAATCAGCAATCAGCAAGCATTTCCTGCCAGGGTTGTACTTCTGCCTCTTTTATAGAGAACCAATTATTAAATATTTACCAACAGGACACTTTCTCCATCCCTCCCTGATTCACAGATCAGTAGGACTTCCCACACTAAAATCGTATGGCTTCTATGACTTCTAGAAAGCCAAGAGATCACTCTGTAACTGCCCTGCCCCAAAGAAAATCCAGAGTAGACTCCTCACTCATTCAACCAATACCTACTGGACACCTATTATGTGCATGTACAGCCTACCGTCCTCCATGAGAATAGCAGATGCCTTGCCATCTGTCATCCATCATATCAGAAAAAGAGTTTTCAGAACTGTGATAAGTAAAGGAAGAAAATTAATAAGTCCCAAAGGTGGCAGGGGAAGGATCACATACATCATTTCTCTATCATCCCCGATCAATGGTAAATTACCTCCTGGCAACAGGATAACCTTCCCCCACAGTCACCCACACTAACCACATGCAGCAGGAATGGCATGAAATAAAAACCCAGCCTTTCATGTTCTCACTGCCAGAACTGTCAGGGTGCCCCTGAGGTGCCTGCACAGTAAAAATCCTTGGAGATATGTTCACCGTTATGACGGAGCTGCTGCCCCATGCCCCTCAGAACCCCACTCTCTGCCCCCACAGCCCCACCAAGCTACTTGGTCTACCCCCAGTCCCTTCATCCCATTTAGTCACCTCCTCTCTGCCCTTCAGTCCCTCCTCATCAGCACTCCCTCACTGACCCCTCAGTCTCCTCCTCTCTCTCAGTCCCTCGTTCTCTCCTCTCACTGCTTCCCAGCCTCCTGCAACAGGGAGTAGGGATGGAGACAAATCAGACGTTCCTTAAGATGCTGATATGCAACTAGTCAACTCACATTAATTTCAGTGAATTGGCTATTAGAAGACTGACCTACAGCTGACCATGAAGTAGAACCCCACGAGAGTTCATAAGTGGTAATGGAGGAAAACAGCTCAGCTTCCAGAATGTGGTCCAACAAGACCTGTCTCTGACCCCTGAACACCATCATCCTTTGTGGCCCTCCCACCAGTCATTCAATACAGGGGCCAGCAAGAAGGGAGCCTGGCTTGGGTAAGGAACGCACACTGGAGCCCACCTGCACCCCCATAGCTCTGCCAAGATGAAATGTTAGCAAAACAGAACCATGTGAGACCATGGAGGCCTTGGGTCCCCAGAATGGCCAGAGCGCCCTAACATTCAACTTTAATGACTCAAGCATTTGTCACTCCAACTCCCCCACACACGGTGAATTTAAAAATCTAAAGATTTAACTTTTAAAAAAGTTTAACAAGTTAATTTTCTAAATTTAAAATGTTTCAGAAAGAAACAACCTACAGAAGGATAATTTTAAGCTATATTAAAGCTCAAAGATGACATCATAGAGTTCTAATTATATAGATTTTGAGGCAATAGAAGTTTCAGGCAACCTTTCTGGATACACTTAGAAATTTTTCACAATATGTTGATACTATGTTTGTATCCCATCTTCTGGATGTACTAAAAATCCCTCTCAAAGGTTATTTGGAAAAATGAAAGTAAGTAGAGACCTCAGGCAAGATTAGGGCTCTTCAGTTTCAGTGTTCACTCCTAATTTTTCTCCTACAATAAGATTATTTCATGAGAATATCTGGAGACAAGAGTCGAGACCAAACTAAACCCAACATGAGCTTATAGATCCATATGGAACAAAGCTGTCATCTCAAAAAGCGTCAGAAGTGATCTGGGGCAAAATCTTAGAATCTACTGCCTCCTCCAAGTGATTCCTTCCCTCCACGTTGTGAAGAAAAAGTGAATTCATTCATTAACAAGGTCCTAGAACAGTGCCTTACCTGTAGCAAGCCCAGAATGAGGGTTGGGTTTGATGGTATTCATGATGAAGATGTAAAGACAATAAAATGCAGCAGGGTTGTGGGGAGCAAGAACTGCACTCCTAAGCTGCCTGGTGTTTGTGCCTGTCACTATTTCATGCAAGTGCTGTGGGGCTGGGTGGAAAATGTTTAAATCACTCCATTCAATAAACTTTTCCTATAAAAATACATTCTCTGTTTCTGAGATGTCTTATGCATCTCAGAAAACTTTACATTTTTAAAGGCACATAATCTGTATATAGCTATTGATATACAGGATTTGTATGTACATATTTAAATAAAACACATTCACACATTATAGTCTTTCCAACAATGCCCTAAGGTAGATATTATTTTTCTCATTCTACAGCCTTAGAGTAGTTAATAGTTTCCCATGCAACCAAGCTGGTAGATAGTAGAGCAAGGCTTTGAAAGGTCACACTCATGACGTCCAAGTCTCTGATCTTTCCTCCTTTCCATAACCTCTCTAGTTTCTGTCCCTCTTTGCCTGTTTACATCTCTACATTCCTATTCCCAGAATTGCCCTGGCTGCTCCAGAGGAAACAAGAAGGTGGAAGAGATAGTCAGTGCCCCCAAGATATGATCATTGTGAATAATTTTTCTCCTTTCCTGAAAAGATGAGAGCAAAGCTCAGAAGCAGACAGCAGCTGAGCCAGAGGAGGAGCAGAAGTTAAGATTCCTGAAATTCTAGAATCTATACTTGGTTTCCAAAAACGAGGTAAAAGCCAGGCTTCCTGGTATCTTTAAAGGGGCAAGGTAATTAGCCAATCCCAGGGAGGCAGCAGAAAGGGAATTAACTTTTAATGAGCAGTTGTTGAGGTGCTATCTTTGACCAAAAAAAAGTAGGTAGTGCTACAATAACCTGGGCGTGAGGTTTGCTTACCCTCATTATGCAACAAAGGTTCAAAGAAGCTGAGTTACCAGTTGAAGAATACAAAATTGGGCAAGAAGGCAAAAGTGAAATTTTAATGTAGTTGCCATCCATATTCTTTCCAGTGCCCTCATCAAACTACTTCTCCAACTCCATGCTCCAAGCTCCAGGGTCACACATGTCTATGAAAGAAACACGCCAATGGGTGAGAACCTAACGCTACACAATTGCCAACTACTGCTCAGATGACATCTGAGATGTGGTGTGCTGAGTGTGACTTTTTTGTAATAACCACTTTCCTGCAGACACACGGCAGAGGTGGCTCTGCCAGCCTGTCGTAAATACTCAAGTTTCCCACATTTCCTCTACCACAGAGGACTGCAGCACTCTTCTCTGCCTTTCTGCCAAGAGTGCAGAGGAAGAAAAGTTGCTGGTGGGCAGGGAGGTGGCAACTAGAGACCAAAAGGAATAATTTTTCCATTATGTCATCCAACTAGTTAGGGCTGTTCTCAGAGATAGTTATAGATTTTGGTAGATATGTTTTATAACCATCCCCCTGACCTAACTCGCCCATTAGTACTAACAGTTTTCCAGTTGATTCCTAAAATAAATAATAATGCAACCTGAAAACAATGCTAATTTGGCAATCTTTTCTTCAACATGTAATTACTACTTATATCTGTTTCTTTTCTTGTTTCATTCACTAGAACATCCAAAACAATAGCAAATAACAGTGTTGCTAGCAGCCATCTTCATTCATTCTTGACTTTAATGCTCTAAGTATCACAAAATTAAGCATATTTTTGGCTACTGGTTGGCCATAGACAGTCTTATTATGCTGAGAAAGTATATTTTTATTCTTAGTTCTTTCTCTAAGAGTTTTCACTGAAAGTGAATATTGAAATTTTAATAAATGCTTGTTTGACATTTGTGAAGATGATCCTTTTCTTCTTTAACATTTTGATGAGGTATATTAATAGACTTCCTAATAATAAGCCATAATGTCTTTCTAGAATGAACCTTTCTTGATCATGATGCATTGTTCTTTTAACATGCAACTGATTCAGTTTGTCAAGGTTTTATTTAGGATTATTTTCTCTGTGTTTATGAGAAAGATCAGACTATGACTATTTTTTGTGTGTTATATTTGTCAGACTTTGCATCTGTATGGTGCTAGGTCAGAGGATAGACTTGAGATAGTTTTCTTCTTTTTCTAGGGTTTAGAAAAGTTTTTTAAAAATCAAAAAGATCACTTGTCCTGGAGGTTTTGCTAATGGGTTTGAAAACTTTCATCATTTCCTTGTTTGCTCTTGGTCTAGATAGGGGCCCAATAAACCACAGCCTGCAGACCTGCCACCTGTTTTGACAAGCAGGGTTACTGGCACACAGCCATGCACACTTCTTGAGAAATCTCTCTGGCTGCTTTCACATTGCGATGGCAGAGCTGTGCCATTGCTACAGAACACTCCACAAACCTAAAACAGTTACTAACTGCCCTTAAGAAGAAAAGGAACTTTTCTGACCCCTGACTTCTTTTATGGTAGACAATTCTGGAACTTCTGTTCTCTTACACTTTCAAATTTAATACCAAAAATTAACAACATCTACCATCTAAGTTCTACACAGGGCCCAGCCATGGGATGAGCTCTTTCCATGGATTATTTCACTGAATCCACACAATCACTGTGTTATGGTCCCCATTTTACAGTGGAAGAGCTTGAAGCTGAGAGAGATTAAATAACCTGCCCGGAGTCAGGAGGTAGTAGTGGGGCACCCATAGCATGAACCCACATGTACCTGCTTTGAACACCACTGCAGCATCACATCTTGTTATCTGGTCATTGTCTGGATCTCCATACTTATGTCCTTTCTAATTCCTAATTTGCATTATATAGTTATTTTACAAATATTATAAACTGTGTTATATATTCATTTTATAAATATTATATGTTCATTTTTATCTGTGATTAGTCAAAAGTAGGTCTATTTTATTGGCTTTTGTTTGTTTTGCTTTGTCCTGTTTTCTAGGACTCAGTCTTCGAGTCATCAACACAATGCTTTTTATATATTCTCATCCTATTATATATTGCATTAGAATACAAAATATTACATATTATAATGCTATAGTTAATTCCACATTCTTACTCCTGCTTTCTATAGGTTTGTCTTGCAGAGGTTTTCTCCCATTGCCTAGTGAGTAGAATGCTTATTCAATTTATAGCCTTTCTTTGTTGGTTAATACTTTTAAAAGTACTTAAGGCTATGAATTTAGGATATTGATTAGGTACTATCTCACAAGTTGTGATCAATAGTTTACCAACAACTATAGTAAATAGCTCAAAACCTAAAATAATATTTTTGGTTTTTTATTAAACTTTTTATTTTGAGATCATTGTAGATTTTCATGCAGTTATGAAAAAATAATAGGGATATCCCACATATCCTTTACCCAGTTTCTCCCAAAGGTAACATCTTGCAAAACCATTAGCACAATATTCCAGCCAGGATATTGACTTTGATACAGTTATGACACAGAACATTTCACAAGGATCCTTCACATGGCCTTTTATAGTCACACCCACTTCTCTCTGCCCCCGCCCTCTCTTCACTCCCTGCAATCGCTGTTTTCCAATTCTATAATTCTGACATTTCTAAAATGTTATATAATTGTAATCATAATCATACAGTATATAACCTTTACAGGTTGGCTTTTTTTCACTTGGTATAATTGTCTGGTGATTCATTCAGGTTGTTGCATGTATCAATAGTTTGTTTCTTTTTATTACTGACTAGTACCCTGTGATGTGGACAGAACACAATATATTTTAGCCATTTACCTACTGAAGGACATTTGGGTTGTTTCCAGCTTGTGGCTATTATTAATAAAGCTGCTGTGAATACTTTCAGGAAAATTTTGTATAAAAATTACTTTTCATTTCTTGGGGATAAACACTCAAGAGAACGACCCAATTCCTGGGCCATATGTTTAGTTTTTTTAAGAAACTGCTGAACTATTCTCCAGAGTGGCTCTCCCAGTGTATGTTTCCACCAGAAGTATCTAAAAGGGGTCCAGTTGTTCCACACCCTCACTAGCGTTTTGTATTGTCATTATTTTTTATTTTAGCCATTCTATTAAGCATGTAATAATATCTCATGGTGGGTTGTGTGTGCTTGTGTGACTTTGCTGTCTTTTTATGTGCTGTATCACCTCTTCAGTGAAATGTCTATCTATATCTTTTGCCTATTTTCTAATTGAGTTGTTTGT
Organism: Phyllostomus discolor; assembly: GCF_004126475.2. Lineage (NCBI taxonomy): Eukaryota > Metazoa > Chordata > Mammalia > Chiroptera > Phyllostomidae > Phyllostomus > Phyllostomus discolor. The sequence goes on from NC_040905.2 coordinate 122,423,447, forward strand.
TTAGTCAAGTTATGACAGTTCTTTATGTATTCTAGATAATAATCCTTTGCAGATATGTGGTTTACAAATATTTGGTCCCATCTGTGATTTATCTTTTCATTCCCGTAACAGGGTCTTTCACAGACCAATAGTTTTCTAGTTGGATGTGGTCCAATTAATCAGTTTTTCCTTTTATGGTTCATGCTTTTGGTGTCAAGTCTAAGAACAACTGGCCCTAGATTCTAATGATTTTTCTCAAATGTTTTCTTCTAAAGCTTTTATAGCTTTATGTTTTACATTAAAGTCCATCATTTATTTTGAGTTAATTTTTGTATTAGGTGTGAAACTTAGGCCAAGGTTTATTTTTTTGTCCATAGGTGTACAATTGCCCCAGCACTACTGGGTAAAAATTCATTTCCTCAATTGAATTGTTTCTGTGTCATGTCAAAAATCAATTGGGGGCCTGGCCAGTATGGCTCAGTTGGTTGGAGCATTGTCCCATCAGAGCACATGCCTGGGTTGCAGGCTCGGTCCCCAGTCTAGGCACATATGACAGGCAACTAATCGATGTTTCTCTTCACATTGATGTTTCTCTCCACCCCCTTCTCCCTCTCTCTAAAATCAATGGGCATTGAGATGTCAGCATAGGTAACCACAGTTCACCTCCTCACACAACCACATCAAAATTACAACTAAATTATAGAACAACCATCACTCAGAGCCACCAGAAATTGAGTTGAATGGAAGTCTGACAACTATGGAATTAAAGAAACCACATCCAGTCAGGCTGGTAGGAAGGGTGGAGACATAGAATGGGCTGGTCCCACATACATGTGTGGTGGATAATAATTCAGGAGGGATATCTTGGGAGTGAGGAGTCCCAGCCCCACACCAAGCCCCCCAGACCAGGGAACCAGTGTCAGGAAAATAAGTCCCCATAACTTCTGGCTGCAAAAACCAGCAGGGATTGAATTGATGGAAGAAACTTCTAGTGTCCCCAGCAGCTCTTAAAGAATTCACACAAAAACTTAGTCAGACTCACTCCCTCTGAGCTCCAGCAACAGGGAAGCAGCTTGAAAGGTACCAGTGGCATACGGGGAGGAACTGAAGTGACTAGCATCAAGGCTGGGGCTGGGGGACAGCTTTTTCCCCAGAGAGAAAGGCAGGCAGAATCACAGAGCTGGCAGGCAGTACCATATCTGAGACTCCATCAACCTGGCTAATAGAGTTTACCCTGCCCTGGAGATCCCTGAGGCTCCATCCCACCCAACTTACATCTGTTTACAGTAGCTTTTCCATGTGAATGGCTAGTCTTGACTAACCTTCACAACTTCCTAAATCCATTCAAACAAGCAACAGCTGGCCTCAGTGAGGTCCTAGTCCCCATACGTCTTACTAAGGGCCCCAGGCTGGCACTAGCAGCAGCCAGCCTAGATTCATAGCTTGGCTTCACCTGGGAGTCTCCAAACCCAGCACAAGCAGCAGTCACCTCAGATTGGTCTATAGCAGCAGTCCCCAAATTTCTGGCACCAGGGACTGGTTTCATGGAAGACAATTTTTTCCCACAGACAGGAGACAGGAGGAAGAGCCCAGGAGAGCTTCGCTTGTGGCCTGGTTCTGGTCCACAGTCTGGGTACTGGGAACCCCTGCTCTATAGCTCAGGCAGGATGTCCCAGGAAAAACACAAGTGACCTTGGCCTGCACCACCCAGGAAACCTCAGAGCCTGCTCACCCAGTGGACAGCTACAGTTCATGCTGGAGCACCACCACCTTGCCACTGCATAGGTGATCCTCCACAGAGGGCAACGGTTGGTGTTCAGTGGTCACAGCCAGCTCTTGCAGCTTACTGGCCTGCATAAATCCCTCCCATTGACTTACCAATGGCAACCAAGGCTCAACTACAAGAGGAAGTTGTACTCAGCCCACACAAAGGGCGCACCTCAAGTTCCCAGCTTGGGTGATAGGGCAGGCTGTGCCACTGGACCCTACAGGACACCTACTACATTAGACCACACTACCAAGAGACTAAGTCAAAGGCGCTCTATCTATTACATAAAAATAAACACAGGGAGGCTGCCAAAATGAGGAGAAAAAAAACATGGCCCAAATGAAAGAACAGATCAAAACTCCAGAAAAAGAACTAAACAAAGTGGGATAATCTATCAGATGCAGAGTTCAAAACACTGGTTATAAGGATGTTCAAGGAACTTAGTGAGGATCTCAACATCATAAAAAAGATCCAGTTGGAAATGAAGGATACACTAATTGAAATAAAGAACAATTTACAGGGAAACAACAGTAGAGTGAGTGAAACTGAGGATCAAACCAATGATTTGGAATATAAGGAAGCAAAAACAACAACAACAAAACACCAAACAGATCAACAAGAAGAAAAGGGAGCAGGGGGATGAAGATAGTATAACAAGCCTATGGGACAACATCAAGAGGTCCAACATTTACATCATAGGGGTGCCAGAAGGAGAAGAGAAAGAAGAAGAAATTGGAAATCTATTTGAAAACATAATGAAAGAAAACTTCCCTAATTTGGTGAAGGAAATAGACATGCAAGTCCAGGAAGTACAGAGAGTCTCAAACAAGATGGATGCAAAGAGCACCACTTCAAGACACATCATAATTAAAATGCCAAAGGTTAAAGATAAAGACAGAATCTTAAAAGCAGCAAAAGAAAAGCAGTCAGTTACCTACAGGGGCGTTCCCATAAGACTGTCAGCTGATTTCTCAAAAGGAACTTTGCAGGTTAGACGGCAATGGCAAGAAGTATTCAAAGTCATGAAAAGCAGGGACCTACACCCAAGATTGCTCTACCCAACAAAGACATCATTTAGAATCAAAGGGAAAATAAAGAACTTCCCAGACAAGAAAAACCTAGAGGAGTTTATCATCGCCAAACCATTATTATATGAAATGTTAAATTTAAGAAAAAAAAGATCAAAACTATGAACAATAAAATAGCAATAAATACATACCTGTCAACAACTGAATCTAAAAAACAAACTAAGCAAGCAAAAAGTAAAAGACAAAATCATGGATACAGAGTGTTTTGATAGTTGCCAGATAGGAAGGGGTTGTATGGGAATGGATGAAAAGATGAGGGGATTAAGAAGCACAAATAGACAGTTACAGAATAGTCACAGGGATGTAAACTACAATATAGGAAATGGAGTAGCCAAAGAACTTATACAAATGACCCATGAACATGAACAGTGGTGTGGGACTGCCTGAGGGAGTAGGGTGTGCTTGGCTGGGATGGGGGTGGCTAAGGGAAAAAAATAGGGATAACTGTGATAGCATAACCAATAAATATAATTTAAAATATAAAATAAAACCAATGGGTGTGTCCTTGGGTGAAAATAAAAAAATCAATTGGGTGCCATCATGTGGGTATCTTAATGGGTTCTCTATTCTTTTCAATTAGTTTGTGTCCCTCCACCAACACCACACAGTCTTGATCACTATAGGTACATTATAAGACTGATTTCTCCCATTTTAGTCTTTTTCAGAACTGCTTTAGCTAGTCTAGATCCTTTGCCTTTTTATATAAATTACAAAACACTTTTGTTGGGAATTTGATAGGAATTTTGTATATCAAGTTGCGGAGAACTGACATCTCTACTATGTTGGGTCTTTCATGTTCATTGCTAGTATATAGAAGAACAATTTATTTTTGTATTTTTAGAAGAGTTTTTTAAAATTGTAGATTTCTTGAAATTTTCTGTATAGACAATCATGTCACCTGCAAATAAAGACAGTTTTAGTTCTTCCTTTCCATATGCCTTTCCATATGCCTTTTATTTCCTTTTCTTGCCGTATTACAATGCTTAGAACTAGCTAAAACATCCAGCAGTAGTTTGAATATGTACCAGGGTTACTAAGTAAAGTATTTTATTTTTACGTCCTTCAGTTTTACAACCTCTGTTATTAATTTCTAGTTTTATACCATTTTAATCAAGGAAAGTCAGTGGCATATTTTATAATTAAATCTTTCATGTAAAAAACAGTAAATTAAATGTTCCTTTGCATCAGTCACCTACTCTCTACTTTCCAGTCTCCATTAACATAAGCTACTATTTTAGACTCAGATTAAAGTTATATTTATATCATATTACCTTTCATTCACAAATAATCTATTTTACTTTATTATTAAGACTTGTTTTTATCCTGGCATGGAAATTCTCTCCAGAGGATGCCAAGACTTTATTTTTAGAGTGGCTTAAGGTTCACAGCAAAACTGAGGGGAAGGTACAGGCATTTCCCATATACCCTCTGCCCTCACATATACACAGCTTCCCTTATTATCAACATCTCCTACTAGAGTGGGACATTTGTTACAACTGATGGACCTTCTGTCATCTATTTTAATATGAGACTTACAGAAATTACTTGAACTCAATGTTATGTTTAATTGTTCAACACGTATATCCCATTTCCTCTATGCCATCACTTCTCCATGTTTAAGTCTCTAATATTAGATATTCTCTTAGACAGAGGACATCTTCAAATAACTCTTTCCTTGGTAGACTTCCAGAGTCTTTTTATATCTGAAAACTTTTTTTCTGTGGCCTTCACACACGAATGACAGCTTGACTGAGAATTAAATATGTAGATTATAACACTCCCATCAAAACTCTATAGATGAAGCTGCATTATCTGAAGTACTACAATACTCATTGCAAATACATAGCCAGGCCCTGTCTTTGCCAAAAGATAGATTGTGTAGATTATCCTTGGTCCTGCTCTTTCTGCTTTGGTGATAGCCAAGTCCCCTTTCTCAAGCCAGGTGTGAGGGGAGGATAATGTGCACAGCTCCAGACTCCCAGCAGCTCTACTGACCTAAAACAGACTCCTCTCTCCTCCACTACCCATTCTTGGACCCTGGGAACTCCCACCATAGCCCTGTTGGTCTTTCTTACATACCTTACCTGTGCAAGCCTTGCAGTTCCCTACCCAAACAAGTGCAAAGGTAAACTGCCTCCCTCGCCTTCCTCTCTTAATGTGGTAAGGAGATTGGGAGTGGTAGGAAACCTCTGGTCATTTCCAAAAGTGATTCTGGAGCAGAAGAGGGCTGACTTTTTACTTGGTACAAACTTGGGTCTCTTAGTTTAGGAATAGAGCCGTGGGAGAGAGACAAAAGGTCTTTCTACTGTTTCCAGTTGGTTTTTGTTTCAAAAGTGATGCTTGTGGTGAGTGGACCCAATTTAGTCCCATCTGTCTCAGAGTTAATGAAGATTTCACTGAGATGCCAACAACTATTTCCAGTGTTCTCAATAGTATTCTTCCTATTTTTTGTTATCTTAACTATTTGAGGGCAAAGTTGGAAATGTTGCCTTAGGGACTGATAACAAAATGTAATTGTCAACTTATGCCAAGACTAAGTCTTTACTTGGAGTCACAGAGCCTTTGATATTGATGGCAGTCACAGATCCTGACCTGCATGAGCCAGTGTGGCCTAAGGCATTGCTCTACAACAAATCCCCTACAACACCAATTCTCAAAGTTCAGTGTGCCTTTAGTAAGCATCAGCTGGGGAACTTATTGAAAATTGATAAGGCTCCACCCCTAAGATTTTGATGGAGTCCAGGCTCTGAATTTTTATCAAACACCAGGGATGCATGCAGGTGCTCCAACAACAACCCCTGGAGAACTGCAGCACTAGAAGCATCTCCTCTAAAACCAACAGACATAAACCCAGTTGTTGGTTTCTAACACAGACATAAAGCTGGTTTCCTCAAAGTCACACACAGAAAGAAGCAAATATAATTCTACACCTACCACAATTGCTGGAGGAGAGCTGCCTGGTGCAGCAACTGTGCATAACATGACACCTTCTCAAAATTTCTCGTGGCTAGTTAGACTCCAACAAATGCCATTTCACCAGAAAATAGCACTTATGGAAATTTTACAGGAGGATTTCTCCCCATTGGAAATTATACATTTATATTTACCACAGTATCCTTAATGACACCGTTTGAAATGGCCCCAAATTGGAAAGAATCTACAGTCCATCACCAGAGGACTGGTTTAATAAATTATGAATTGTCCATACAACAAAAAACTTTGCATCTGTTTTTAAGCATTAGGAAGCTCTCTTTATACTGATATAGAAAGATCTTCGAGATGCAGAGTGAGGGAGTAGGAGAGAGTAATTCAAATATGTGAAGTTTGGTATAACATTCTCCTGCCAATCAGTCAAAATACCCAACAAATGAGAACAAATATCAGCCATTACACCACACTAGAGCCTACTAACCAAACATAAGAAAAACAAAGTGTAGAATACAGGTTGTAGTATGCTACCTTTTCCCAAGAAAACAATGAAAGTTAGAGGGAAAACAAACTTCTGGAAAGATACCCAAAGCAAGGCTGGGAAGTGGGTGGATGGAGGACAGAATTACATGAGACTTTAAAATGATATACTTCCTTGTATTTTTGTTAACCATGTGACTATATTACAAAAAATTACATTTTAAAACACAATTTTTAAAGAGATTTTCAATGTGTAGGAGAGATATGTATGCCAAGGGTGGTGTAATTTCATTTGTTTATTTATTTTTAAATTTCATTTTTATTTATTTTTAGAGAGAGGAGAGGGAGGAAGAAAGAGAGGGAGAGAAACATCGATGTGCAAGAGAAATATTGATAGGTTGCCTTCTCGCACACCTCCAACTGAGGACCTGACCCACAACCCAGGCATCATCTGACAAGGAATCAAACCAGTGACCTTTTGGCTCACAGGCCAACACTCAATCCACTGGGCCACACTAGCCAGGGCTTAATTTGAATCTTATATTTCTTCTGGGTCCCTGTAGTTGGTATATCTCAAATGTGCCCATTAGTAAGCAGTTTGCTGCAGTAAGGAAGGTGGGTGAGCCTGCCTTGCCTATATCAGTGATGTTTAGAAGACTGCCTGATCAGGCTTCATAGAAAGTACTGATTACTGGATTGAGCATGGGCTGCGAACCAAAGCATCGCAGGTTCGATTCCTAGTTAGGGCACATGGTTGGGTTGCAGGCCACAGCCCCCAGCAACCGCACATTGATGTTTCTCTCTCTTTCTCCCTCCCTTCCCTCTCTAAAAATAAATAAATAAAATCTTTTAAAAATGTCATTTAAAATAAATAAAATATCATTTTAAAAAAAGAAATACATATATATATGTATATATATGTATACATATAAAGAAAGTACTGATTACCTACCTCCACAGTGGTTCTCAAACCTGGCTGTTCATTGTAATCACCTGAGGAGCCTTTAATAAGGGCTGCTACTCGGGTCCTGCCCCCAGCTCTTTTGATTTCACCAGTTTGAGGTAAGGCCAGGGCACAGGGACTTTTCAAAGCTCCCCAGGTCAATCTAACATTTGGCCACAAGTGCCAACCTCTTGATCTGGCAGCTCTACAGTGAGGTTTCCAAAACCAATGTAAAAACACATCCTGCAGGTGGCTGTTCAGCCAGGTTTGTGACCAGCAGTTCCAAAATAAACCTCTCCTCTTCCCAGCCATCACCATACTCTGGCAGAGACTCAAGCACTTGCAAAGGCCAGATACAGAAAAAAGAAGCCAACTTTGCTCAGGAAATAAGACCTTCATTTTCTAAATGCAGTCAGTTATTCCTGAGAGTGTGGCTCACACTCCTACCACCCCAGGTTCTTCCTCCTCCTCTTTCCACCCCACACACAACCCCGAGGGCCTCAGTCAGGGGTCATACTGCCACTTCTCCTGTGGGAGCCACAGGGCAGACAGGAGTGTGGCCTTTGCCTCTCTACTACATGGCGTGTCTCATCCACTGATATTAGTGTACTCTGAGAAGGGGAATCATCTGGCAACAATGTCGCTTTGCCTGCTATATTCAAGGCTCCCATTCAACCACATATCATGAACTTTGTTCACACCAACTTTCACAAAAACAGCAGATTCCTGTACTGTCAGTGAATTGGCAGGTCATCAAGACAGTGCTGAGTCTTAGGGTACTACTAGCAGAGCCGTGGCTCAGATTCTCTGAGTTCAAGGTGGTGGGACTCATCATTCTAACCAAGGTGCTTTTGGAAATATGTGTCATGGGGGCTGCATATTTGAACCAACAAAAGTCTAGTGCTATTGGCATCACAGAGTGGGCACAACACAGAGGCAATATACCATGTGTTCTGCCCCAGCTGCCTTGGCCATACCAGCACTGGTCATATCTAAAGGTCACCGTAGGGAGGAAGTTCCTGAACTTCCTTTGGTGCAGGGGACTCCAACCTTTTGGTGTCTCTGGGCCACAGTAGAAGAAGAAGAGTTGTCTTGGGCCATGAATTAAATACTTGTAACATGTAATCACAAAAATACCTCATAATGCTTTAAGTAAATTTACAATTTTATGTTGGGCAGCATTTATAGCCATCCTGAGCTGCAAGCAGCCCACGGGCCACAGGTTGGACCTGCTTTAGTGGTTGAAGATAAAGTTGAAGGCTACAAGAAAACCAAGGAGGCTGTTTCGCTTCTTAAGAAACTTAAGCCCTGCAATGATATCAAAAAGGTCTATGCCTCTCAGCAAATGAGAGCTGGCAAGGGAAAAATGAGAAACTGTCGTCGTATCCACCGCAGGGGACCTTGCATCATCTTTAATGAGAATGATACCATCAAAGCCTTCAGAAACAGCCCTGGAATTAATTCTGCTTAATGAAAGCAATCTGAACATTTTAAAACTTGCTCCTGGTAGGCCATTTCTGCATTTGGACTGGAAGTGCTTTCCACAGGTTATGACTTATACAGCACTTGGCAAAATGCTGCCTCCCTCAAGAGTAACTACAACCTTCCCATGCACAAGATGCTTAGTACAGACTTTAGCAGAATCTTGAAAAGCCCAGAGATCCAAAGAGCCCTCCAAGCACCACACAAGAAGATCCATCACAGAGTCCTGAAGAAGAATCCACTGAAAAACCTGAGAGTCACGTTGAAGCTAAACCCATATGCAAAGACCATGAGTCAGAACACCATTCTTCACCAGGCCAGAACCACAAACTCTGGGTGGGCAGAGCAGTAGCAGCACTAGAAGCCAAATCAGATGAGAAAGGGGCTCAAGGCAAGAAGCCTGGTGTGGAGAAAGAAGACAAGAAGGCATTGACCTTACAAAGCAGAATAAGCCCTGGGTACACACACACACACAAAAGCCTGCAGCTACTGAGAACCCAGCAGCTGAGAAGAAGCCCGCAGAAAAGAAACCTACCACAGAAAGGAAGAAGCCTGTAATATAAACTTAAATATGTTTATTCTATAAAGGTCAAATCACTGTGGACAGCCAATTTTGACTAAAAACCTGATCAAAGGCAGTGAGGAAATGAAGAAAGAAATCACAGTGACATGTCACCAGTGCATAACCTCCACTACCCACACCACCACTACAGTAGCAAAGACCAAGAGAGAAGGTACACATGCAAATACATCCTATTTCTAACCTGAAGAGGATAGAGCCCAAGATGGGTAAAAATTTTATAAACTGGAAATATTTTCTAGACTTGACTATTGTAACAAAGATCAGCATTCACATGAGAAAGCACAATTTCTAAAAATCAAAAAATAAAGATTCCACTTAAAGATTACCTTCCTCTTAAAATTGCCATTAAAATAGCACTTATTCCCTGATGGGGGCGCTCTTGAGGCAAATCCCTGAGATATATCTGTAGACATAACCTTGTCCTTTCTGCCCAGCAAAGCCATGCCTGAAACTGATAGTGCTTGAATAAGTTTGAAGAAGCACCAGGGAATAAAATAAGAGGGAGCAGGAGCTTTTAATGTCCTAAAGACTGAAGAAACACTTTTTCCCCAATGTCTAAAAATCAACAGTCCTTTTAAAAATGCCAGACACCTGGAAGGCAAGGTGTCCCTAGAGAGATGCTGCAGCAGAATCACACCCCTCTATGACCACCTAATCCTATTTCTCTACACAAGACCTGATTAGAAAAAGAAAAGTGTTTATACAAAACCAATAATAGTCAGAATCAAGCAAGGCCAGGAAGAAGACCCTCCATTGCTCAAGGGCAAATTTCCATAAAAAGAAAGTCAAATGGAAGGAGGGACAGAGGTATGAACAAATGATGGATGGATTGATAGACAAATGGATGGACAGATGATGGATAAATGGATGGATGGGTAGATGATTGATGGATGCATGAGTGGATATAAGAATATATCAATTCATACAACTTTCAAAGTCAGAGCTCTAATATACCTGGTTTATGTAGAAAAGTATAAATTTTCTGCTTAAAAAGATTTTATCCCCAACTATACATGCCCTTTCACCTTGTTGTCTTCCCAAATCTCCAAATTATGAACTCTAACTGAATCAATTAAGATGTTTTTGGCTCCAGTTAACCAGCAGGCTTTGCTGGCTGGAAAGGACCAGGGTATATCTGCAGAGAATATCCAACTAAATGCTTCTTAAACAAAAGGGGCATATCAATAAACCTTACACACACACACAAAGTTTGAAGCAATAGGTTTCTGGGGCTATATCAGTGACTTGAGAATGTTGGCCCACCAGGTTGGTGTCACTGCAATTCTTGGCATCTGTTTAGTCTAAAGGTAGTCTGATTTTGACATGTGAGACCTCTTTGGAAAGGGTTGGGATTCAAAACAAGTTTTCCTCTTTCACATTGGCTAAAACTGGGTCCCATCCCCACTATCAGACCAATCACTGAGAAGAGCAATAGAATTATCATGGATCACTTGTATTTTGTCCCTTGAGTACATTGGTATCTTTAAACAAAACTAAAAACAAAAAAAAAGAAAGGCTGTTGGATGAGCCAACATCATCTTCTGTTCCCATTTCTAAATCCCCAGATAGCTACAAGGCTGGGCCCTCCAATCAGAACTGCACCTAATAATTCCCATAATGTACCCTCCAGAAAGATTCCAATAACCTCATTCCCTTTGTAAACAAGTTTTCCACCTTCATCTCCTTAGCCTCTTACTCAGGGCACTTAGGATTGCACATGACAGAACCCCACTAAAACTAGCTCAAGTAAAGAAAGAAATTTGTTGTAAGAAAACAAGCTATCTCGCAGAAACCAGGGGCAGTAACTATAGTTTGCCTTCTATGCAGGATCACCAGGAACCAAGGCAGCCACTTCCATCTCTGGTCCATGTGACCTCTGAGCCTGCCCTACTCCTCTCGCCTCTCTGCAGTTCATCTTTCTCTGCTATGTGATGCACATCATAGAGTCCCTGAGATGCTACGTACTTCTAGTCTGGTGTTGATGGAAGCTAGCTGGCATCTCAATGCTAAGTCCAAGTTCCCAGAGAAAGAATCAGGAGCTATAATCAATCCACCAGCCACAGAGGAGAGGAATGCCAGGTTACATAGTTCAGTTGCAGAAGCTAGAAACCACTCCTCAGGGTCTATTTGCCAAAATGTAAGGAATGCAAAGGCCTTGAAGTCCTAACAAGGTTGTACAGCTTTCTTTAAAGGAACTTCTTGGACATCAATCAGCCTCCAAGACCTAGAAGGCCAGAAGGATGGGGAAGAAAAAACAGCGGTCATCCCAGAATGACCACGTGAGCCTTCTTATCTCTCAGCAGGTAGCACAGCTGGCAGAGCAGAGCTGGAGAGGAGGGAAGAAGCCATACTGACACACATAACATCTTGCCTAGCAGCTACTCTCTTCCCTCCTCCCTGCTCTGCCTCAGATTGGCTCCTGCCCAGGCCCCTTCTCACACCCTTACTCCCACCTAACTACACTCATCATTGCACATTCTGTGCTCCACTCTGGGCTCCTCTTTGCCAAGATGCTTTCCCACAAAGGGGTCCCTGTCTTCCAGCTCACTTTCCACACAAACATCTACCTCAGAAGTAAGCTTGGTCTATTTTAAACTCCTGTAGTTGTCTGCCAAATGTCTCGTCTGGAGGCCTCATGGTCTACTGAGAGGAGAATAGAACCAAATGTAGAAGCACAGAAACTGATGTCTGGTCAAGGACCCACCATTAGCTCAGAACCTTGGGACAATCAAGGCATCCTTCCCATAGGTGATAGAGAAAACTCCCCTTCAGTTAGTTCTTGGGAATGTTGGGAGCACAAACGGATGTAAAAGATAAAAGTTTTAGACAGTGAGATAACAGTGATAGTAGGTCCATGATGGCATCTTTGCTGATCCTAACTCTTGTGGGGAATCATATAAAATTTATAAAGAACTTACCAAACTGAACATCGAAAAAACAAACAATCCAATTTAAAAAAACGGGCAAGGAACCTGAATAGACACTGCTCCAAAAAGGACATGCAAAGGACCCATAGACATATGAAAAGATGCTCAACATCACCAATCATCAGAGAGATGCAAATGAAAACCACAATGTGTATCACCTTACACCTGTCAGTCAGAATGGCTGTCATCGATAAATCAACAAGTCATAAGTGTTAATGAGGATGTGGAAAGGGAACCCTCGTGGCACTATTAGTGGGTATGCAGATTGGTACAGCCACTGTGGAAAACCGTATGGAGTTTCCTCAAAAATTTAAAGAGGGAATTGCCTTATAACTCAGCAATTCCACTTATGGGGATATACATAAAGAAGCCTGAAACACTGATTCAGAAGAATATATGTACCTCTGTGTTCATTGCAGTATTATTTACAATAACCAAGATTTGGAAGCAGCCCAAGTGCCCATCAGTAAATGAACGTGTAAAAAGGCAGTACTACATTTACACAATGGAATACTACTCAGCCATAAAAAAAAAAATAAGGAAATCTTACCTTAAGCACCAGCATGGATGGGCCTGGAGAGTATTAAACTAAGTGAAATAAGCCAGTCAGAGAAGGGCAAATACCACAGGATTTCACTTATATGTGAAAACTAATAAACAAAATAAACAAATAAAACAGAAACAGACTCATAGATATATACAGACAATGGAGACATGTCAGAGGGGAAGGGGGGTGGACATGGGTGAAAAACATAAAGAGATTAAGCAAAGAAAAAACTCAGACAAAAGCATGATGATTACAAGAGAGAAGGGGAGTTAGGGGGAGGTAGAAGAGGGTATACGGGTGATAAATGGTGATGGAATGAGACTTGACTTAGGATGGTGAACAAACACTAAAATATATGAATGATGTATTATAGAATTGTACACCTGAAATCTATTTAATATTATTAACCAATGTCACCAAAAAAATTCAATAGAAATTATAAAAGAAAGAATTAGCTGTGGCTGGTGTGGCTCAGTGGATTGAGTGCCAGCCTGCAAACCAAAGGATCACCGGTTCGATTCCCAGTCAAGGCACATGCCTGGGTTGTAACCCAGGTCCCCAGTGGGAGGCATGTGAGAGGCAACCACACATTGATGTTTCTCTCCCTCTCCTTCTCCCTCTCTTCCCCTCTGTCTAAAAATCAATAAATAAAATCTTTAAAAAAGAATTGATGGCTTCATTTTTTTCACTTCCTTATTTTATTTTTGTTTAATATATTTTAATGATTATGCTATTAGTTGTACCATTCCCCCCCCCTTTATTCCTCTCCACCCTGCAGTCCCCTCCCACCCACACCCCCTCCCCCTTAGTTCATGTCCATGGGCCATACAAATGAGTTCTTTGGCTTCTACAGTTCTTATACTATTCTTAACTTCCTCCTGTCTATTTTGTACCTACCATTTTTGCTACTATTCCCTGTACCTTTTCCCCCTTTCTCCTCCTCCCCCTCAATGCTGATAACCTCCATGTGATCTCCATTTCTATGATTCTGTTCCTGTTCTAGTTGTTAGCTTAGTTTGTCTTTGTTTTTGTTTTTTTAGGTTTGGTTGTAGATAGTTGTGAGTTTGTTGCATTTTACTGTTCATATTTTTTATCTTCTTCTTAGATAAGTCCCTTTAACTTTTCATATAATAAGGGCTTGGTAACGATGAACTCCTTTAACTTGACCTTATCTGGGAAGCACTTTATCTGCCCTTCCATTCCAAATGAGAGGTTTGCTGGAAAGAGTAATCTTGGATGTAGGTCCTTGCCTTTCATGACTTGGAATACTTCTTTCCAGCCCCTTCTTGCCTGCAAGGTTTCTTTTAGAAATCAGCTGACAGTCTTATGGGCACTCCTTTGTGGGTAACTGTCTCCATTTCTCTTACTGCTTTTAAGATTCTCTCCTTATCTTTAATCTTATCTAAGGTAATTATGATGTGCCTGGGTGTGTGCTTCCTTAGGTTCAACTTCTTTGGGGCTCTCTAAGTTTCCTGGACTTCCTGGAAGTCTTTTTCCCTTGCCAGATTAGGGAAGTTCTCCTTCGTTATTTTTTCAGATAAATTTTCAATTTCTTGCTCTTCCTCTTCGCCTTCTGGCACCCCTATGATTCAGACATTGGAATGTTTAAAGTTGTCTTGGGGGTTCCTAAGCCTCTCCTCATATTTTTGAGTTCTTGTTTCTTCATTCTGTCCTGGTTGAAAGTTTATTTCTTCCTCTGCTCCAAACCATTGATTTGAGTCCCATCACTGTTAGTTCCCTGAACATTTTCCTTTATTTCATTTTTCATAGCCTTCACCTTTCCTCTATGTTGAGACCATACTGAACCATTTCTGTGCACATCCTGATTACCAGTGTTTTGAACTGTGCATCTGACAGTCTGTGAGTACCAAATAGGCTGGCTATCTCTTCATTGCTTAGTTGTATTTTTTCAGGAGTGTAGATGTGTTCTTTCATTTGGGCCATTTTTGTGTCTGCGTGCCTGTTAAGTAGTAAGGAGCAGAGCCTTAAGTATTGGCCAGGGCCGGGGAACCCATATCCCTGCTTTTTGGCAGTTTGTGAGGGAGGGGTCTGAGAGGGAACAATGCTGCTTGCTTGGCTCTCAGCTGGCTTTCAGTCACTTCCTCTGCTACCACAAGCTAACTGGACCCTTCTGGTGCTGATTCCCAGGTGGGTGGGTTTGTGTACATTCTAGGACCCTGTGGGTCTCTCCAACAAACTCTCCTGTGAGGCTGGGAGTTTCTCCCACTGCCTCAACCCCCACAGGTTTTTTTTCAGTCAGAGGTTTTGAGACTTTATTTCCCCACATTGGAACCCTGGATTGCACAGTCTATCTCGCTCCCCAGTTTTTTCTTCCAGTTTATCTGTATGCAAATGTGGGACCACCCACTCCACCAGCCACCACCTCACCCACCCCTGTCAGCTACCACCATGCTGTGCATCCTCTCTACCCCTCCTACCAGTCTGGATGAATATTTCTTCTTTATCTCCTTGGTTGTCAGACTTCCATATAGTTTGATTTTTTGTCAAACTATATGGTTGTTTTTTGTTTTCAAATTTGTTGTTGTCCTTCTTTTGGTTGTGGGAGGACACAAAGTGTATCTACCTACGCCTCCATCTTGGCCAGAAGTCCCTTGTCCCTGATGGCTTCCTTTACTTTTCTGAGAAGACACTCCCAGTGTCATGAGGGAACAGCCAATAACAGACCAGAATCCTCAAGTCCATCTTTAGGTACTGATGCTTGAAAATGGTTTCCATGACAATCAGCTCTGCCCCTTTGCTTTCTGAATGATCCTGAGACAGTCATCCACTCTGTGAGCTTCAGATTCCTTCAGATGTGAGTAGGCATCTGCTATTGTTACAAAGTAGGACTATAATATTGTTAAGATGTATCTTTAATATTTACATGGTAATAGTACCTACCACACGATGTTGTGAGAATTAAATGGACTTGGTGCTAACCAATAACAACAGTAAATGTTTCATATGTATTGGGTGCTGCATAAGAACTTTGCGTGCATTCACTCATAACAACCCTATGAGGCCCATAATAAGCACTAAATGTTTTCATTTACAGACATAACAACAACAAGTTAGAAAACAAATCTTTAAAAACAGACAGTGAAAACCAACTTTAACTTTTTTCCTAGAGTCTGCAGACAAGCCATCGAAATACCCTTCAAAAGAGTTACTCCATAATTTCAAGTGGGAAGAAAGCATCCACCTTGAACATTTGCTCATCTACACACAATGCAGCTGGCTTGGACGTTAGAAAGACTGGACCCACCCATCTCCCCCCACACACACTTCCTTCCATCTTTCCTCAAGCTGTTATCTTCCCCCAGATGAAAGCTTCCCACATCCAAAAGATACCAGCTGGCTCAGAGAGAGCTGCCTTCCCATGGAAGAGAGTTACTGGGAGGTCTGACAATCATATGAATCTACAAATCCCACTTCAACCACAGCAGATGGTAGAGGGAAGCATTACTGATGCAAAATGTCACAGAAGGTTTCAGGGGGTCCCATAGGAGGCATCACATGTCACAGAACACTATCCTCTACCACCACATCAGTTTTTTCCCTCCTCACTGACTCTTCTGGATGGCCTCAGGAACCCAAAAACCCTCTCCTACTTTGCAGAACAATCAGCCACTCCTTTCTGAAAACATAGGCATCTGAAGAAAAGGAACTTCACCTTCTCCCGAAGTTTTAGTCAGAATATCAAAGTGTTTTTCCCTTTGGAAAAAAAAATAGGTGTTTCACAAAACAGAAAAAAGAAACTGGTGTAATCCAATTTTTAGCCAAGAAAAATTTACTGATGATCTACTATATGCCAGGCACTGTTCTAGACTCTGAGGCTACACAAGGGAACAGGTTGTTAAGATGATACAACAGTCTTCATGTGTTTGCAGGTCTGATTATGTATAAAATCATTACGTTAACATGTATTAGAGAATATTCCAGACACTGCTGAGTGCTTTCTATACATTACCTTACTTCATTCCTCACAACCCCCAGTGAGGTATTTCATTCCTATCTGACAGAAGAGAAAACTAAGGCTCAGAGAGGTAAATGATCTGGCCGAGACCACACAGCTAGGAAGCAGCATAGTTCAAATCCAACCCCAGGTCTGCCTGGTTAAAAAGTTCACACTTTTAGCCAGTAGCTCTGGAGGCCACATCAGTCTCTAGCTTCTAATTGCTCAATAAGTCCCCAGTGCCTCTGCAGCATGGCATTTAAACTCTCCCTACTTTTTCTATTAGGATTTCCCACAAATGCCTTTAAGCCACCTTGATTCCTGCCATGGTGCAGGGCCAGCTTTTCCTTTCCCCTTGGGCCATCATTTATGCAGCATGTTCTCACCCATCTGTCCTCCCTCATTCTCCTCTATTCTGAAACTCCAGCCCCATGTGACAACAAAAGATCTCCTTAAATACTCAATGCAAAAGTCACCTTCTTAGTTTTGCTTATGAGAAAAGATCAACTACTATATAACTGATATCCAATGCCAGGCCAGAGTACCAAATTAAAATCATGTATCAAAGTTATTATTCTAGGTTTAAAAAAAAAGCCACCTTCTCCAGCAAGCCTTCTCAGTCCCCCTAACACAAGTCTGTTTTCCAGCGTACCTTGTCCCAGCCCTTAGCATCATGTCTTTTACATGATGGGTATCTCTAGACAGTATCTCTACCCCTAACACAATGCTCGAGTTCCAGGCAGCTGAGGGTACCCCATATTCCACACCACCTTGCACAAGTTCTTGCTCAATAAATGTTTGCTGAAATAACTCTATCTGTGCTTTCATCTCTACACATTTCAACAATATTTCCAAAGCCAATGTCCCCAGCCTGTGGCTCACATCTGTTCGCACCAGAGTCTACAGGAGCTCTTGCAGAAAAGTTCATCAACTTCCATGATTGTAATCACTATCGATATTCAACCAAGTCCCAAATTTCTGTCCTGAGCCCAGATCCATGCCCTAAGTCCCAGGTCTGAATATCTACGTGCCAATCAGTCTGTGCCATTTGGACATCCAAGGGGAAACTCGTGATTTTCTCAAAACACAGTCCTCTTCCCATGGTCCCCATCTCTGGGAATGGTACCACCAACCCACCTAATCCCTAAGCCTGGGAACCAACCCTGACTCCTCCCTCTCCCACATTCCACCCATCCCAAATCAGTCGCCAAGATCTCTCAAATAACACTCCCTAAACAGCTCTCTCATCCTCCAGCCACCTTTCCCACCTCACTGCAATCCAGGCGATGTCAAATTCTGCCTAGATTCCTACAACTCTTCTCAACTCAAGTCCCCTCCTCCAGTCTTGCCACCTAGAAATTCATTTTTCAACTGCAGCCAGAGTGGCTTCTAAATGACAAATTTAATCATGTAATACTTTATTTTTTTATCTGTACCATAAGGGAAAAAAAATCTACTCTTTAACTGAACATGTGAGCCCTTTACGATAGGGTTCCTACCCTCCTTTTCCCTAACCATATTCTCCACCCTGTAAATATATAAAGAGACACTCTGTGCCAGTAAGGCAAACAAATTTTGGTTCCTGAATCCTCCTGTGCCTTTGTATATGCTACTCCCTCTGCCTGGAACTCCCTTCTTCTTTCCACACCCTCCTTTAGTTAGTTGAACCCATCATCTTTGAGGCTGGACTTCAAAATCATTTAGTCCTCCTGGAAGCCTTCCTGAAGCCTTCAATTAGGTGCCCCAACTTGCCTCACCTCGGGACACCACAGAGCAATCACGGCACATAGACATTGAATCAGTGTCTACCTACTTATTTGTTTGTATTCTTTACTAGGTAAGGCTTTTGTAATGGCAGGAACTGTGCCAATCATGTTCACTGTTGGATACCCCTACCACCACCTGGCACAGCAGGTATTCAATAAATGTATACATCAAGGCTTTTGAGAATATACACAGCTGGCCAATTAGAGTACTGCTTTCTCCCCTGAGCCTGGTAGCCAGTTCAGACCAAGTGAGATTTAACCAATAGAGAAGGAGGGTGCTCTTCCTTGCATGAATTTGAATGTAGAGGAAATAAATATGGGTAGAGCTTCCACAGACATCTTGCCATTGGGAGGGGAGGCTCCTGTATCTGAGAATGGAGCCAATGAAGAGGAAGGAGAGAAGGAGTGGGAGAAACTGTCCTGGTAACATAATGAGCTCCTGAATCAAACTATACCTAAAGGCATATAACCCTTAAACTTTTTGGTTACATGCAGCAAAAAAACACCCTTCTGAATTCAGCCAGTTTGAGTTTTCTGTCACCTGTATTCCTGCCTCATACAAAGGGTAGGTGGCATGAACAAATTTTAAGGTTCCATCCCACCCTGAGATTTAGGATTCAAATGTCAGCATTAGATACATACCCTCAGCATTAACAGGCATAGGTAGCTAGAAGGAAAAAAACACATTATTCTAAGTAGCAGGCAAATACTATAAGATAAGTCAGGTTTGTGCAAATATAAACCATGCCTGTGTACAGGACCACCTAACAAAAACAGCTGCCCTCTGGATGTTAGCCAGTGGAGGCAGCTCGTGGAGACATCCACCGTCATTCCAGCCACAAAGCCATAACTATAAATCCAAACACATCCCCCATCTGTCACGTGGTGCAGCTTTGGGTTATGGGGGTAGAAGGAGGGGGAAGCTAAAACACAGCGAGAAGGGGGGTTTGCTGTTCGTTTTGAAATGTGTTGTCAAAGCAAGTATGTCCTTTAGAAATGGTACTGTAATGACCACAGTCAGTGTGTGTCTTGCAATTTGGACTCATTCCGAAGGTGTCACCACCCTTTCACAGGCTCGTACCACACAAAGATTTAACTAAGTAGATCTACTAAATAAAGTTTGTATTATTCTTTTAAAAATTCTAATAGAGTATAGATGAGGGATTACAGGGTGGTGTTCTACAGACATCTTTTGTTTGGCCCACAACATGTCTTTTCTCAAAAAATAAAAGTTTACTTAAATTCCAGGTTCCCGGCTTCTCTTGAAAAGCTAGAAGAGCTGGCAGCCCTGGGCGCAGAGTCCAACAAAGCAGAGCTTACTCTCAGATACCCCTTTTACCAGCGCAACCACCCTCCAGTTCAGCATAGCACCATCAATGTTTTACACCCAACCCACATCACTTGTTTAGGTCTCCTGCCTGGATTCTTCAGAATTTGGATTTTCAACCTTTTCACACTTATATATATATCCACAGATAACTATGGAAAATGTCATTTTAACCAGCCAATGTCATTTTTAGACATGGGATTTCAATGTTTCTATGATCTTCCAATAGTGTTCCATGTACCACAACACCAAACATCTCAGTTGGTAATTAACCACAAACTGTCAGGCCCCCAAACCTTTGTTCACACTGTTCCACTACCTGCTCTCCCCAGTCCCTACACCTTTGCTGACTGGAACCCAACCAAGTCTACAAGAGTCCAGTCAAATGCCTTCTTGGGAAACCAGCCTTGATGTCAGCCTAAGAATCCTGGTTCAGAACAAATGGTTCATTTCCAACCATTCTCATGAAACGAGAGCATAGCACATCTTAACCCTTTTTCTTCCTTTGTATTGCAGTTTTGCAGGGACCAGGCTATCTCCTCATAAGACCAACAGCTCTCCAGGACAAAGACTCTAGCACCTTAACAATCAATCACTCACTAGATGCCAGCCTTTTTCCTGCCTTTCTTATTTAAACCTCACCACCACCCCTATCAAGTGGGTCCTATTAATGTCTCCATTTGAGCCCTGACTGGTATGGCTCAGTGGAATGCTGGCCTATAAACCAAAGGGTCACAGGTTCAATTCCCAGTTAGGGCACACGCCTGGGTTGTGAGCCAGGTCCCCCAGTAGGGGGCACGTGACAGGCAACCACACATGTTTCTCTCCTCTCTTTCTCCCTCCCTTCTCCTCTCTCTAAAAATAAATAAATAAATTCTTTTAAAAAATAATGTCCCATTGAAAGATAAGAAAACTGGGTCTTAAAGAGTTTCTATGTCCAAGAAGTGGTTTTCTTAACTACTATGCTACCCTGCCTCTGCTACCCTGTACTTAAAAGCAATAGAATCTATAGGGTGGAACAGGACATTTCCAATTTCTGCAGGACTCTTGAAGGGCTGCCTATCCCTTCCTTGATCCTCCTCCCCTGAGCTCTGCCCCAAGCCCTGAGGGGCCTCCCATGGGCTGTCTCACCCACTCCTGTCCCCAAGAGCCAGAGCCACAGAGAAGCCCACTCTTTGCTCCCACACGCTGCCAGACAGTGAGGCTGGGTAACCTTCCCTCATCACATGAGCCTTTCCAGCAGCTCTGCTTCCCTCGGAAATTATATTAAATTGTTCCATTAGTGTCAAAAAAGGAAGATGCATGATACTTTATGAATTTCCTTTTTGAAAAAAAATATCTTCATAACTGTGCTCATGCTGACTGCTTCCAGAAAGTGAGAGGTTATTTGGGGGCAGAATTTATTTGCAGAAAACCACAAAATCAGTCTAAATGCCACAGTTTTTTCCAGTTGGCTTGCCTGAATCAATACAGATGTGATAATGCAAAATCACGCAATTCAACTTTAACAGACATTTCTTCGAAGATAATACACAAAGGGCCAATGAGCACATAAAAAGATTCTCAACATTACTCACCAATATGGAAATGCAAATCAAGGCCACAATGAGACCCCCACCTCACACCCATTAAGATGACTACTATCAAAAGCAAAACAAAACAGAAAATACCAAGTATTGATGACAATGTAGAGAAATCTGGCCCCTTAGAGACTGTTCTCTGGGATGCCAAATGGTGCAGCACCAAAACTATGTGAAGATTCCTCAAAAACTTAAAAGTAGAGCTGCCATATAATCCAGCAATTCCACTTCTGGGTATGCATTTGAAATCATTAAAAGCAGACTTCAAGAGGTATCTGTACACCCATGTTCATGGCAGCATTACTCACAACAGCCAAAAGGTTTCAGAAACAACCCAAGTATTCATCAATAGATGAATGGAGAGCACTGGGCGGAAGGAAAATTGGACAACTATAATAGAACAACAATAAAAATATATGAATGGAGAAAGAAAACATGATTATACATATAATAGAATATTATGCAATCTTAAAAAGGAGGGAAATGCTGACACATGCTACAACATCGATGAGCCTTACGGACGTTATGCTCAGTGAAATAAGACAGTCACAAAAATACAAATACTTATAGGAGACGTGCAGAGTAGTCAAAATCACAGAGACAGAGAGTAGAGTAGTGTTTGCCAGGGGGTGGGAGGGAGGAGGGGGGAGTGAAGAGTTCTTGTTTAATGAGAACAGTTTCAGTTTTGCAATATAAAAAGAGTTCTGAAAGTGGGTTGCGCAACCATGTAAATGTAGTTAACACTCCTGAGTGGACACTCAGAAAGGGTTAAGATGGTAAACTTTATGTTATGTGTATCATCACAATTTTTAAAAATCATGGAAGTCAGTAAGTATCCTTTCTTTATGATAAAATGGCACAATCCAGAAAGGACCTCAGCAGAGCTTCAGCAAAGCCCTGTGGAGGGAGAGGGGTTTGGGCTATTGTTGAGGAAGGGTTGGAGACCAGGTATTGGGAACCAACTGCTAATCCCAATGAACTTCTGATTAAGGGTCAGAAATCTCATGGTAATACCTTCAGCTGCCTGCTTCTTCCCCCATCCTCCCCACCACCACACTGTACATGGTAGAAGAGGGATGCTGATTGCTGCAGAGGTATGGCCAAGAAACATCACACCTGGCTGGCTGTTCCAGTGGCTTTGAACTTCTAGGGCAAAGAGTGAGGAATGGCTTAAGGGAGACTGATGAAGGAGAGCCAGAAGATAAGGCTGTTCCCCTCCATCTGAACTAAATCCCCTACCACTTCTGGGAATCTAAGCTGCCAAAGCTAATTTTTAGAGATCTCAAATTTTCTTTCTCCTTTAGTGAGAAACTGAAAATGATAAAAAGAGAAATGCCCAAATTCTAGCAAAACCCATCTCAATGGTCAATATTAGACAAACACAGACCATCTCTACAAGGAACAGGAAACAGGAAAATCCCTTTGTACATACACTCACTCAACAGTATTTATTACTCCAATTACAAAGAAGTCATGATCCCTGTCTGATGGAGAAAACAGACAAAAATTAGTAAACCTGAAGGATCTAAGATGGCGTCAGAGTAGGAAGGAGCAGATTCGGCTTTACTCTGCTCAGGGGAGAAAATCCTGACGGATCTATGGAGTAGAAAGGCAAGCAACCAACATATTTGAAAACAGAGGACCAAGGATTGTGGCAGAACCGAAAGAACAAAGGACAGATCCTAAGGGGAGTACTGCAACAAGGTAGGGTCCCAGGACAAGCGTGTGGGCCCGGGGCTGCAGCCCCACGCCCTGGGCCGCTGCTGGGTTTACCATAGGGTTCTTGCAAGAGAGCCAGGTCAACTGCTCCCTCCCCAGCCAAGCAAGGTCTGAGCGGCTCTGGGAGGAATCCAGGTGCTGGCAAACACACGGGGGCGGTGAGGGCCTTTGGAGGCGGTGCACACCAGAGGGGCTGAGTCGCGCAGCGGACCCGGACTCCCATGGTCACCGGTCACCGGTCTGGCTGCAGCTTTGGCGGTAGGAGAAGCCAGGCCACTGTGGGGAGCGGTGGGCTTGAACGGGAGGAATTTCTCAAGAGGAAGGAGTGAATAGACACAGACACTGTTTGGGGAATTCTCCTAAAGTGATCAGTAGCTCCAGCCTGTCTGCATCCCAGCTGTGGGTGCCAGCACACCAGCCCACCGGCCCACCACCAGCGGACGGGCGCACCGGTGCACGGGTGCGCCTGCAGGGAGAGCATCCCCGCACCCCAGCCCACAGCAGTAACCCTGGGGAAAGACCTGATTCCCACACCCAGGGCCCAAAGCTGAGGAGCCAGTGTGAAGTCCACTGGACAAGGAAGAAAAGCCAAACAAATCATCCTTCAGCCTGTCTCAACCAGCAAGAGCAGAAAAACTGGTTTGGCCACTTTGAAATCAAGAGACTTTTTAATTTGATTCTATTTAACAATTTTTAATTTTTTAAGTTTTATTGTTTTTATTCTCTTTTGATTTCTTTTTCCTCTCTTACCTGATTTCTTGTTTTATTCCTTCCTCCTTCCTGTCCTCCAATTTTATCTCTTCTTCCTTCCTTTGTCTGCCTTTTCTATTTTTCACTTTTTTTTAATTTTCCTAAATACCTACAAGTGAGACAAAATCCTGGATCGGTGAAAAGACCAAAGTTGAACCCAAAGAAGGGGCATCACAACAGCTGGGACAGTGAGATAAATGTCACTCTGCTATTACAGAGAACCTAGAAGTTATTGCATATTTGTATCATAATTATTTTTCCAGTGTTCCTACATCTTTTTCTAACAGTATTTTTATATCCCTCTTCTTTTTGTATAGCCTGCTTTGCTAGGCTGGATATATTGTAAGACCTGACAGCTTTCCCCTGATATCTCTTTCTATACTGTATTACTAATCCACTGTCCTTTAACTCACCTGTGTCCCATCAGCACACTACTTGATGTTCTGTACTCCCTATTCTCGTTACCTAGATCTCATAGACTGTCATATGAATGTTGCCATATTATTGTAAATAACCGCTGTTCCATGCAATTGTAATTACTTCACAACACCCCACCCGCCCCCCCACCCCCAGATCTTAGCCCATTTCAAAGTTTCCTGAACTCTATTACTGTAGTGGTTAACTCTATTCTCTCACACACTACACCTATTTACTATCCTTTACTCTCACCTTACCCCAGAATCTGACCTCCCTGCTTTATAGATCCAACTCACAATCCTTCCTCCCCCAACAAGAGTCTTATCTTCTTTCCATCCTTTCTAAAAATCAGCTAGCTGGGTGGAAGACCACGGTTAACACTATACATAGTGAAAGGATCTCCTATATCTTCCCTACTTGCTACTACTGTAAAGAGCATAGAATTCTCTGTTGCTGTCTTAAACCATTTTGCCTTCCCCCTCCAACTGATGACAAAAAAGAATAGGTGGAGGAGGTGAACACCAGGATACCCACTGGAAGAGGAAACCCAACAACAAAGGAACCACTAACAGATAACAGCAGAAGAAGGTGAAGGAGGGAGTAGTAACCACACAAACCTCAATCCAGGACTTATCTGGAAATACAACTAAACAGTAGAGACAGTACCCAATACAAGCAACTGAACAAGATTTCTTTAAACCTTGTACACACAGAAGAACCAGCTTCAACACAAGCTGTTCTGTCCTCACCAGCACAACAAAATACAGAAGGTGGTGGACAAAGTGACCCACATTTAACCAGCTGGTGGGAAGGAACCACCAAAGAGAGACTCAACAACAATCGAAACCCAAAGGCAAACACAAAGCCAACTTAAACGACAGCCCAAGACCAGTGAGCTTGGGAGATCAAGGAAACAGCACCACTGAAACTCACTGCTATTCTATTAAAGAAGTTCACAACATAAACCCAGGGAGCCAGAACAGATCAATATAAGAAGCTGAGGCAAACAAGAAGAGTCTCACAAACAATGGGAAGACAAAGAAATAATCCCCAAATGAAAGGAAAGGAGGAAGCCTCAAAAAGAATGCTAAATGAAATAGAGGCAATTCAACTATCAGATATTGAATTCAAAGCAGTGATTGTCAGGAAGCTCAATGAGCTCACAATGAGCTATGAGAAACTACAGGGAAGCTACAATGAACTCAATGAAAACTACATCAGCATAAAAAAGGAAATAGAAACTCTCAACAAGGGCCAAGAGGAAATGAAGAATACAATTTCTGAACTGAAGAACACAGTAGAAGGAATGAAAAGCAGGATCGATGAAGCAGAAGATCGGATCAGCGAGCTAGAGGACAAAGTAGAAGAAAACACCCAGAAAGAGCAAGAAAAGGAAAAGAGGCTCAGAAAAAATGAAGAGGGATTGAGAGAAATGCAAGACAATATGAAATGTAATAATATCCGTATAATAGGGATACCAGAAGGAGAAGAAGAAGAACAAGGGATAGAAAACCTAGTTGAACAAGTGATGATGGAAAACTTCCCTAATTTGATGAGACAAAAAGTCACACAGATCCAGGAAACACAGAGAGTCCCAATCAAGAGGAACCCAAAGAGGCCCACCTCAAGACACATCATAATTAAAATGGCAAAATTTCAAGACAAAGAGAGAATCTTAAAGGCAGCAAGGGAGAAACAGGAAGTAACATACAAGGGGGCCCCAATAAGGCTAACAGCTGACTTCTCAATGGAAACACTCCAAGCCAGAAGAGAATGGCAAGAAATATTCCAAGTAATGAGAACCAGAGGCCTGCAACCACGACTACTTTACCCAGCAAGGCTCTCAATTAAGATAGAAGGCCAAATAAGAAGCTTCTCAGACAAAAGAAGTCTAAAAGAATACACCTCCACTAAACCAGCTCTGCAAGAGATGCTAAAGGGACTGCTTTAAGGAAAGAAAGGAAAAGAGAGAGTGAGAGAGGATCACACATACATAAAAGGCAATGAATAAGTACCTATCAATAATAACCTTAAATGTAAATGGATTAAACACTCCAATCAAAAGACATAGAATAGTGGATTGGATAAGAAAACATGGCCCACACATATGCTTTCTACAAGAGACCCACCTCAGGATAAAAGATCTGCACAGGTTGAAACAAATTTTCCAAGCAAATGGACAGGAAAAAAAAAAGCCAGCCTAGCAATACTCATATCTGACAAAATAGACTTCCAAAGAAGGACGATAAAGAGAGACCCAGAAGGTCATTTCATAATACTCAAGGGAAGAATTCACCAAGAAGACATAAATATTGTAAATATATATGCACCCAACATAGGAGTACCCAAATACATAAAGAAAATCTTAGAGGACTTCAAGAAAGATATGGACAGCAACACAATTATGGTGGGGGATTTTAACACCCCACTATCAAAAATGGACAGATCTTCAAAACAAAATATCAACAAAGATATTGTGGCATTGAACAATACCCTAGATGAAATGGGCTTTACTGATATTTACACAACCCTCCATCCCAAAGAAGCTAAATACACATTTTTTTCAAATGTACATGGAACATTTTCAAAGATTGACCACATGATAGGACACAAAACAAGCCTCAACAAGTTCAAAAAAATTGAAATCATACCAAGCAATTTCTCAGATCACAAGGGACTGAAACTAGAAACCAACCCCAAGGAAAAAAACCCAAAACACTCAAATTCATGGATACTAAACAGCATGCTATTAAACAATGAATGGGTCAAGAACGATATTAGGGAAGAAATCAAACGGTTTTTGGAAACAAATGAAAATGAACTCACAACAACCCAAAACTTATGGGACACAGCCAAGGCAGTCCTGAGAGGGAAGTTCATAGCAATACAGGCCCACCTAAAAAAGTTAGAAACATTTCAAACAAACAACCTAACCCTACGTCTACAAGATCTCGAGGAACAAGAACAAAGATAGCCCAGAGCAAGCAGAAGGAAGGAAATAACCAAGATCAAAGCAGAATTAAATGACATAGAGACTAAAAGCACAATTCTAAAGATCAATGAATCCAAGAGTTGGTTCTTTGAAAAGATAAACAAAATCGACAAGCCTTTAAGCAGACTCATCAAGAAAAAAAGAGAGAAAAGCCAAATAAACACAATCAGAAATGAAAGAGGAGAGATTACAACAGATACCACAGAAATACAAAGGATTGTAACAAATTACTACAAAGAGCTGTATGCCAAGAAATTTGAAAACCTAGGTGAAATGGACAAATTTCTAGAAAAATATAACCTCCCAAAACTCAATAAAATGGAAGCAGAAAGCCTGAACAAACCAATAACAGCAAAAGAAATTGAAGCAGTAATCAAAAAACTCCCAACACACAAAAGCTCTGGACCAGATGGTTTCACAGGAGAATTCTACAAAGCATTTAAGGAAGAACTAACACCTATCCTTCACAGACTATTTCAAAAAATCCAAAAAGATGGAAGACTCCCAAACTCTTTTGATGAGGCCAACATCATCTTAATTCCAAAACCAGATAAAGACACAACAAAGAAAGAAAACTACAGGCCAATATCGCTGATGAACATTGACGCTAAAATCCTCAACAAGATACTGTCAAACCACATCCAACAGTATATTAAGAAGATCATACACCATGACCAAGTGGGATTCATTCCAGGGATGCAAGGATGGTATAATATCCGCAAATCAGTAAATGTAATACATCACATAAACAAAAGCCAAGACAAAAACCACATGATCATATCAATAGATGCAGAAAAAGTATTTGATAAGGTACAGCACCCATTTATGATAAAAACACTCAGTAAAGTGGGAATAGAGGGTGCATTCCTCAACATAATAAAGGCCATATATGAGAGACCTACAGCCAACATTATACTCAATGGGCAAAAATTAAAATCTTTTCCACTAAGAACAGGAACAAGGCAAGGATGTCCACTTTCACCACTTCTATTCAATATAGTACTGGAAGTTCTAGCCACAGCAATCAGACAAGAAAAAGAAATAAAAGGAATCCAAATCGGAAAGGAGGAAACAAAACTGTCACTGTTCGCAGATGACATGACAGTGTACATAGAAAATCCTATAGACTCCACCAAAAACTGCTTGACCTAATAAATGAATTTGGCAAAAGAGCAGGATACAAAGTCAATATCCAGAAATCAAAGGCATTTCTGTACACCAACAATGAAACAGCAGAAGCAGAGATCAAGGAAAAAAATCCCATTTGAAATAGCAAAAAGAAAAATAAAATACCTAGGAATAAACCTAACCAAAGAGGTAAAAGACCTGTATTCAGAAAACTACAGAACACTGAGGAGAGAAATCAAGGAAGACACAAACAAACATATACCGTGTTCATGGATTGGAAGAATTAATATCATCAAAATGTCCATACTACCCAAAGCAATTTACACATTCAATGCAATACCTATTAAAGTACCAATGGCATATTTCACAGACATAGAACAAACACTTCAACAATCTATATGGAACCATAAACGACCCCGAATAGCTGCTGCAATTTTGAGAAAGAAGAGTAAAGTAGGAGGGATCACAATACCTGACACTAAACTATACTACAAGGCCACTGTAATCAAAACTGCCTGGTACTGGCATAAAAACAGGCACATGGACCAATGGAACAGAACTGAGAGCCCAGAAATAAACCCAAGCCTCTACTGTCAATTAATATTTGACAAAGGAAGCAGCAACATAAAATGGAATAAAAATAGCCTCTTCAACAAATATTGTTGGGAGAACTGGACGGCTACGTGCAAAAAAATGAAACTTAAGCACCAACTTACACCTTATACAAAAATAGATTCAAGGTGGATAAAAGACTTAAATATAAAATGTGACACCATTAAAGTCCTAGAAGAGAACGTAGGTAGGAAAATCTCAGATATTTCACGCAGAAACTTTTTCATTGACTTGTCTCCTAGAGCAAGGGACATAAAGGAAAGAATAAACAAATGAGACCTCATCAAAATAAAAAGCTTTTGCACAGCTAAGGAAAACAGTATCTAAATAAAAAGAGAACCAACTGTATGGGAAAACATATTTGCCAATGATACCTCAGACAAGGGTTTAATCTCCGAAATATATAAAGAACTTACACGACTCCACTCTAAGAAGACAAGTAACCCAATTAAAAAATGGGCAAAGGACTTGAACAGACACTTCTCCAAGGAGGACACACAGAAAATCCAAAGACACATGAAACGATGTTCAATATCGCTAGCCATCAGAGAGATGCAGATTAAAACCACAATGAGATACCACTTCACACCAGTCAGAATGGCCATCATAAACAAAGCAACAAACAACAAGTGCTGGAGAGGCTGTGGAGAAAGGGTGTCCCTAGTGCACTGTTGGTGGGACTGCAGACTGGTACAACCACTATGGAAAGCAGTTTGGAACTTCCTCAGAAAACTAAAAATGGATCTGCCTTTTGACCCGGCAATTCCACTGCTGGGACTCTATCCTAAGAACACTAAAACACCAATTCAAAAGAACCTATGCATCCCAATGTTCATAGCAGCACAATTTACAATAGCTAGGTGCTGGAAGCAACCTAGATGCCCATCAGTAAATGAATGGATCAAAAAACTATGGTACATTTACACAATGGAATTCTATGCAGCAGAAAGAAAGAAGGAGCTCCTACCCTTTGCAACAGCATGGATGGAGCTGGAAAGCATTATGCTAAGCGAAACAAGCCAGGCAGTGAAAGGCAAATACCACATGATATCACCTTTAACAGGAATCTAAACAACAAAACAAACAAACAAAAAAAACTAGAAAAATATAACCAAAGACACTGAAATAGGGGATAGTCTGACAGTGACCAGAGGGGAGAGAAGAGGGAATTTCAGGGGGGAATGGGTAGGGTTTACAGGAACAAATTCGGAGGACACATGGACAAAAACTAGGGGTGGGGGATAATGGGGGGAAGGGGGGAGGGTTGGGTGGGTGGGCTGGAATGGGAGTAGGGGGGAGAAAACTGTACTTGAACAATGATTAAAATAAAAAAATTAGTAAATTTTATCTGGTAAAAATTAATAATTATTAAACTACAATGTGCAAAAAATGCTATGAAGGAAACCAGTTTGTCACATTGATGAAGACTAAGAGCGGGGTCGTTCTGTGGTATAAGTTGTACACCCAAAGACCATCCCTCCCTCTCCTTCTTACAAAGGAAAGAAAACATGATATTGTTCAATGTTGCCTGAAAAAATATTCTAACTCCCAGCCTCACTTTCATTCCAAGCCAATAGACATAGGTGGATTCTCTGGGAAGAGTATCACTATCCTTTGTCAGGTGGAAAAGACAAAGCCTCACAAGGAAGAGTTTTGGCCATTCCCTATTCTTCATGCCTAGAATACAGAGGAAATGCTTAAAGGTTCTGCAGCCATTCTGTGACCATGAGGAGAAAAAAAAAATCTGCTAAGACTGGTGGAGCAGGAAGAATAAAGGACTCTAAGTCCTTAATGACATTATTTATCTTCTCTACAAGTTCTGGTTCACCTACACTCTCTTGCCTTTTCTTTTTCTTTTTGCTTGATCCAGTTTTTTTATTTCTGCAATGATATATGTTGCTTTTATGTAAAAAGAAAAACTAATAAAATATACTTCATTTCTAAATATATAGATGTCTAGTTACATAGCAGAGATCATGAAAATATATTGAGGAACTCTATCCAGTATTTTTGTCAGATCCCAAGAAACTTTAAAGATTACTTTTTCCAAATTCTTTCATGACTGTGTTCTAACAGGAACCTCAACATTCAAAACACCTTCACATAGTATCTTCTCAGATGTGTTTCATAAGTAATATTATTCAGTGTGGTTTGGGATGCATTTTAGGAAACATTCTCAAAGTAACAGAGCTACAGTTTCAGAAACAACTTTCCTTGTGTATCCTCAACAATTTATAAGCCCTTACATCACACTGTGATTGAGGCTTAAAAACATACTTGACAGATAATATAGTTACATGACATCGTAAACATGCACATGTGATTATAAACAACAAAATGAATGTTTCACCTTCAAAATATTCACCTTAGAAAGTTCAGTAAAGAAAACTGAGGCTGAGTGGAACTCCTAAAGGGGTATACTGAAAACATTTTCGAGCTATGACTGGTTAATTTACTTAATAATCTGTTTTCCTTCATTTTAGCCTCTCTGCAATTGTGGTTTTGAGTCAAAATTGTGGTTTTGTATGTAAAAATAATACAATTTTTAATTGCTTAATGTTAAGTGGTTTCATTCCATACCTCACAACATAGGTAACATAATAAAGGATGAATCTTTATTCCTGACCTGAGTGTACTCAATAATTGAAACTTGGTTCTGTGGAATTGTCTAAAATTTAGGGGAAAGTATAAAGTAAGTGTCTTCTAAGGGACCCAGAAGCTATTTCCTGGGTTCTCCACAGAAACCGTCACAGCTTCTCCATCAGCACCATCCCATTTTCCTTTATAGCCCCTAGGCTATCTTCCAGCCCTCCAAGTGTGGGAAATCCCCCACCTCAAAGTCAAATCATCCCTCTTGTTTAGAGAGTCACAAAGCTCATTTACAATACTTATCCAACTCATCCAAATCAATCCCTCATGCTCCAGGAGGTCTTTCACAGTCTTTGCTGACAATCCCCATTTATTAAGAGCCTGTACCTTCCTCTCATTATACTAATTTAGAAGTGTTTTCTTAACCTATTAGAAACATTCTGGGCCAATAATTCAAGCCACCAGGAAACACAAAGAAGTCAAATGTGAAATGCTTTAATTAGACCATCACAAGCCTTCAGGCTAGAGGCAGGTGTGATGGACTGGAATTCAAGGCAGAGAATTTTTTCTTGCTTTGAACTGGCTTTAAGAGATCACTTACCATCTAATACCCCTCAACCTCTTGCCAGAAAGTATAAGAAATACCTGATCCTCTCACTGAGCCTCTGAAACACTTTCTAAACCAAGCGTAAGTGAAGGTCAGTGCTTCTGTTTTAGATGACCATCTGGACGACTGCAGATAAGTCACAAATGGCCTTTTGCCAGTGATCACCACCTGGCAACTGGCTCACCAGCTCTGCTCTTTGTCTCTGTCATTCAAATCTGTGCAGGCCAATCCCATTCATAATCTGGACCTGCAGTCCCTCCTAATCCCTGAATGTGCAGCCTTTCTTTAGCTGCTCCTGGACAGGTCATATGGACAGAGAGCTTGAACAAAGCCACAGAAAAGGTTGCTCTAGAGTCAGAATGTTACAGAACAAACAAGGGGGGTCTGGGACGATATACTATTACTGAAAGAAGCCCCCAGGTCCGTTATGTCCGCTGCCAGAGGAAAGACGTCTCTCAATGCCAGAGATTCGTGAAAAGAAAAGGAAATGTTTATTTAATGCTATACAAACTTAAAGTAGTGGCCTAATGTGTTTATCAAAAATCCTCAAGTCCCTTAAAACACCCACAAACACAGTCCTTCCTTCCTTCCCCCTTTGCCCAGTCCAGAGTACCGTATCTCAGGAAAGGAAATAGAAGTCCATGGCTCAGGCAGTCCTCTGGTTCTTCCCAGTTAGTACTCCATCTCGACTGGGAGACCTCCCTGGGTTCCCAGCACCCTCAGCTGAGTCACCAGGATCTCTGCTAAAACCAGGTGGTGGTTCCCCCTTCTAAAGCTGTGGGGGTACCCACTCTGGCAAAGGCACGTGGTCCTCTCTCCCTGGGCCTCAGGAGTCCCCACTCTGCCAGAGCCTTGTGGTTCTCTCCCTCAGGGCCGCAGGAGTCTTCGCTCTGCTAAAGCTGTGTGGTTCTCCCCCTCTCAATGGCTGTGATCCTCTCTGCACTTCCACAGCTGCATGGTTCTCCCTCTCTCAGGGCTGCCTCATCTGGGTTTAAATCCCCGTGCCAGTCTTCCTCTGCAGCCCCATTTCTGACTCCTCCCACACTCGGCTTCACATGCCAGACTGGGCAGGTGTGGCCCCATGTCATGGAACCAATCATCTCCAAGCTCCCATGCAGGTGCTGTAACTCAAGGGACCTGTCCCCCAGTCTTGGTGGGGTAGTTACTTCCATTCCCTTGGCTCTGAGCATGGCCACAGCTATTTAACATATCTAAGTGACCAGCCAAAGGTTATAGATATGTTAAATGACCACACCAGAGGTTAGCTGCAAGGCTGTTGCTATGCAAAACAGCTCTCAATGGCCCTGCTCCATTTGTCCCTTCCCCAAACCCACACCCTGGGGGGTGGGGGTGAAGACATCTTAAAATCTCCTGGACACCTTAAGTTCTGGACCCCATTTCAAATGCGCATTTGGGGTCCCCCCTCTTGGCTGCACCCTGTAACAATAATGTCCCAATTTTAAAAACACACCAGAAATGGCCATATCATAGGTCGAGATACAGTTGTAAAATAAAACAAATCCCATGGTATACTGTTAAGTAAAAAAGGCAAGGCGAACTGACATTTGAATGTGTGTGTTTGGGGCGGGGAGAGAAAAGCAGTGTGGATGCTGCATGCACATGATGGTCTGCCTCCAGAAGCACACACAGAGACTGCTCACAGTGGCAGTCTAAGGGCGGATAGACAGAGTCAAGGCTAGGAGAGACTTCTCAAGGTAAACCTCCTTCATTCTGAACAGCACACGTATACAACTATTGGAAATTCAATGAAGAGAGCTCAGAGTAGAGCCATGGAACAGGACATAATGGTCTTGATAAAATGTCCCTCGCCGGTATTTCCTGACTTGGAAGATATTCGCCATTCATTAATGATCAGCAGATTTCAGAATAATGCATTTTAATTTTAGTTTCTAATTTTAACTTAAAATACTATCAAGGTTGATTAAAATCTACAAGAGTATAAACCAGAATGTTAATGATTGGCTCCTTCCTAAGTAGTGGAATTATGGGTGGATTTTATTTTCTACTCTTCATTTATCTTCATTTTCTGATGGTTCTACAATAGGCAAGCATTTGGAAATTTTTTAATATTTTTTTACTGTTTTAAAATTTATTTTTCAATTACAGTTGACACACAATATCATAACAGATTCGGGTGTACAACATTGTGATTAGACACTTAAATACCTTACAAAGTGGTCACCCAGACAAATCCAGTACCCACCTGGTACCACAGTTACTACAAAGTTACTGACTATATTCCCTGTGCTGTTCTTTACATCCTTGTGACTATTCTGTAACTGCCAATTTGTACTTAAACATATTTTCTAATTACAAATATGAAGACTCCATCTTAGGCTACAGTCCCTACACTACACTCCCCCCAGGCCTGGTCAGAGGCGCAGAACCTCGCAGTGAGGACCTTATTTGGAAAGAAGGCAGAATGACATCCGGGAAACATCCCATGTTCAGAAGCAGAGTGAGGGAGGCAGGATTTTAAAAGGCAGAGCCATAAACCTCTGCATAAAATAAGCAGACAGGCTCTCATTTCAGCCCTGTAAACAGTGCTGCATATTCATTAAAAGCGCATTAGTCCAAGGAGCCCCCAGAGATTGGGGCTGGGAGGGTGGGGGGCACAGAAGAAGAGGAACAGGGGAAAAAGGCCAGAACCTGCTGTTTTCCGACACAATGAAAACACTCTAGAAACATGTCACCACCAGAGAGGGGCCACCCAGAGGGGCTTCATGGCTCTCATTACCCATGTTAGAAGTAAACAGAAATTAAGACAAGGGAAGCAGCCAGGACCTCTAATATCTGACTTGCCTTGCCCCAACCTGCCCTGCTAAATGGTTCTGAAGGAACGTGAGTGCCCCAAAGTTTAGGCCTAGTGGGCATCACCAGCAGGGTCCACTGCAGAGATGGGCTGAACCACAAAGTAGACATCACAGGCAGGCTCCTCCCCTTGCCCTAGAGGCCAGGCACAAACTAACCAAGTGAAACCCACCGAGTAGAAGGGTTGTAGCCAGCATGTACTAGAGGCCTCCTGTACTAAGGGCTATACATGTCTTAACTCATTTAAATCTGGGTCCTACTACCATCCCCATTTCTAGGTGAAGAAAATCAGACATATTCATGAGGATGTAAAGCACAGCATAGAGAATATAGCTAATAATATAATAATAACTATGTATGGTGCCAGGTGGGTACTGGAAATATCAGGGGATCACTTTGTAAAGTATATGATTGTCTAACCACTATGCTGTACACCTGAAACTGATACAAAATAATATTGAATATAATAAATATATACTTTTGGTTAAATAAAAAAGAAAAGAGAAAATGAGGCATAGAGAAATAATTTACCCAAGGTCACCCAGCAAAGGGGGAGCATCTAGACTCAGAAGCAAGTCTCACTCCAGAGCTTACAATCTTGTTCACAACACCCTTCCACTTCTCCTAAATTTTGCCAAGCATCCAATTCAAACTAGACCTTTAAGTCAGTGACCCATGACCCTGTGCCAAGGGTCTTCCAGGTAACCACAAGTGTCAAATCCACAAGTGTAGGTGGTGGGCTACATTTGTCCCATTGTACAAATTAAGTAACTGAGGCTTAAAGGCCTGAAAATATTTCCACATACTGGGGAGCATTCTCACCCCCAAGACAAGAATGAAAACTGGGCCATCCTCTGCCACCAGGCAGGTGACACAAAGGGGATATAACTTGAACTAAGGAAACCCAGAGGAGTGGCAATAGCCTCCAGGAACAGGGAACCAGTGTCCTTTTCTTTTCAGTGTCCAAAGCCAAAATCACCAGACCAGAAATCATGAGATGAAGGACAAAGAGAAGGGGCCAGGAGATTCTAAAATACTCAAAACCTGCCTGCACTGAGCCAGGAAAGTGAACAGCTTCCTTCCCCAGCAGTGGGAGCAGATGCTTACTCTCCCTCTCCTAAGCTGTCCCTAAAGAGCTTTCAAGGTCAGCAAGTCTGATGGTAACTGTTTTTGTCACATCATGCTCTTCTCCCACTCACATATGACTTCCCTGAAGCCTCAGGAAGGAGACACTGGGATTTGTGGCTTCAGATCTGCCTTGTTACTCAATTAACAGGCACCACTGAGGAGGGCATCAGCAACCATAGATCCCCGCCTTGACTGCCTCCCTCACCTACACTACTATGATCTCACCCCTCACTGCAGGTTACCAGATATAGGCTACCAGATCTAAGCTGAGCCAGTAAGATTCCTTCACAGCCTTTGGAATGGAAGCTGAGATGCAGAGGGTAGGCACTAGCAGGTATGGGACATCATCTTCCATCTCATATCTAGAGTTAGAAATGCATACACAGCAGGCAAGCTTGGTCGAGTAACACATGGCCCATCAGCAAAGTACAACAGCTTGCACCAGAAAGACCTGTCACAAGGGGTATCTACTGACACAGAAAGTGGATCATGAACTATGAAGTGAAAAGGACAAGGGACATAAGGTTTGTAGTCTGGATTAATTCATACCTCAAATAGAAAGAGTGCCCACTGTGTGCCAGACACTGTTCTGGGCTCTGTGCACAGAACAAAACAAACTCCTGCCTTCTGATGGCATGTATTCTAGTGGGTGTGAGGTGGGCATGCTGACAATGGGCAGGAGGAATAGAAGGGGCTTACAGAAGTAGTCACCCAGTGGGTGACATTATGCTGTTCTTCACTGTCTTCCTGCTACCCTCTGTTCTGATATGTTTCTCTATATTGGGTAGGTGACAGGTGTTGTGAAATAAAGGGAAAGTGTAAACCCCTTGGCATGGCATCCGAGGCACTTCTGAGTTCTGGCTCCCAGTCTCTTTTCATGAGCCACTTCCTGTGTTGGAGCCACACCTGGCGAGGACTCATGGTGGTCCAACACGCTCCACAAAAGCTGTTCTGCCAGAGAAGTCAGTCCTCTGCACATTCTCTGCTCAGCATATCAAGACATCTTTCCATGGGACCCACTTCTTCAAATCACTCCTACCCACCTCCATGCCACTCAGCAACAATGGCCTCTCCTGGGCAGCACCTTGTCCAGAGTAACCCTAGCCTGGCTGCAACCATTTCATTTCCAGTCATTGTTCAGCTATCAGTCAGGTCCCTGCTGCTTCTTCCTTCTCCCAGGCCCCAGAGATTCTGGTCACTTCTCTTTCTTCAGTTTCACCCTCATACCTTTTCTGTATGGGATTTCTCTCCCCAGCTGCCACCCCCAATCTCCTAAACACATGTGCTTCTGTGCTGCCCCTTTACTCCTAAAGGGAAGGAGACAATAAACGGACAAACTGTTAAATCACAAAACTTCTTCCACCTCCGGTCTGAATCACTGCTCCTAGGTCTAGGGCCCGGTGAGGCCCGTTGACCTGGAGGTGAGGTCGGCAGGAGAAATGCCTGAGGCTATGACTGAGGGAGTTTTCAAAGATTCTCTGTAAGGCCTGGTGGGAACCCCTCTCCTCTTATTGGTTCCCACCTGTCCAGACATACGCCACACTCACAAATCTGGGATCTCTGGTCTCAGATAGAAAGGCACCTCGCTTCCTGGCTCCTGCACGTCTGCAACCTGTGACATTGTGAATGACAGAATCTCAGAACAAAGGGCCTCCCATGCATGTAATCAAGAGTCTGCTCAACTCTTAATAAGTAGTGATAAGTAGTGACAAGTGGCCTGATAAGTAGTGGTTCTCCACAGAATCTGAGGCCCCTGGGACGTTCCCTCAATGCCTGGAGAGGTTGTTGGTTCTCACAATGTGGAATGTGCATTGATACTGGGGTCTGGTGGATGAGGGCCAAGAAAGTTGGTAAATACCCTACAATACACAGGACAGTCCCCAAGGAAGACTTATCCCACCCAAAATATCAGTACAGTAGTGCCAAGGTTGAGAAGCCTCACTCTAACTAAACCCCTCCCAGCACTGGGAACTCACTTCCTCTCCCCACAGCCCATTCCCCACCCAGGCAGCCTACTGCTCCTGCATATAGTATTTCTGGCTAGATAAATAATGGGGGGCATGGTTCCCTGTCCTCCTTGAGGTCAAGGCCTCTTCTTCTACTTGGCTGAACCTCACAAAATCCTTGATGCCTAGCTGGCTCTGGGGGCTCTCAGGAAATGAGTGCAGAATCCCTCCTCCATGATTTAATATATGATAAAGGCAGCATTTCAATTCTGAGGGAAGCAATGGATTATTCAATAAATGGTATTGGGACAACTGGCTGGCCATCTGGTAGAAAATAAAGCTAGATCCTCACCTCCCTCCGAAAACCAAAATAAGTTCCAGATGGATTAAAGATTTAAGTGCAGGAAAAAAAGTTAAACTAGTGAAAAAAAATATGGGAAAATTGCTCCATAATCTCATGGCGGGGGGATGGTGCTTTTTTTAGCAAGACATGAAATGTAGGATACATGAAAGGAAAGGTTTGTAAATCTGACTATTTAAGAATATTTAAATAGCCCTAGCTGGTGCAGCTCAGTGGATTGTGCGCCGGCCTGAGAACCAAAGGGCTACGGGTTCGATTCCCAGTCAGGGCACATGCCTGGGCTGCAGGCCAGGGCCTCAGTGGGAGTGTCCAAGAGGCAACCACACATTGACGTTTCTCTCTCTCTTTCTCCCTCACTCCCTGTCTAAAAATAAATTAATAAATCTTTTTTAAAAAAGCTAACTATATAAGAAAGAATATTTAAATATCAACAGAGTAAAAAATTGTATAATAAAGCATTCTTTTCAATGTTAAAAACCTATTTTATATATTATTTTATTTTATATATAAAACACATACTGGCTAACAGACATGTCCTTTAGTAAATAAAAGCCTGTTAAAATCAATAAGGGAGTAGAAAAATATAAGCAAAATGGTGGGGGAACTCAAGAGCTGGAAAATATTTAGTTTTAACTTATAGATAACAAGCTTAGTAATTAATATATATAAAAAGCTAATGTTTCAGGAACTGAAGGTCTGGCCCACTGTGACTCAAAGAGACCACAAGAAATTTGACCTTTGTGCCCTAGAAGGACTACGAAAACTCAAGATGGTATCTGAGCCATTGTGCCCCAGGGAGAGACTCCCTACCGCCCAGGACACAGATAGAGAATCACTGGTCAACAGATGCAAGGATCCTAGGAAAACTGCTGGACTGCAGCTTTTATCTGATTAACCTTTTCCCTGAATTCCAAACCCCTTACCTACACTTTTTTTCTCCTTATAAAGAACGTCAGCTTGAAATAAAATGTAAGATGGTCTTTACAGAACATAACTCTCTACCTCCTGGGATTGCAGGCCGTCCGAATAAAGAGCCCATAAAGATTCAATCCTGGTCTCTACTTGTTCGTTCTGGTTGTGATAGGCCCAGCATGAACACCAACTTTTCTGGTATCAAAAAGATAAGAGACAGTTTACAGAAAGAGAAATACAAAGAGTTCTCAAACATAGAAAAGGTTCTCATAAACAAAGAAAGGCAAATTAAGATGAGATACCCCAGTGAGAGACCAATTTTCTCCGATGAGGCTGGCAAAATAAAAATGTTTGATAATATTCTGTGCTGGCAATGATATGGCAACAGGCTGTCTGAAGGAAATGCAAACAGGCCAGCTATGGAAAGCAATTCACCATCACCAATTCACATGTTAAAGCACACAGTCTTTGCCCAACTGACCCCAACACTGCCACCCTTCTTGCTCATGTAGCCAAATCCACACAGGTAAATTCAATACCGTATTGTTCATTACCATATTGTTTGTAGTAGCAGAAGACTCAACAATGCCAGTGCCCATCTTCTGAAGAATAGTTAAACACATTACCATGCATACATAAGAGGGAAAACTCTGAAACTCTTAAAAAATAAATGAAGCACCTGGAATTGTAGGACCAGCTTCTGGCTATAATGTAGGAGGGCAGCAGGCTTCCAAATGCAGCATTATAGCTTTTGATTAGGTGGACTTATCGCCAGATCCCACAGAGAAGCTGCTGTCCACTGTGTTTCCAGTCACCATAAATACATACTTGTTTAAAAAAATTAAAAATAAAAAAAGAAATAAGGCAGATTTATGGATTGATCCCCATGAGACATTATTAAAAGGAAAAGTGATGGAAAAAAATAGGATTACATAATACATTTCCAATTGTGTAAAGAAAAAATGGGTTGGGTTGCACTTTCAGTTCTTCTGTCCACCAATATTTACTAAGCACCACAATGTGCTAGGCACTGTTCTGGGTGCCAAGATTCCCCTAGGAGTGAGTCTGTTCCAATATGTGTCAGCTGCCCAAGGCTGGAAACACAGGGAACTCATCACAGGGGAGGTTCCAGGTTATCAAATTAGGCAAATAAAAATATAGGGTACCTCATTATATCTCAGTTTACTATAGACAGGAGATAATTTTGTAGGATAAGTTTGTCCTATGCAGTACTGAGCACATACTTGGGCTAACTTCAGATTTAACTAGGCATCCTGTTGACTGGGTGTCCCTCTTTGGAGGAACAGGAAAAAGGGATGAAGCATCTAGGATGGAGAGAGATTTCTTTTTCATGCTACTGCATGTTGCATAATATTGCCCTGTTTGGAATTATCACCAGGTGTCTGTATTGCTTTTATTAGTATTTTTAAAACTGACACGAATGAATAAGAAGAAATTCCATGGACCTAAGGCCACAGAGCCAGCGGGCAGCCCAGTACATCCCAGGGCCACTGCTTCTCTAAATGGAAATGCTCTGTCTCCCACCCCAGCAGCAAGAGGACGAGCTCTGCTATTTTTTAAAATGGGACCAGTGCAAAGAAAGAAACGTAGAAAGCAGTGGAGAAAGCAACACAGGGCATGCTAGAAATTCACCTTCTCCAAGAGAACAGAGAGAAATAAAATGTCACGTTTCCTGAAGAGCCTGGTTTTAAGGATCTCTTGGGCTTCTCAGATCAGTTCCATCTGCCCTTACCGCTTTCTTAGAGGAGATTTTACCACTCCAAGAGGGAAAGCCCATTTTACGTAGAGACCCTCCAACCTTTATGTCCCAAATGTTTTTGAGCACTACCAATAACTAATATTTATGAAATACTTTACTATGTTCCAGGCCCTCTTCTAAGCATTTTAATCAATATTAACCCACTTAATTATCTCAACAACCCCATGAGATAGATGCTATTAGTATCCCTTTTATACATATGTGGAAACTGAGGCACAGAGAGGCTCAGTAACTAATGAAGATCACACACCTGATAATTAGAAGACCTACGATTTGAATCCAGATAATCTGACCCCACAGCCCATGCCCTTCACCACTAGCCAGGCACTAGATGATGAACAAGGCAGACATACTCTGTCCTCATGGAGCTCAGGGTTCCTGAGGGCATGATCCCTTCCACAAGGACATAAGCCAGCAAATAGGGCTAAGTTCTATAAGATACAAAAAGCACTGGAAATAGACCACTCATTCATTTATTCACAAACATTTAATAAGGGCCTAGTATGCACCTGGCACTGTTCTAGGCACTAGAGGATGAAGCTGCAAACAGGACAAACAGATCCTAAACCTCATGAAGCTCACAGTCTACTAAACATCCAGGAAGAATTTTAGACAGGATGTCAGCAAAGGCCTGAGGAGGTGACATTTAAGCTCTGACCAAGAGCAAGAGCTCAGCATCTGAAAAGTATTCCAGGTAGAGGGACCAAAACTGCAAAGACTCTGTGAAAATGAACTCAAGTTTATCCCCAAACCCAGGAACACTTCCACAGCTGCCCTGGCCCAGTGTTCT
The DNA here is from genome assembly GCF_004126475.2 of Phyllostomus discolor. Lineage (NCBI taxonomy): Eukaryota > Metazoa > Chordata > Mammalia > Chiroptera > Phyllostomidae > Phyllostomus > Phyllostomus discolor. Next base: position 122,465,363 of record NC_040905.2, read on the forward strand.
CCAGTCCAAAAGCCAGGCTTCAAACTTTGGTTCTCTGCTGAGCTCCCCTCCCAGCTGCCTGCAAAATTCAAGGCAGAAACAGCTTCACCTCTTCTAGTCCCGAGTCACATGCTTGCTGATTAGCTTAATTGTTACCACTTTTTAACTCTCAAAACTAAGGCACTCTGACTGTTTCTCTACTGACCAAGCTTTGAGAAAGCAATGCTGTGGCAATCCCAATGCCCTGCTACACAGAGCAGACCTGTCCAAACAGAAATGGAAAAATACCATAATCCGAACAAAACCCAGCAGAATCTCTCTCCCATTCCATCTCTCTCTCTCTCTCTCATACACACACACACTAAGGTTCTCACCTTCCCCTACTCACAACATCCAGGGGCCACATATTTTTACCCTAAGTGTACCAACATCAGTTCTCTTCACCACAACCCTCTAAGTGAGAGGAAGGGTTTAGAAATACAAGTAATGCATGAGAAACTGAGTCCAGGTCCTGAGTACATCATCATCAGGAGATGACTGCTCTTCTTGTTCCCATGCAAAAAATACCTGTGAAGGGGGAGAATTGAGCCAGATGACTTAGACTTCAAGCACTGGCTAGAGGTTAGCTGTGTGACCTCTCTGCTCAAACTGTCTGCCTCAGCTTCTCCATCTGTTAAATGGGTACTTTTATGACAGTGCCTATACCTCACAGGACACTAATTGGGTCAAATGAGTTACTACAGCAGGGAAAAGGCTTAGAATAGTGCTTGGACAGAGCAAGTACTGTTGTAATTGCTAACCTCTGCTACTCCCAGTATTATTATTATCATTTCGTTGTTATTATTAAGATCCAAATCGAAGGTGAATTCTCAAAGGGTTTCTGATTATCCTACTAACCAGTAGAAGCAAATTGGCACAGTCACATGATATTGGCATCGGGGTACATTGTGTAAGGAGCATACAACAACTCTCTGTATTAACTCTGTGACTTTTCTGAAAATCTAAAAGTTATCCAAAACTTTTAAATGTTTTTTTAAAGAGAGAGGCAAATATTTTCTCACTGCCTCTTCAGGTCTTCTTCCTCATCAGCAGAGAAATCCACGCTTCAGAAAGGACACACCATTGTCCACACAGACAAGAGCCCCACCTCACACACAACCCTCCCTCCACTCTGTGAAGCTGAATATTGACTGGCTGCGAGTTAAAATCAAGACTCTCCCCAGGGGTAAAAACCCCAACAGGCTCAGACCTCTACCCATCATCAAGTTTTGTCTTTTTTCAAGAAACATTTACTGAGTGCCTACTGTATTCCAGGTACCCTCCGCACACGTGGCCACCTACAGTGACTTGGAGAATGTATTTTCCAGGCCAGAGTTCTTTCGTGGCCTCCAAAGGTGGGAAGAGTTTCTTCCTGGTAGCACCACTTGAATCTTGGGGACCTCAGAGAAGGTGCTGGTGCCAGCCAATTCCTGCAAGAGAGACTCAGGGGCACCCTCGCAAGCTCAGACCACAGCCAGCAACCCCAGGAACCCAACAGGCTGGTTCCTGAGCAGGTTTGGCAGAAGCAACCCAACTTCCCACTTAGTTCTTACTTGGCATTCTAAAGTGAGTGGCAGGAGAAACCTGCCATGTCTGTCTTTAAAAGAAGACAGTTCTCCCAAGTCTTCCTCCTCTTCTAATTCCCTCATCTACCCATCTATCTCACTGCCCTTCCACTCTGAGCTGTTTCCTGCAGATAAAAACACCCGACAACTTCCAGTCTTCATAGAGAGATTGCAGACAGCAGTCTCTAAATGCCCAGGAGCTCTAAATCCAGCAGCAGGTCCCCCTGTTGCTTGCAGGAGCTAAGGGGATTTGGGGGTTTTTTAAGCAAGAGAACCTATGCCTTCTCCTTACCCTGAGGAGAAATCCCATCGGGAAGGGGTAGTAGCATCAATCATAAAGGACTGGCTGCAGAGAGAGAGGCTCTTGCTGTGCAGTAAGAACCATGAGCAGTTTGGAAAAATCATACCCAAAATCATCATATGCTCAAAGCCTCTGAATGACAGACATAATTTATATTCCCACAACACCCTTAGGAATTGCATTTTGATTAGGAAAAAAATGTCAGTCTGGTAGATTAGAGAAATCTGTTCCCACTGAGGAGAAAGTAGAGGTGCCTCTCTCAGCTCAGGAACACACAGGAGAGAGGAAGGTCATGGAGGACTAGAAACAGGCACATGAACGCATGGTGTACAGATCAGATACCACTGTCAAGCTTGAAACATACAGGCCTTTTACCCAGCAAGACCACTTGTGGGATTTGGGGTTACAGACGTGCTCCCAAGCATGGATGTGCAGTTAGACACAAGGATATTCACTGTAGCATTGTTTGATGCTGCAAAAGCCAGGAAATAGCCGATCACCGGGAGACTGGATGGCACCTCCATGGAAGGGCATGCTGTGCAGCTGTTAAAATGAGCAAGGCAGCTCTGGATGTGCTCTGAGATCTTAGCTATAAGCTGAAATATGTGCTAATGGTGTTACTAAGGGTATCAGAAAGATTCAGATATGAAATATCTCTTTACTAATCATGCAAAACTAGTAACAGTGGTGTCTATCAGAGAAGGAACTTGAGGGCCTGACGACAGGACTGAAGGAATGCTTTGCTGCTACCATATAACTTGTTGTTTCTGTATATCTTGTTGCTACTGTATACCTTGTATACTTTGTTATACCTGTAGGATTTCAAACTGTATTACATATTCAAAACGAACCATTTTAAAGAAAAATAGAAAAGTAATAATAAATAAAAGTGCCTGGGAAAGACAAGATTGAATCCATTACAATCAACACATGCATACACACAAATAATTCCTTATAAAGAACAGCAGTTTACATGTCCCAACTGGCTTCACAAAACTGATGGTTTAGTGAGTGAGACAGGTTTCTCAACATGGTACACATACATTCTGGACTGGACAGTTTGTTTAAAGCTTTCCAGTGCACAGAAGGATGTTTAGCAGCACCCTTGGCCTCTGTTCACTAGCAGCAACCACCCCCCTCCAGCTTTGACAAAGATGTCTCCAGACATGGCCAATGATCCCCTGAGAGCAAACCACCCAAATGACATCATGGGGCCCTAATGAGGAATAGCTGTGCCTCTTTTTTCTCTCCTCATATTAAATACAATACAAATGAATAAATAATCACAAATGAACAAAAGTAATTTACAAGGCTTGTTTCAAATATTTACATACACACATGACTGGACACTGGCATTGTCTGAATGCTGAGAAGGCACACCCATCATTCTGTTTATCCAAGTTAAGTTGATATTTGATATTTTTAACCAAGAAATGTCTCTGGTTCTCAGTAGACAGATTTGAAGAAAATGTCTTCCCAACAGTGAAAGAACAGGGGATGCATTTATTGGTGTTACCAATAGATAAAGTATGGAATGTACTGTCTGTTCTTTGGTAATTATTACTGCTAATCTTTCATGCCCTCTGCAATGCCAATGTTGCAAATGCCAGCAGCCAACCCCAAATGTGCCTGCTGCCTGAAGGCCACCCACAGCTGACATCACCACCACTCCTCCTCTTCCCAGGGAGCAGATGGAGAAGCAGTTGCTTCACAGGCTTGGCAGTGCTGAGTGACAGATTTCTACTTCTGCAGAAACTCCAAGAGGAACCCCCTACAAAGAAACTGGCAACAGGACCAAGAACAAGCCCTGGACCCCAAAGAGAGCCCACTCTCACCCATCACCATTCATAAAAAGAATAGTCACAACTACTATCTTTTGAACACTTATGATGGTCCAGGCATAGTGCTAAGGACATCAAAGACATTTCTTCATTGGATTTAAGTAATAGTTACTATTGTTACTTGTATTATTATCTTATTAAGAATTTTTATCTTCCTTCATCTTGTCAGGACCTATGCACAGGCTGTGCCCTCTGCCAGGAATCCTTTTCAGGCAATATTCACCTCATTTTTGTTTAAATTTCACCTTGTAAAGAAAGACTTCTCTGACCCCAGAATAACACAGGTCACCTTGATAGACATTCTCACCCAACCTATTCTCATTTATAGCACTTATATAAATTATATATTTTCAATATAATATATAAGTATATTATATAAATATGCATGATCATATATTATAATATATTACCATACTAATTATTTGCTTTTCTGTATCCCCTTTTAAGTGGTAAGCACCATGAGGTAGGGACTATGTCTGATTTGCTCACGGTTGGGTGAGCACCTAGCACAGTGCCTGGCACACCGCAGGCACACAATGAAATACTGGATGGATCCATAGATGGAAGGATGAAAGGAGAGAAGAGGAGGAAGTAAGGGAAGGCGGAAAGGAAGGAGGGTAGGTGAATAAACAATGACTGAACTTTAAAGATAGGCAGGGTCTTTAAGAGATCAAGTAACCCAATCCCCTCCTCATTTTACAATTGAAGACCGTAAGGTTCATGGAGGTTAGAGTCAAGTCAGACAAAATCCAGTATCAGAACTAGTTCAGTTGCAAAAAATCAGCCAGTTTTGAGAAGTGGAGAACATGAGCTCACAGGTGACAGCTGATGAACCAACACAGGTGCCTAGGAGAACCCCCAACAGGTGATACCTGCGTTTGATTAGAACTCCCGTCAATATGATGTTGAATTTAAATTCACTCCAAGTACCTTTTCCCAGACCTATAAAATTGGTCTGATTATCCTTTCACAAAGACTGAAAAAGCAAAAAAAAAAAACCACCATATTTCATACATCAACGAGCTATAGTCTTTAGATTCAAAATGTCCTTGCAAACCCACAGGAAACACTGTTCTTGGGTATCATATCGCAGCATGAAGTGCCCACTTCCTTCAGGGGCAGGGGTGGTGGTGGAGAGAAGCCATCTGGCAGGAGTGCTCTCAGCTCTTTCCTGCCACCCCCCTTCCTGCTCAGGGCTCTGTAGAGCTCATTACATGTGTATCCCCCCATCCTCTGGTCCATCCCACTCCCACAGACACTCCAAACTTTATCTCCTATGAGCCCTCCAGCCTTTTTACACAACTAAGCTGTACACTCCAGCAGAGCTTATATTATGTACATGGTTAACACATGGCACACAAAAGGCACTCCAAATACATTTATTGGATGAATGGATGGATGAAGAGCATCCATCTGGCCCTTAGGTGTCCTACCCAGCCCTTCATTTGGTAGCCTGCAAGAGATTGCCTATGCTTACATGCATTCCTTTCATTGAAAAGTTAGTTCTTGAATACTAAAAAAATAATTTCATGGAACCAAATTAGAATAAGGCTGTTTGCTCTCTCAGGGCCTTTGTACATGCTAGTCCTTCTGCCTGGAATGTCCTTACTCCTCTCTTCACATAAATAAATCCACTTCTTCCTTAAGATGTCAGCATAGCCCTGGCCAGTGTGGCTCAGTTAGCTGAACAGTTCTGTCTTGCAAACAAAAAGGTTGCTGGTTCAATTCCCAGTGAGAACACATGACTGGGCTGTGGGTTTGGTAGCCAATCAGGGTGCCCATGAAAGACAACCAATTGTCTCTCTCACATCAGTTTCTTTCCCTCTCTTTCTCCCACCCTTTCCCTCTCTCCAAAAACAAATTTTTTTAATTAATAAATAAAATTATCTATCAAGTCTTTAAAAAGCAATGCCAGCATAAATGTCACCAGCACAAAGATCCCTCATTTAAACTTATTAAATAGCACACATTCTCACTACTCTCTTCTCAAGCCTCTTAACTATTTCTGTTATATTTGTTTTAATTTGCAATTTATTTTTCTGTTTACTTCTTTTTTGTCTCTCTCATCCTCTAAATGTAGGTTTGATACAGACACAGACTAGCTCTACATTGCATACTTTATCCCCAGCATGTAGCAGAGTGCTTGCAAATAGCATATGTTCTATTAATATCAGTTGATTGAATTATTGGATCAATCAATTAACTTAAACATGGCAATGGGTCTACAAAATGAATGGTGAATAATGAAACAAGTAAGTGTTAGGAGTCACATCTCACAAAGTATTCGTGAATCCTATGAGGTAATGCAAATAGCAACAACAATTTGTATGAAATCAAATATATTTAAGTTTTTTAATAAAATTCTGGCTCTAAAATCTTTAAAGGCAGGAGAGTAGTTTGGGACAGGGAAGAAATAGAAGCTTGAAAAGTGCTTTGTCTTGTGTGAATGAGCTGAATGTGAATGGGTTGAATTATCCCCACATAAAAGACATATATCAAAGATAAAGATTCATCATTTAGAGAAAAAAAGCAAAATTCAAATACATGTGGTTCACAGGAGACTTGCAAGAATAAAATGACACAAAATCAAAATGAAAAAATTGAGAAAGCTCTCATAAGTCAAAATATTAATATTGGACAAATAAAATTTAGGGCATGAAAATCTTACACAGGACAAAGTTAGGTGTTTATAGTCATAAACAGAATGTCAATAAAAACAAAACCAGCAGTGATGTGCATTTCATGTGCCTGGCATTATGTTAAGCACTTTACATTGATTATATCACATAATTTAAGCACCCAAAAAAGAGTTATGCTGGCATTATCACCAAGCTTTTAGGAAAATATAAAACTGGCCCATCATCTGCTCAGAGCAGCCAAGAAGGATTTGAGCTCAGATCTCTCTGACCTCACAGTGAAGACTGAAGAATTGTGAAACTCTGCCTCCTATAACATAAAAATACTGTCAAGATACATAAAGCAAAATTTGTTTAAAAAAATATAAAGATGTGTTGAAAAATCACTATCATAGTGGGAAACTAGCACAATATCCGTGCTTCGATAAATCAGCAGATACAACCCTGGTCGTTGTGGCTCAGTAGATTGAGTGCCAGCCTGAAAACCAAAAAGTTGCCAGCTCGATTCCCAGTTACAGTATATGCCTAGGTTGCCAACCAGGTCCCCAGTGGGGGGCACACAAGAAATAACCACACACATTGATGTTTCTCCCCCTCTCTTTTTCCTTCCCTTCTCCTCTCTCCAAAAATAAAATAAATAAATAATTTTTTTAAGTCACCAGATAGATGAGTTCTGGCCAAGATGGAGGTGTGGGTAGAAATGCTTTGTTTCCTTCCACAATCAAAAGAAGGATAACAACCAATTTAAAAACAATAAACAAGCAGAACTGCCAGAATATCAAACTGCATGGAACTCTGATAACCAAGGAGTTAAAGAAACATTCATCCAGACCCGTATGAGGGGTGGAAATGGGTAACTGGGTGGGCAGAGAGGACCTGCAGCAAGGCTGCAGGCCACTGGGGCAAGGAGGGGCTAGCTGAGCTGGAAACTAAAGACTCAAAACCTCTAGCTATAAAATACTGTGGGGGTTGGGCAGGCAGGAGGAACTCCCAGTCTCACAGGAGAGTTCATTGGAAAGTGGGCCTCGTATGGAGCAAACAAGCAGCATTATTCCCTCTCTGGCCCTCCCCCACAGACAGCACAGAAACTAAGCAAAGAGGGTTGCCCATCCCAGTGAATACCTAAGGCTCCACCCCTTATAACATAACAGGTGTGCCAAGACAAAGAAATATGGCCCAAATGAAAGAACAGATCAAAACTACACAAAAAGAGCTAAGCAACAAGGAGATAGCTAACTATCTGATGCAGAGTTCAAAACACTGGTAATTAGAATGCTCACAGAATTGATTGAGCTCACTCACAAAATGAAGGAAGAAATAAAGGCTATACAAAGTGAAATAAAGCAAAATATACAAGGAACCAACAGTGAAGGGAAGAAAAGTGGGACTCAAATCAACAATTTGGAACAAAAGGAAGAAATAAACATCCAACCAGAATATAATGAAGAAACAAGACTTCAAAAAAATGAGGAGAGGCTTAAGAACCTCCAGGACATCTTTAAATGCTCCAACATCTGAATAATAGTGCTGCCAGAAGGAGAAGAGGAAGAGCAAGAAATTGAACACTTATTGGAAAAAATAATGAAGGAAAACTTCCCCAATCTGGCAGAGGAAAATAGACTTCCATGAAGTCCAGGAAGCCTAGAGAATCCCAAAGAAATTGGACCCAAGGAAGGACACACTAAGGCACATCATAATTAAGTTACATAAGATTAAAGATAAGGAGAGAATCCTAAAAGCAGCAAGAGAAAAGGAGACAGTTACCTACAAAAGAGTTCCCATAAGACTACCGGATGATTTCTCAAAAGAAACCTTATAGGCAAAAAGGGGCTGGAAAAAGTATTTGAAGTCATGAAAGGCAAGGACCTACATCTGAGATTACTCTATCCAGCAAACCTCTCATTTAGAATGGAAGGGGAGATAAAGTGCTTCCCAGATAAGGTCAAGTTAAAGGAGTTCATCATCACCAAGCCCTTATTATATGAAAAGTTAAAGGGACTTATCTAAGAAATAGAAGAAAATCAAAAACTTTGAACAGTAAAATGACAACTCATAACAATCA